>NC_141991.1:15254321-15578959 GCF_049901715.1 Pseudonaja textilis
GTAGACCATGGAAGTTGAGATTTTAACAAGAGGGCTTCTTGGTTTGTAATCTGTTATTTGAATCTCTCTGCTCATGTATTTACTAATGGGATTATTTCACCAGTAATTGAAATGCAATATGGGACCTAAGGATGACCTTCATTTCCCCTACGTTTTAATCCAACGCTGCAACTTTTGACATAAGATAACCAGATGAAATCCATAGTATGTGGTTTGCTGGACTTTAGAAAAAATAGGTTATCTCCAGATCATATCCTGTGTGTTTGTGTGTCAATCAATCCATAAATATGAAACTGATATAAGAATCTGTACCTGAGCTTGCTGAAGTGATATAGCAATGTGGTAAATATGTAGACATACAGTAAAATTGGAGTAAGTCAAATATAGTGCAGATTGGCAGAAAGTAGGCAAAAATCTAATTTTTGTTTGTTGATTGGAACTTCTTAATTATGGCCCTGTTTAGTGGATAAGAATGCTTCAATACGTATCACCAGGATAAAACAGAGTATTGAAAGATGGATGAAAATAACCTTAAATGTGTGTGGAAGAACTAATGCAATAAAAATGAATTTTGCATCAAGACTGATATGTATTTATTTTGGGAGCAGAATATGTTTGGACTGGACCAAAGTCTTGCAGGGAGCTTCAGTGGCTAAGTGAGAGGATTAGAACTCAGGCCTTCTCACTCCTAGTTTAAAACCTTCTCCACTAGACCTTGGGCCAATCCCCTGTCTCAGCCAAAAATCACTTTCATGTCTGAGAATAGACTTGAACCTGGCCTGACTCACAATTCCTATGTTTGTAGCATATTTCACCATTGTTAATCAAGGATATTACTCAATTAACTTCGTTTCCTGGGTTTACATACTGTACATGAATTGTTCAGGCAATGTGGGCATCTCTCAAGAGGTTCAAAAACTGTTTTTCAACCGTGGCAAATCTCTATGGAGATTCTCAGTCATGGTTTTCCCAAAGGTGTTTTTTTCAAGAGGCAACTGGACTTTCTGTTTTTTCTTTGAAGACGTTTCGCTTCTCAACCAAGACGCTTTTTCAGCTCTGACTGGATGGTGGATAAATCCTTCCATTCCCCACCATCCAGTCAGAGCTGAAGAAGCTTCTTGGTGGAGAAGCGAAATATCTTCAAAGAAAAATCAGAAAGTCCAGTCGCCTCATGGAAAAAAAGCACCTTTGGATCAACCTTGGCAACTTTAAGACATGTGGACTTCAACTCCCAGAATTCCCCAGCCAGCTCGAAATCCACAGTTGTCAGGGTTGAGAAACACTGCTGAAAAATGATTGGTGGATAGCGCAGGGTGTAAACACAAACTTGAGCCTTACCTTGTTGAGGGAATCTAACAATTCTTCCTGCTGAACCTTCAATGCCCCATAGGCCTTTCCTCCTAAGGGAAGGAGAAAACATTAACAGCCATATAAAATTGTTCACATATCTGTGCTTTCCTTCCCACATGTTCCTCTGGGCCTTATCCAGTATTTACAGTTCCTCTTTAAGTGGCAGTTTCTTGATGAGAAAAGGGGTGAGATGTTCCTCTCTTTGGGTTTTGCTTTTCTGTAGATCTTGGGCAATCAAAGAGGAACTAAACCAAATATTCTGACTCAGTGTTTTTTTTCCTGTCGATCCTCTCCGCTCCCTCACCCGTAACAACAAAGAGGAAAAGGGAAAGCTGAAAACAGCCACAGGTCGTCCTCAGCTTACGACCACAATTGAGCCCCAATTTTTTTTGGTGATTAAGTGAGACATTTGTTCAATGTGTTTTGTCACGTTTTACAACATTTCTTGCTCCAGTTGTTCAATCAGCCGGTTCTCCAGTCAGTAACATGGTGGTTAAACGAATCAGGCTTTTCCCCATGGATTTTCCTTGTCAGAAGATCGCAAAAAACAGGTCACATGGGGCCACGGGGCCCAGCAACCATCATAAATATGAACCAGTTGTCAAGCATTTGATCGCATGACCATGTGGATGCCGCAAAGGTTGTCACTGTGAAAAATAGTCGTAAGTCACTGGATTCAGTGCTGTTTTAACTTTGAATGGTCACTAAACAAACTGTTGTGAGCCGAGAACTACCTGGATTGTGATAAGATTCCTAAGAGGTCCGTAAGGGGCGTGCATAAGTGCACCATCGTGCCTTCCGTCCCTGTCCTATTGTCCCCATTTAATCGTACCTATTTTCTGTATTCTTACTCATGTTTATACTTATACCTATTATCTTGTAAGCGATTGACAAATCAAATAAATAAATAAAATAAAGAGACTATGGCTACAGTGGAAAAGTTGACATTGCAATGTTGGCCAGGGAAGGAAAAAATGGGTATTTGGGTTTTTGCAAAAAAAAATAATGCATCTGCTTTTTCTTTTTCTTTTGTGTGAGAATGACAAACTTCCACATTCACGAGTAATTTTTGTTGTTTCAAAATATCTGTCCACAATAAGAAAGAAGGTAGAGGTGGCCGGCATGGCCGTCGGTCTTTAAAGCAGAGATGGTATTCGGCAGGTTCTGACCAGTTCTGGAGAACCGGTAGCGGAAATTTTGAGTAGTTTTGAGAACCAGCAAAAATCACCTCTGACTGGAGATTTTATAGAATCCTTCCCTTGCCACGCCCACCAAGCCACGCCCACAGAACCGGTAGTAAAAATATTTGAATTCCCACCACTGCCTTAAAGGTAGACCAGATGAGAAAATCAACCCTGCGTACTCATACTACCTCCCTTGTGAGATTAGATCAACAGAATCTGGCAAGTCTGAAAGCACATCTTTCTCCCTTTACCTTTGTAACCCAAGAAACTAAGGGAAATCTCTTCTGAAACGGAACGGGATAACTTGCCTGAGCTAATTTGCCGCAGCCAACTCGGCCCAGGGCCACTCGCCGTTGGACAATTCAACAATTCAATTTAACGATTTAAAATAATTTAAAAATATTTTAAGTTTTGTCATTCACATTTAATTTTGTCCCTCCTTTGGTGTCCTTTCTTTAATTAAAACTATCTTCCCAAGAAGATAGGCTCAAGATCCAGATGGATCTTGACAGACTAGAACACTGGGCTGTATCTAACAAAATGAAATTCAATGTAGAGAAAAGTAAAGTCCTACACTTAGGCAAGAAAAACCAAAAGTGCACATATAGACTGGGTGAAATCAGGCTCAACAGCAGTAACTGTGAGAGGGATCTTGGTGTCTTAGTGGACAACCAGCTAAATATGAGCCAGCAGTGTACAGCCGCCACCAAAAAGGCTAATGCAATCCTAAGTTGCATTAACAGAGGGATACAATCAAGATCAAGGGAGGTACTAATACCACTCTATAAAGTCTTAGTAAGACCACGCCTAGAATACTGCATCCAGTTTTGGTCACCACATTATGAAAAAGATGTTGAGACTCTAGAAAAAGTACAGAGAAGAGCAACCAGGATGATTAGGGGACTGGAGACTAAGGCATATGAAGAACGGTTGCAGGTACTGGGCCTGGCTAGTCTAGTGAAGAGAAGGACCAGGGGAGACAGGAGAACCATCTTCCAATATTTGAGGGGCTGCCACAGAGAGGAAGGGGTCAAGCTATTTTCTAAAGCTCCTGTAGGCCAGACAAGGAATAATGGATGGAAACTGAACAAGGAGAGATTCAACCTGGAAATAAAGAGAAACTTTCTGACAGTGAGAACAATCAACCAATGGAACAGCTTTGTCTTCAGAAGTTGTGGGAGCGCCATCACTTGAGACCTTCAAGAAGAGATTGGACTGCCATTTGTCAGAAATCGTGTAGGGTCTCCCACTTGGGCAGGGGTTGGACTAGATGACCTATAAGGTCCCTTCCAACTCTGATTATCTGTTATCTGTTAATTATTCTGCTCCACCATTTCTTCGATATTAGCGTAACTCTTTTTCCACGGTGAGTTGTCCTGCAGCGAGTTGGCTGCAGAGAGTTGGCCATGGTGAGTTGGCTGTGGTGGGTTGTCCTAAACCTCTTCTGAAATATTTGCCCCACCCACATTGTTTTTCTTGGCTCAGCTGCCTCTTATCTGATTATTGCCTAGTGTTATGGCCTGTCAGCTGCCGACCCCTCCAGCAGCCAAATCAGGTGAGGAGGCGGCATGAGAGTCAGGGCCAACAGCAAGGTAACCTGAGAGCTCCGAGGGGGAAGAGGGAATGGAGCTGTCAGAGAGAGAGAGAGAGAGAGAGGTAGACCCTGAGCCGTCTGTCAGCCCTCAGAAGGAGAGTCAACAGCCCCTAGGTCTGGAGGTGACTGATAAGGAAGAGGAGGAACAGCTGCGTCCAGTGCCTGATGTGCAGATGCGGAAGAGGCAGAGGAGAGGAGAGCAGGGGAAATCTGTGGGCTGATCCTTGGGATGGGAAGAGCCACTGCTGCTGGTGAAGCCTGAGCTAGATCTGAGAATAAAAGGAAGGGGGCAGAGATGAATAGATTGTGGTAGACAACTATTCATCTCCCTGCCGGACATAATTGTTAGCCTGCCGTGAGAGAGAGACATTTTGTGGGGGCTACTGGTGGTCCTAATAAAGAAATCATTGATTTAACTACAGAGATTTTGTTGTGTTTGGGGCGCTGGGTCAGAACACCTAGTCTCCTCCTCCTCCTCCTCTTCCTCCTCCCCCTCCCCCTCTCCCCTCCTCTTCTTCTCCTCCTCCTCCTCCTTCCTCCTTCTCCTCCTCCTCCTCTCCCTCCCCCCTCTTCCTCCTCTTCTCCTCCTCCTTCCTCCTCCTCCTTTTCCTCCTTCCTCCTTCCTCCTTCCTCCTCCTCCTTCTCCTTCTTCCTCCTCCTTCCTTCTTTCTCCTCCTTCTCCTCCTTCCTCCTTCCTCCTCCTCCTCCTCCTCCTCCTCCTTCCTCCTCCTTCTTCCTCCTTTCTCCTTCCTCCTCCTTCTCCTCCTCCTCCTCCTTCTCCTTCTCCTTCTCCTTCTCCCTCCTCCTCCTCCTCTCTCTCTCTCTCTCTCTCTCTCTCTTTCTCTGACATTCTCACAGATCATTACAGAGATTGCCCAGTGAGCCCTTGAGAGCCTCCAGACTGTTTAGAGGCAGAGTGGTATAACTTGCCATAGCCAACTCACTGTGGGACAACTCACTGCAGGACAGTTCAACAATTCAATTTAATTATTTACAAATAAATTTAAAAAGTGTTTGAATTTTTCTCATTCACATTTCATTTTGTCCCTCCTTTTGCATCCATTCCTTAAATGGTCTATTCCACCATTTCTTAGATATTAGTGTAACTCTTATCCAGCAGCGAGTTGTTCTGTGGCAAACTGGCCGTGGCAAACTCGGCATGGCAAGCTGGCGAGTTGGCTGTAGCAAATTCTCCTAGACCCATTTATGGCAGAGGGAAGCAACCTGATACAGGTATTCCTTGACTTACAACGGTTGGTTTAGTGATCATTCAAACTTACAAAGGCACTGGAAAAAAAAGTGACTTATGACGTTTTCACACGACCTTTTGAGCATCCCCATAGTCACATGATCCAAATTGGGATGCCTGGCAGCTGGTTCATATTTATGACGGTCGCAGTGTCATGTGATCCTCTTTTGCGACCTTCTGTCAGGCAGTCAATGGGGAAGCCGGGTTCACTTAACAACCCTGTTACTAACTTTACGCCTGTAGTGATTCACTTAACAACGGTGGCACGCAAAGTCGTAAAATAGTGCAAAGCTCACTCTTACTCACTCTTAGCTCATTGTCTCTCTTAGCAACAGAAATTTTGGGCTCAACTGTGGTCATAAATTGAGGACTAGCTGTACCTATCAGTATCCTTCCTTGAGCTGACATGCTGTAAAGCAAAATAAAAAAGGCCCTTCCTTCCTCCTTCCTTCCTTCCTTCCTTCCTTCCTTCCTTCCTTCCTTCCTTCCTTCCTTCCTTCCTTCCTTCCTGCCAATCCAATCCAATCCAATCCAATCCAATCCAATCCAATCCAATCCAATCCAATCCAATGAGGCTCTGTGCACAGACTTCTTCATGCTATTCTGAGCAAATTAAGGAAGTGCTGACTTTTATGTTTCATAACTTGAACGTAAATGCTGACAATTGGATTATTTGTTTTATTTCCAGTTTAGCTCATTCCAAATATTTAAATTCAGGCTTGACCCCTGGATGCTGGTGACACCAGCTGCAGGCCACTGCTGTTATTTTAATTCCTTTTCACTGGGTCAAACCTATTTCAGAACATCGCCTGCTTTACAGTCGAATATTCATTTTCAGCAATTGCCCCACCAACACTTGGTGATACCTTGAGCCTCCAGAAGGAAACTTGGAGAAAACACGATCTCTTTAGAGTGATGTCTTGGCCATCCACCTCATACAAATAATAAAAGGGAGAAGGCAAAGGCTAGAAACACGAGTTTTGCGCTAAGACAGAGACAGAAATTAGAGAACCGCCCCCCACAACCTGCAGGTAGCTAACTGAAAGTTGTGGGGTGTCCCTCTTCAGGGAGTGCCCCACCTTAAGAGCCTTAAGAGCCTCGGTGGTGCAGAGGTTAGAATGCAGTACTGCAGGCTGCTTCTGCTGCCTGCCGGCTGCCTACAATTTGGCAATTCAAATCTCAGCAGGCTCAAGGTCAACTCAGCCTTCCATCCTTCCCAAATTGGTAAAACGAGGACCCAGATTGTTGGGGGTTAATACACTGACTCTGTAAACCACTTAGATAGGGCTGTAAAGCTCTGTGAAGTGGTATATAAGTCTAATGGCGATTGTTTTTGCTATTCTTATTACCATTTTGTATTTTCTGTGGGATATGATCAGGGGCGGGCTGCTGGGGGTTCGCAGGGTTCGCAGGGGTTCTGGAGAGCCCCTAGCTAAGATTCTGTGCAGTTTGGACAACCCCCAAATCCAACATCCTGGCTAGCCCACCCACCCCACCATGCTCCTCTCAGAAGTCCCCATGCGGCCTATTTTGGATGCAGGTAAACACAAGGCATGCACGGAGGGTGAACGTGGGCCTTCCGGAAGTTCGGGAAGGCTGCAAATGGACCCGTTTCCGGCTTCCAGAGAGCCTCCGGAGCCCGGGGAGGCTGTTTTTGCCCTCCTGGAGGCTTGAGGAAAGCCTCCGGAGCCCGGGGAGGGCAAAAACTCCCTCCCGTCCACCTCATGGTACAGGAGGCCAACTAGGCCACGCCCACCATGGCCGTGCCTACCCGGCAATCGGGCAGAGGACTCTTTGCTAAAATTTTTGAAGCCCACCCTTGGATATGATTAGACACGAAATTAAAGAACAACCTACCCAAGGAGAGAATGAAATCTAAAAATAAGTCAACATGACAAAGTTAAGTTTCATTCTTGTCCTCGACTGCACCGTCTCCTGTTTGGTAGAAGCTGTTTGCTGACTTGCTGCCCCGCATCAGGCAGCCCCCTTATCATAAGGTTTCCTGTCTCCAGGACTACCCCAAAAAGTCAAGGTGACAGCCGCAACGGTGCCATTGAAGCTCTGTCGGTTGACATGTTGACTTTTTTGACCACATCCTACAGATGTCCCTACTTCCTGCTTTTCAAATTGGGATTGTCGTCATGCCTCGATCGGGAAACTTTGCCCAAGAGCTTGTTCTAACAGGATGTCATTGTCGGCTTATCAGCTGAGTTCCTAGCCAAACATTTAAAGATTCAGAATACAGCTGGAAGGGACCTTGGAGGTCTTCTAGTCCAACCCCGCTGCTCAAGCAGAAGATCCTACACCATGTTTGGACAAATGGCTGTCCAATCTCTTCTTAAAAACCTCCAGGGATGAAGCACCAAAACTTCTGAAGGCAAAGCTGTTCAGCTGGTTAATTGTTCTCACTTTTAGGAAGTTTCTCCTGAATTCCAGGTTGCTTCTCTCCTTGATTAGTTTCCAACCATTGTTTCTTGTCCTGCCCTCTGGTGCTTTGGAAAATAGGTTGAACCCCGCCCCCCCCATCTTCTTTGGGGCAGCCCCTCAAATCCTGGAAGACTGCTATCATGTCATCCCTAATTATCCAGCTCTCGCAAAACCGTTCTTCATATGTTTTAGTCTCCAGGCTTGCTTGCAAAATAATATCCGCTCATCAGATCAAGGAGGTGATAAGAACTCCGGTCCTTGCTCAGCTAAAGTTCTGCAGGCCATCTGGGAGCCCTCCTTACCTAGAAGCCTCTGGGGTATCCTGTTAGCCTCCTTTCACAACCCCAAGTTTTCTTCTCCCGTGGTCCTATTTGGGAAAACCTATCCCAATTCTCTTTTCACCCTGTCTTTGGTGTCTTCCACTCCCACCTTCTCCTCTTAGGTCCCTCTTACTGTGACTAATTTCCCAATGCTACTCTCTTTCTCAACTCCGAGTTGCAAGAGGCTCCGTGTTGCTTCCCTAAAGACACGAACCCAAACAGCTGGTACCTTGTGGATTCATTGGTTCGCTCGCGCCTTTGCCTTGTCTTCCAAGCGGTCGCCCCTCCGGATTCCGACACACGGCTCAGCACTGCCACTCCACTCTGTGTTCCTCTACTCAAGTGTCCTCTTTGTATAGACAGCGCAGTAACGCAAGCGTGTATGTATGTATGAAGTGGCCACTTCCTTTTTTTCTTCTGCTCAGAGAAACCACAGTTCATTGGCGCGCACCCGTTGCATGGGTAGAAGAAGAGAGCTTAACGTTTCGGGAAGCCTCGTGCTGCAGAGAACCGTGTGTGTATGTGTGTGTGTGCATCTGTGGGGTGAGGGGCGGGGAGGCTGGAAATGACAGGCCCACCCTTTGTGCTGAGGGAGCAGGTGGAAACTCAAGGCAAAGCTGGGGCGAAGGAGGGTTGAGGGAGAGAAGGGGGGCAACGCTCCCAGCAGCTGCTAAGCTTAACTTCAGATTTGAAGCATCTCAAGTTATTGTGGTGTGGAAATATGCGTCGGCTCATGGTTAGCCACTGCTTCAGGGTGGGGAGAACTGCACTGGATGTCTAAAAGTCAGAGTTCATCACTCCCCATCCCCACCCCCAGCCCAAATGGCCCGTGGAGCTCTGACAAAAGATGATAACAAATTGATGCATTTTTTCCGCTGTTTTGAGTTTCACTCATTTTAAAGTAGATTGGAATAGTTTTAAGTATGAGAAAGGGAGCCAAAGGCCTCCCTGTGGCAAGATACAGGTAGTTCTCAGCTTACAATAGTTCCTTTAGTGACAGTTCGCAATTAGAAAGGCATTGAAAAAAGTGGCTTATAACCAGTTTTCACACTTATGACCAGAGGTGGTATTCAGCAGGTTTGGGCCAGTTTTGGAGACAGCGGACATTTTGAGTCATTCGGAGAATCCCACCTCTGACTGGTCCTGTCAACCCCATCTATTCTCTGCCTCCTGAGTCCCAGCTGATCGGCTGGGTCTTCTTTTGTTGCCCTGCACAGGAGAACGGAACTGGAAAGCAGGTTAGTGGGGTGGGGAGGGAATGGGGATTTTACAGTATCCTTCCCCTACCATGCCCACCAAGCCACGCCCACCAAGCCACACCACACCCACCAAGCCACACCCACAGAACCGGTAGTAAAAAAAAAATTGAATCCCACCAGTGCTTACAACCATTGCAGCATCCCCATAGTCATGTGATCAAAATTCAGACGCTTGGCCACTAGTTCATATTTATGACGGTTGTTGTGTCCAGAGCTCAGATGATCACCTTTTGTGCCCTCTGACAGGAAAAGTCAATGGGGGAGCCAGGTTCACTTCACAGCTGTAGTGTTACTAGCCTCACAGTGTTACTAGCTTCACAGCTGCAGTGATTCACTTTTACAACGGTGACACGAAAGAGTGTAAGATGGGGCAAAATTCACTTAGCAACTGTCTTGCCTAGCGACAGAAATTTTGGGATCGATTGTGGCCTAAGCTGAGGGACTGCCAGTATTCCTGTTTTCCTAACCCAGCTCCCATTTATTAATGTATGAATTAAATTAATATGACAGTACATCTCAAGGAAAGCGACTCTGGGTGGCATGTAACAATCCAATAAAAGAATGTAAATATAAATAATTGTTACCTAAAACTATTTTATATACATATACATATACAGTGCATACATACACACACACACACGTGCGCACACACACACACAAGCACACATATTAAAAATATTAAGAACTATGGGGGAAAAGCAGTATTAAAGAAAGGAAGAAAAATAACAGATGTCAATAACAATGTAGCCGGCTTATATTCACTTCTCCTTGGGTTCTCCAGGTCTGCTGGCCTAACCAGCTCTTTGGGGACCTTCAAAAGTTCAGAAGTGATGAGGCTGACTTCTTAGAAGTGTTGGAGAAGCCCGGCAGATGAAATAAAAATAATTGAATTTAAAAAGAATCATCCTGAAAACCATTTCAAAGGCTTGTAAGATACTCATGATGCTCCAGACGAGTTATTTCTGGTTTGCTTACTAAATCGTCCTAAAATTAGATTTGGGGTTAGGTTTTGATCTAGGGGTGTTTGGTGGACTTTTGCCCAAAGGGTCTTCAAACTTGGCAAGTTTAAGTTGACTTGTGGACTTCAACTCCCAGAATTCCTGAGCTGACATGACTGGAGGAGGAATTCTGGGAGTTGAAGTCCACAAGTCTTAAAGCTGTCAAGTTTGAAGACCTCCTGATCTAGGGATTGTAGACTTTTGCTACTTTTCCAGTTTACAGAGATTTAGAATAGAATAGAATAACAGAGTTGGAAGGGATCTTGGAGGTCTTCTAGTCTAACCCCCTGCTTAGGCAGGAAACCCTTCACAACTTCAGACAAAGGGTTATCCAATCTCTTCTTAAAAGCTTCCACTATTGGAGCATTTACAACTTCTGGAGGCAGGTTGTTCCACTGATTAATTGTTCCAACTGTCAGGAAATGTCTCCTTAGTTCTAAGTTGACTCTCTCCTTGATTAGTTTCCACTCATTGCTTCTTGTCCTGCGCTCAGGTGCTTTGGAGAAGAGCTTGACTCCCTCTCCTTTGTGGCAGCCCCTGAGATATTGGAAGACTGCTGTCATGTCTCCCCTAGTCCTTCTTTTCATCAGACTAGACATAACCAGTTCCAGCAACCGTTCTTTATATGTTTTAGCCTCCAGTCCCCGAATCATCTTTGTTGCTCTTCTCTGCACTCTTTCTAGAGTCTTCACATCTTTTTTACATCATGGTAACCAAAACTGGATGCCGTATTTCATGTGTGGCCTTAGCAAGGCATTATAAAGTGGTATTAACACTTCACGTGATCTTGATTTTATCCCCTCTGTTTATGCAGCCTAGCACTGCATTGGCTTTTTTGGCAGCTGCTGCACATATTTATATGGTTGTCCACTAGGACTCCGGGATCCCTCTCACAGTTACCACTATTGAGCAAAGGTACCACCTATACTGTACCTGTGCATTTGGTTTTTCTTGCCTAAATGTAGAACCTTACCTTTTTCACCACTGAATTTCATGTTGTTAGATAATGCCCAATGTTCAAGTCAGTCAAGATCCTTCTGTATCTTAAGCCTATCTTATTTATTTATTTGATTTGTCAATAACTTACAAGATAATAGGTGTAAGTATAAACATGAGTAAGAATACAGGAAGTAGGTACGAATAAATAGGGACAATAGGACAGGGACGGTAGGCACGACGGTGCACTTATGCATGCCTGGAATGTTGGCTATTCCTGCCAGCTTGGGGGTCATCTGCAAATTGAATGAGTTCCCCATCTATCCCCTTGTCCAAATCATTGGTTGGTGTTGCCAATCTTTACACTGAAAGACGGAGATATTTTCTCCAGCAGCATCCAGGAAGCAACGGGGAATCTGTTCTCCGATTCTGAATGAGCCACCAAGCAGTGCATACATCCAAGCTGTAAACTCTCAGCACCATCACAAGGATCTCCACCCCTTCCCCTGACCTCTGCTGTGGAGAGGGAATCCATGTGCAGCTGTTACCCAGCATGTGGATACTGACATGTGCTCTTTGGTTAAGGGCTGGGCAGCACAGCTATGCTTATTGCCTGTTTTGGGGCCTTTGAGTCAGTCTTGACTCTTGGTGACTTGCCTGGATAAGTCCCTGCGGTTTTCTTGGCGTGATTTTATGCTTGATTGGCCCAAGGTCACCCAGCTGGCGGAAGGTTGGACTAAAACTCAGGGTTTCTCGATCCCTAGCCTGGCGCCTTAACCACTACGCCAAATTGTGTCAGCTCTGCCTGATTTGGCTTAGCGCCTCACAGGCATCCTGCCATCAAAAGAAAAAGGAGGGGTGGGGGGGGAGGATCAAAGGAGGAAGAAAAGGGAAAGGATGAAAGAGCAGTAAAGCTTTGTGTGTATGTGATAGGAAATTAGGAGCGGGGAATGACAGGTGAGAAGGACCAGAGCAGCTGGATCCTGTTTGTGCCAGCAACCCAAGGCCAGGCACCCTGAGAAATATGCAGATTACCCCCAAACACCTCAGAGTTCTCAAAACATTTTGGCGAGCTCCAGTTGGCTGGAAATGGACTGGTCATAGGAAGAGGATGGGCTGGGGCCAAATCTATTCCTTATTTTTTGTATCTAGCGAGCATGTGAGATTTCAGAGCTGGCTTGACTTTACTGCAACCTTAGTAAAAGAACCCTTTGCTTGAACCAAATGGTATCGCGGGCTTTTCTTTCTTAAGAGATTGGATTGGGGCAGATCTGACAAACTGTCTCTCTTGTACTTCACCTACCAGGAGTTTAATAGTAGTCCTATTCAGGAAGAACCCTGCAAAGTGAAACTTCTATGTTTTTATAGACTTGAGATGGCTTCATTGTGGAGACCACACTGATACTAATGTGTTATGTCTCACTTGTATCCACAGGTGAGCAATCAAAACTCTAAAGTTCCAAAAATATAAGCAACCGAAAGCAAACCCCAACAAAGATAACTGCTGAGGTTTTTCCAGTCCTCAGCAGTAATTCCGAAATTTGTTTGACAATCCTGAAGTGCCTATAAATCACAATGCCTCAGAGAATCTTCACAGTACTTTCGCTGCAAACAATTACACTTTGCTTCTGGCAAATTTCTCAAGCCAATCCGTTTCCTTTTATCCCCTAAAGAGGTTGTGTTAGTCTCATTAATCACTGGTTTGACGCTTCTTTCCCAATTGAGATTGACGTCTCAATCACCGTCTATTTCTCACGTCAAGACAAGATCCCTCAAAGCCCTCCTCCTCACTTGAAACCTCTCGCACGTTTTCCTGATTATCTGGTTCCCGGCTGCTGTGTAATCAGAGAGGGAGATTCGGGGGAGGACACCTTCAATAAATTAGGTTCATTTCTCATAGCTAAGTCCACTTCCTCATCCTGGCTACCTTCAAAATCACTCAACAATGCAGGCTCAAATCTCAGTGCCAGATCCTCTTCACTCATGCTCACATCTGCTGACGGACCAGATTTAAATCCCGGAGTCACAACATCAAGTGAGTAAGGAATTCTATTTGGAAAACATGTCAATGAGCTGTGTTACATCAACTGTAGTGGGAGCTTTGCTAGCCACGTGGCAGGGTGGGGTCCTCTGGGATTTGCCTCATTCTCTCAGATGTTTGAAACAGCACAGGAGAAAGATAAAAATATTTTCTTTGTCCCCTTGGGCACTTTGGATGGATGGCCAAGGGCTATTTCCCCACAAATAGGGATGAAGAAGGAGGAGGAAGAGGTGGGGAGAAGGAGGAGGGGAAGAAGGATGATAATGAAGAAGATGATGAAGAAGAGGAGGAGGAAAGAGGAGGAAGAAGAAGAAGAAGAAGAAGAAGAAGAAGAAGAAGAAGAAGAAGAAGAAGAAGAAGAAGAAGAAGAAGAAGAAGAAAGGAGAAAGGAGAAGGAAGGAGGAAGAGGAGGAGGAAGAGAAAGGAGGAGAAGGAAGAGGAGGAGGAGGAAGGAGGAGGAGGAAGGTGAAGGAAGAAGAGAGGAGGAAGAAGGAGGAAGAGGAGGAGGAGAAAGGAGAAACAGAGGAGGAGGAGGAAGAAGAAAGGAGGAAGAAGGAGGAGGAAGAGGAGGAGGAGAAAAGGAGAAACAGAGGAGGAGGAGGAAGAAGAAAGGAAGAGTTAGAAGGAGGAAGAGGAGGAGGAGGAAGAAGAAAGGAGGAGGAAGAAGAAAGGAAGAGTTAGAAGGAGGAAGAGGAGGAGGAGAAAGGAGGAGGAAGGAGGAAGAGGAGGAGAAGGAAGGAGAAGAGGAAGAAGAAAGGAAGAAGAGGAAGAAGGAGGAAGAGGAGGTGAAAGGAGGAGAAGGAGGAAGAATAGAAGGAGGAGAAGGAAGAACAACTAACATTGATTTAATTTGAAATTTAATTAAATTAAAATTGCAGTAAAGCAATTAAATATTACCCACATATTTAATAATATTTCCACACACTTTTAGAACTTAAAAGTTGGTGTCTCGTGGACTGTCCCTTCTGAAGCAGCTTAGGTTCATCAACGCTGGTTGAGTTCCGCCCATTGAACACTCACACTCAAGGCCTCTTGATGCTTGATATCAAAACTCTGATCTTTCTAGCCAGTCGACTGGTGCAGATCGATTTCTACTACTATCAGATCTGTTACCAACGTGCCTATGCCAACATTTGTCTTACTGACCCTTGTGTGGAATAGAACTAGCTTATGTGGTCAAAGTATTTCCATTTAGGTCTCTGGCCTCTGGACGGTATTATCTTAGAACCTAGAAAAAAACCAAACCATATTTCAGGCTCTACTCAGGTCTGCCAGGGGAGAGAGAAAGAAAGGTCATTTCAGCTGTCCAGTTAAATTTAAGCAGGCACTTCTAGGTCAACAGCAGCGATATAAAAAGATGCTAGAGGCAGACGATCACTTGGGCAACAATGGCACAGGAGAAGGACTGATAAGCCGCTCCAGTTATTTACAAAGAAAACCAGATGGATAGATAAGATACAATGATTATTGATGTAGTGCTGGATGATCAGTTGGATCGCGCTCAAAAATACTACTGAAGAAAATTGGAGGATCTCTCAGAATATCGGTGGTGGTCATGACGGATTTAGCCTTCTGGTCATCTAGTTGCTGATGCTACTCCACGCAGTAGCCAGAATGCCGAAGTTGCAAAGACAGAATTGAAGTGGGATCATGCAAGGAAGCATGAAATGAAAAAAAAAAGAGTTGTTGAACTTAACATTATATGGAGAAAGCAGTAATAACCCTGATTAGTTTCATTTTAATTCTTTAATTTCAAAGGAGTTCAAGAATAAACCTGTCTGTCCATCCATCATCTTTCCATCCATCACCCACCCACCCATCCACCTTCTACCTATCTACCAACTATCTATCTATCTATCTATCTATCTATCTATCTATCTATCTATCTATCTATCTATCTATCTATCTATCTATCATCTATCATCTACCTATCCATATCTATTTATCTATCTATCTATCTATTTATCTGTCTGTCTATCTATCTATCTATCTATCTATCTATCTATCTATCTATCTATCTATCTATCATCTATCTATCATCTACCTATCCATATCTATTTATCTATCTATCTATTTATCTATCTATCTATCTATCTATCTATCTATCTATCTATCATCTATCTATCATCTATCTATCTATCTATCTATCTATCTATCTATCTATCTATCTATCTATCTATCTATCTATCTATCTGTATATATCTATCTGTCTGTCTGACTGTCTGTCCGTTTGTCTGTCTGTCATATCTGAATAATAGCAGCTTGGGTTGGTAGGTGGGCTGTTGATTTGAACTCCGAGCTCGGCAATTTGGTTGCAAACATTTCATCACCATTCGAGGAGACATCGTCAAACACAATTCAAAGCCCACTGACGATGCCTCCAATGGTGACAAAACATTTGCAACCAAACTGCCGAGCTCAGAGCTCAAACCAGTAGCCTGTCTGTCTGTCTGTCTGTCTACCTCTACCTCTACCTCTACCTCTATCTCTACCTCTACCTCTATCATCTCTATATATCTACCCCCTCTTTCTCTTCCTCTTTCTATCTCTCAACCTCTCTATCTACCTGTCTCCCTACCTACCTGATTTTGAAGGGAAGGTGTTTTGGGGGAACAAAAAGACCCCAAAAGAGAAGAAAAAGACTAAAATATCTCCCCACCAACTGTCAATACCTGGATGAGCATAGATGAACTCCATTTACCTCAAACCAACAATCAAAAAGTAAACAATAACCCCAATTAAGGAACTGTCAAACAAGCTAACAGTAAACAGCCCAACCAAAGAACCTCCAAGACCATTCCCATCAACACTGACAGGACAATCCACTAGAATATAAATTTAGAGCAATCCTCACTCCTTACTAGCACCGATGATGGTGTAGTTTTGAGAACAAAACATCTGTAAGAAAACAACCAGGCTCAGAGAACATGAAGGACCCCTCATCCATCCCCCCCACCTCTCGTGACTCTGGGCAGTTTATAGCATTAAAATATAAAATAACCCGTAGAATGGGCAAAATAAGATATAGTTTCTTCAGATTCTTGAGAGCTAAATTGCCATGCCTGAAATATTCTTTAATCAAAGTTTTGTGTCCTTTTCTCTGAGGGTGGTAGGAAAATGCAGCATTGAAGGAGATAAAAAGTGGTTTTAAAAATGCCGAAGAAACTTGACGCTGGGTATAGGCCAAATGCAGAATTTTTACTCAAATCTTAATTTCTCGCCCTAATCCAAAACCACACAGTTAATGTAACAGAGATCACATTTCAGTACAGATGGTTGAAATACCAAGTTATAAATAACTCCAGTATTGACCATATGCTAGTTAATATATTAAGCATTCAGCAATGTACTGTAGATGCAAATATATTGTTGAGGTAATTCCCCGTTAGGAGAATGAGCGCATACAGGGAGACGTATAGAGAGTAGCGTTGGAATAATACACACAGAGCACACAGATACACTGTACAGTAAATGTGGGTGTTTATTTCCAGAAAGGTTTAAGCAGAGTCCAAAATAAGCAATCCAAAAATCATTCACAGGTAAATCAGTCAGTTTTTCAATCCAGGGATAATCCAAATATCAAATTCCAGTGTCAAAAACAGTTCAGTATCAGACCTACATTAAATCCAGTAATATCAGTCAATTAGAAGAAATGGAGCAACGGCGATACTTTCCAACAGAAGGAAACAGAGATACACTCAGACACACACTCTTCTAAGACTAGGACTAAACTAAACAACCCAGGTTTCTGGCTCCATCTTATGGCTGTTTGAGAAACCACACCCAATTGCATGCTCTTGCATTCCCTTAAAGATATAGTACTAAAATGTTTATCGTGGTTTATATATTTCTAACCCAAATACCTGTTAGGTGACTCATATTCCTAACATATATCAAAAGGGAATAAGAAAATGAGTATCATGCAGATTGTGATAATTTGAACTAATAAACTGAGTGAATACCACTCCGAGCAGCTATGTCAGTGTGGGAAGCCCACTCCTCCTAAAGAATGAATATTTTGAGAAATATTAAGAGCAGTGGTGGGATTCAAATTTCTTAACAACTGGTTCTGTGGGTGTGGCCTAATTTGTGGGTGTGGCTTGGTGGTCACATGATGCTGGGCATGGATTGTATATAAATATTGTAAATATTTATGTAAGTATTTAATTTTTTATTTAAAAAAGAGCAACTTTTACCCAAAATCAGGCAGAGCAGGCAGGCAGATTGAGTTGCTCACAAAATCACAAATTCACTTAGAGATCTATCTATCTGCAATCTGCTACCTGAGTCTATCACATAAAATTTGCTTGCAAGCAAACTCACAAAATTAACTCACAACACACCATGTATCACCAAACTTGATTGCAGGAAATATGACTTCAGCAACAGAGTGGTCAATGTCTGGAATACTCTACCTGACTCTGTGGTTTCTTCCCCAAACCCCAAAAACTTTAACCTTAGACTGTCTACTATTGACCTCACCCCTTTCCTAAGAGGTCTGTAGGGGGCGTGCATAAGCACACCAATGTGCCTCCCATCCCTGTCCTATTGTTTCTTTTTTTTCTTATATGTATCCATGTATTCATAACTATGGTTTTACTTATACCTATTATCTTGTAAGCAATTGACAAAAATAAATAAATAAATGAAAAAATAAAGTAGGTAAATATTGATTTTTTTCTTTTTAAAAAAGAGCAACTTTTACCCAAAATCAGGCAAAGCAGGCAGGCAAATTGAGTTGCTCACATAATCACAGATTCACTTAGAGATTTATCTATCTGCAATCTGCTACCTGAGTCTGCACAGAAAAATAGAAGCTTCAGTCCTAAGGAAGGTTCAGCTCTGCTTTTAGATTAGCTAGAAAGCAAGAAATTCAATGGTTTCCTGCTTCCTAGCTAATCAAAATCTCCTGGCACAGCAGAACAGCTGATGGTCGGAGCGGGGGGAGGAAAGATAGCAATTTAGCAGACAAGTTTGATGGTGCCCATGCTAGGTAAGGAGTGAGTGGGTGGGGCGGGGAGGCACGGTGCCAGCCAGTGGCATGATTTGCCAGTTTTCTGAACTGGGCAGAATCGTAACAACCGGTTCTATACAACTGGTCCAACCAGGCAGAATCCCACCCCTGATTAAGAGTCAGAATATTATATTTCCCCAAAGGAGAAATGGAGAAACGTATTCATAGAGGCAGAAAGCAGCCCCCAGTCTTTCTTAATAGCCTCCAGCAAATGCCTGAAGTCTTTAGAGATGGATATTTTGTGTCCATTAAGAAAGATTGGGCCAATCTATTCACAAACAAAACACTTTCAGCTCCAGCTGATGGGATTAAGAAGGACAGGACAGGATCTTTTAGGACAGAATAGGATTAACCCAGAGGTGGTATTCAGTAGGTTCTGACCAGTTCTGGAGAACCAGTAGCAGAAATTCTGAGTAGTTTGGAGAACCGGCAAATGCCACCTCTATTCTCTGCCTCCTGAATCCCAGCTGATTGGCTGGGTCTTCTTTTGTTGCCTTGCACAGGAGAACGGAGCTGGAAAGCAGGTTAATGGGGTGAGGAGGAAATGGGGATTTTGCAGTATCCTTCCCCTGCCACACCCACTAAGCCACGCCCACCAAGCCACGCTATGCCCACAGAACTGGTAGTAAAACATTTTGAATCCCATCACTGATACACACACACACGCACACACACACACTGTATATTTTTGTAAGCTATCAAGAGTCACTTCAGATAGTGAGACGGTGACATATAAATTTAATAAATAGATAAATGAATGAATTAGATACTTTCTTTGTTTTATCTCTGATCTTTTCTAGATAACCAGAATTTTACCTCTTGTTCATCCAGGTATCCCTGCCTCTTGCCCTTCTCAATGCAACTTCAAAGTTAAAGTATCTAGAATGCATGTGGCCCCCAATGTCATGTTAAAGTACAACAGGTGAACAGCGAATTGCATAAATCACCCTCTGGGTGAAGCTCGTAGCCTGCAATGTATTGCTTGTTCTCCCTGTGTTATGAAATGTTTGGTAATTTATGGCAATGTTTGCCAGTTTACAATGTTTACACCTTGAGTACTGCATCCAGTTTTGTTCACCACATTATAAAAAAGATGTTGAGACTCTAGAAAAAGTATAGAGAAGAGCAACCAGGATGATTAGGGGACTGGAGACTAAAACATATGAAGAATGGTTACAGGAACTGGGCATGGTTAGTCTAGTGAAGAGAAGGACCAGGGGAGACATGATAGCGGTCTTCCAATATTTGAGGGGCTGCCACAGGGAGGAAGGGGTGAAGCTATTTTCCAAAGCACCTGAAGGCCAGACAAGGAATAATGGATGGAAACTGAATAACGAGAGATTCAACCTAGAAATAAGGAGAAACTTTCTGACAGTGAGAACAATCAACCAATGGAACAGCTTTGCCTTCAGAAGTTGTGGGAGCTTCATTACTTGAGACCTTCAAGAAGAGGTTGGACTGCCATTTGTCAGAAATGGTGTAGGGTCTCCCGCTTGGGTGGGGGGTTTGGACTAGATGACCTATAAGGTCCCTTCCATCTCTAATTATCTGTTATCTGTTATCAGTTGAGCGTTGCCAACATGATTGTTATCCTATTATAGATAATTCCCAACCTGGTTGCAGATCATTTCTGTGGTATCATGAATTTTGGGCACAAACCTACACATCCTTAATATTCCTGCCTCTTCTGTATGTTATCACATAGGCCCTAAGTGCCGTGATTTGATTTAAACCTTTTAAATTTGTATATTAAACAACTAGCTCAATACCCGTGCTTCGCTACGAAACTATGTGATCGGGCTTAGTTTTTTGGGAGGAAAATAAGGAAAAAAAGTTCTGCTTCTGCCTACCAGTATCCATTGGTATTCATCTGAATAGCGTCCTGTCAGTGTGTGAGAGAGTTGAGGCCTGTTTGGAAACTGAAACAGTATTTGCTGTGTGAGCAAGAAGGAGACAGCAAGGAGCCTGGGTGTGGCTTAGCTCAACTGTAGTTGGAATAGATTTATTTTCAGGTGGGGAGTGATACTTGAGGGCTGTTTGGAAACTGAAATACTATTTGCTTTGTGAGCAAGGAGACAGCAAAGAGCCTGGGCGTGGCTTAGCTCAACTGCAGTTGGAACAGATTTCTTTTCAGGCGGGGAGGGGGAGTAGAACTCCTTAACATCAGAGCCTGTTAATAATAATAACATAGGAGGAGTCTCAAGTGAGAGGACAGGAGATCGGAGGTGAAGAAGTCTGGTGCAGGCTTCGAACACCTTTTCTGGCGTCAGGAGCGATCCCCCAGGGATACATGAACCCCGGAGAGGTTCGTGTCAACGTGGAGATCCTCGAGCTGCAGAGGGGGGAAGGCAACTCCCCAACAGTGAAGAGGGAAGCTCCCGAGCTCGGCGCTAAAGAGTAAGCTGTCATTTTATGGCGGCTTCCAATCCGGTCTGCCACTTGAGTGAATAAGCAAAGCAGTGACAGCCTGCGAGATCCAGTAACAGGAACAGAGAAACGGTTTATATCTTGGATTCTTTGAAGTCTGAAGGGAGTAGAATGACAGAAGAATGATAGCATAAATTCTTCTCTCCTGGTTGTGATAAGCACCTCTTGGAAGTCGGGCGGAGAGCGGCCAGAAAAGCAATCGGGGAAGCTTTGGGGAAAGAGAGAGATTGCTAAAACCTGGAGATTGGAGATCCGGAACTGGTCTGAGCACAACATGACTATTACATCTACTTAATATTGGGGAGAAGATAAATTGAGCATTATATTGGACTTTGAAAGATTTGTATGTGGATTTAAAAGTTGGAAAGCAAAGAAAGAAGCAGCAGCAAGAGGAAGAAGCCAGAGGCGAACAGAACGCTGGGAAAGACGGTTTTGAGACTGCAGATTAGTCAGCACTTTTCACCATTTGCTGATTGGAAGGATGAAAAGAAACCTCTAGCTGGAAGATGGAACTTTAGCTCACCCAATTTGCTCTCTTTATTACGTGGTACTACTTAAGTTTACTAAGTTGGCACTATTTTCTCTTTAAGATGACTTCCTTGTGGTTGTTTGTTTGTTGATTTTCTGAAGCTGTGGTAATCTCTCTTCTACCCCTTCTCTTATTATCTTGCCCCTTGCCTCCCTATTGTATCTCCTAAACACTTTACATAATTTTACTTACTGGCGGGGGGGAAGAGGAGGATACACTATTATCAAAGAGTTAAGAGTTTACTGTTGTAAGTATTAATAGTAAAAGGGATAAACTTTGTTGATATAATCTATTTATAAATTATTTAGACTACTTACGACATTTAAGATTAATTCCTTAAAGTGTTAATTGATGTACTATTGTTGACCAATTTTCTTATTACATTGACTAGAATATTGTTGCAGATCTCTATTTATGATATAGGGAAAAGACTGTGGAGTGAGATATAAAATTGAAATACGTGAATAGTCTTTCAAGTACAGAACCCAAATACTGAATGGTGATTTGGGATAATATATTTAATATTGTGCATCAACAAAAACAAATACTTAGAGAGATGACATCCACAACAACTATGGCCTTAAAAACAGGAAAGAAGGCTATCCCGACCCTATCAACTACGTTGACAGCCACCCCACCAACATCTCAAAAAACTATCGAGGAGTCTTTAATAGGGAAAAGCAGCCCAATGTCCCCAATATTAATATACAAACTTCCATATTAGCCTTGCAGGAAGCTATATCTAAAATGCAAGAAATGATGATTAATAATCACAAGGAAACTAGAGCAGATATAAGTGAATTGAAAGATGAGATGGGGAAAATGAAGGCTGAAATGAAAGCGGATATAGCGAAGGTGGAGGGTAAGATAGGGTCTCTACAGCAGGCCATGGAGAGAAACGAAGTGAAAATAAAAGATATAGAGAGTAGAACAACACGCATGGAGTCTAACTTTGAAAGGATGGATGAGGAATTTAAAAATGTACTTAGAGAAACGGAAGACTCTCTGATCCACCTCGAGATGGACAAAGCAATGGCGTATTTAAGATTCAGAATGTGGCGGAAGCCAAAAATGAAGAATTGGAACATTTGATGGCAGAAATATTGGCTGAATGGCTAGGAAAGGAAAAAGATGATCTAATTAAAGAGTTTGATGAGGTATATAGGGTTAGCACAAGCTACGCCAGGCGTAACAACTGTCCAAGAGAAATTCATATCCGCTTCTCTAGGAGATGTCTGAGGGATTTAATTTTGAAAATGTCTAGGAGGAAACAATATCATATAAGGGCAGAGAAATTAGGATTTTAAAACAAATTCCAAAGAGAGTGAGGATGATAAGACAAGATTATAAATTTTTAGCTAATGATTTAAATAAAGAAGGAATCCATTTTAAATGGTTAATCCCGGAAGGGATGTTAATTACATGGAAAGAGAGGAAAATCAAAATAGAATCGATAGAACAGGCCCAAGTTTTTCATCAACAGCTCACAGATAAGAATAGTCAACCCACCAAAGAAGAACCTAAAACAAGACCACAGGAGGTCCGATATTATCACAGAACCCAAAAGGAACGACTTTCTCCAATTTCAAGAAGTGATAATCCACAACATGGGAGAGAAGAGCAAATCCCACAACAACAACAACAAGAGAACCGAATCATTACTAGGCAAAAATCTAAGCAGAAGTAGATAAATGGTGGAGGGGAAGAAGTTGCTCTCCATCAATATAAACGGATTAAATTCATTATTAAAAAGAAAAAGGATATTCTCAAAACTTATTCAACATAACGCAGATATAATATGTCTTCAAGAGACACATATTTGAAGAATGATGAAAGATATCTAATTTGTCCAAAATTAGGTAAACTTTTACAGCACCGCCGACCAACACAAGAAAAAGGAATTGCAATTTATGTAAAACAAGATGTAAAGGCAGAACTAATCTGGTCGGATCCCGAAGGAAGAACTCTGGTTATACAAGTTTGGATAAACCACATCACATTTTTACTTGTAGCAATCTATGCCCCAAATGATGACCAGGGAAATTTTTTAAACACCTTCACCAAAAATAGTAGGCTTTGAAAAAGAAACATTTGCTTGATTGGCGATTTTAACTCCATTGCAGACTACCAGAAAGACCATAGTAATATGGGGAAAAACAAGAAGGGAAAAGGGAACTCTCTGCAGCATGTAAGGAAATGTTGAGAGAGTTAAATTTAAAAGATCTATGGAGGGAACGGAATCTTGAAGGAAAACAATTTACATATTATTCTAACCCACATAAGATTTGGACCAGAATAGATATGGCTTGGATGGATTTGGACTTGGCTAATGAAATAAAAGAAATCAAAATTCTACCGAATGAATGGGCTGATCATAACCCAATACAGCTAATTTGGAGGGATAGGAGGCGAATAAAAAAAAGATGGACACTAAATAACCAAATTGTAAACGAAGAAGAGTATATTAATAAACTGAAAGAGGAGCTAAATTATTTTCTAAAAGATAATAATAATGAAACAACTTCAAAACAGAACATTTGGGATACTATGAAAGCAATTATAAGAGGCACAACAATTTCCTATAATGCTATGAGAAACAAGAGAATTTATGCCCAACAAAAGCGTTACAACAACAAATCCAAGACTTAGAAACACAATTACAAAAAACCCCTAAGACCCAAGGACTACAAAATCAGTTAATACTAGCCAAACATAAGCTGAATTTAATTGAACAAGATAAATTAGAAGTTAGCTTGAGAAGGTCCAAACAAAATTATTTTGAACACGCCAATAAACCAGGAAGATGGCTATCTTATAAACTTAAAAAAGAAAAAGAAAAGAGATTGATACACCAATTAATAGATGAGAAAGGCATCCCACAACATGAGATTGAGAAGAAAAAGGATATTATATTAAACTATTTCCAAAGATTATATAAAAAGAAGAAATCAATGAGGATAAAATAAGAACTTATCTGGAGAATACGAATGATAAAACAATAGGGGAAGGAGACAAAGAATTACTAAATAAGGATATTACATGGTCTGAGTTAAAATCTGCAATGGAAAATCAATGTAATAATAAATCCCCTGGTCCAGATGGGATTCCAGTAGAATTATATAAAGCCACATTAGATTTAGTAGGGCCTCTGATGCTGGAAGTGTTTAATGAAGTACTTTCGGCTGCCAAAATGCCAGACTCATGGAGGGAGGCGTTGATTGCGTTAATTCGAAGGAGGATGTGGATGCCAGATATATCAACAATTATAGACCAATCTCACTTTTAAATGCCGATTATAAATTATTTACCTCAATTATTGCGAATAGAGTAAAACAAGTTTTAAATTTATACATTCATGAAGACCAAAATGGTTTCCTTCCATTCCGCCAAATTAAAAACAATTTAAGAACCGTTATTGACGTCTTAGAATATTATGAAGCTCATCCAGAGAAACAATTTACACTCTTGTTTCTAGATGCGGAGAAAGCATTTGATAACTTACATTGGCACTTCTTAATACAAAAATCTATAACATGAATCTGGGCACTAAATTCGAGAATATTATCACAACAATTTACAATACCCAACAAGCCAATATACTAATTAATGGTGAACAAACAGGCCCACTAAGCATTGAAAAGGGCGTTAGACAGGGTTGCCCTCTCTCACCCCTCTTATTTATATTTGCTTTAGAATCATTGTTAACGCGGATAAGACAAAATCCTGAAATTCAAGGGGTTAGGGTCAAGGCAGAGGAATATAAATTACAGGCGTTTGCAGACGATATGGTTTTCTTCCTAGAGGATCCCATGGAGAAAGGACATAATCTAATAAAAGAACTAGAACAATATGGTTCAGTAGCAGGACTAAAGATCAACAGAAATAAGACGAAATTACTGACTAAAAATCTAACAGAGAACCAGAGGAAAGAATTAGAAAAAACCATGGGGATACAGGTAACAAAAAAGGTCAAATATTTAGGCATATGGTTAACACCACATAGTAAATCACTCAAAGAGAATAATTATGATAAACTGTTACAGCAAATTAAGAAAGATCTAGAATCCTGGAATAAGTTGCAGCTTTCTTTACTGGGCAGGATTGCCACAATCAAAATGAACATTTTACCAAAACTCCTTTACTTATTCCAGACAATCCCAATAAAATTACCAAAAATTTTTTGATGATATAAATAAGGTAACTCTTAAATTTATTTGGCAAGGGAAAAAAGCTAGAATCAGTATTAAGGCCTTACAAGATGCAAAAAGTAGAGGTGGGCTAGCGCTTCCAAACTGGGAATTATATTATTGGGCAGCCAACTTACTATGGTTAAAAGACTGGGTCAATTTATGGAATAAAAGAACTCTAGCCTTGGAAGGGCACGACCTTCAGAGAGGATGGCACGCATTTCTATGGGATGTGGGGAAAACTAAACAGGCGTACCTTCATAGACATCTTATTAGAGATTCACTATTAACTAATTGGAAAAAAATATGTAAAAAACATTATTTAAAAATTCCGATTTGGCTTTCAACAATGGAGGCAATGGTTCATCCCAACAATTTGGATATAACAAAAATGACTAAATATAAAGATTTATTAGATCCTTTAGGGAAACTAAGAACTCGACAGGACTTACAGGAACAGGGATTTAAAATTGATCAGTGGTTATATATACAAATCCATAGTAGATACAAACAAGATATCAAAGAGTTTGGAATTTATAGCAAATTACAACACTTAGATAAAATCTTATTAGGATCAAATAAAAAGAATATTTCTAAATTTTATAAATATTTATTGGAGGTAGAATTAGAGCAAGAGATAGTGAAAGGGAACATGATAATGTGGAGTAGGAATATTGGAAGAAGCATTACATTAACAGAATGGGAAAAGATCTGGAATAGAATCATTAAGATTACGAAATCTAGGCGTACAAAGAAAATATGTATAAAATGTTATATAGATGGCACTTACCCCCTTCGAGGTTAGCGAAATGAACCCAAACTCTAGTCCAAAATGTTGGAAATGTAAAAACATAGAGGGAACCTACTTTCATATGTGGTGGACCTGTAAAGAAGCCCAGAAATACTGGCAAAAAATTAGAAAATGGCTGGAGGAGATAACCAAAGATCAAATTGAATACAAACCAGAGTTCTTCCTACTAGGGATCTCTGATAAACATTTTCCTAAAAAGACGAAATACATAATAATTCATATTCTAACTGCGGCCAGATTAGCATTTGCCCAGTGCTGGAAATCATCCCGTTTACCTACAGATCAATTGGTCATTCAGAAAATATGTGACTGCGCAGAAATGGACAATTTAACCATAGCTCTTAAAAATAAAGAGTCTTCAGCATTTGATAATAATTGGAATGCATGGTATAATTGGTTATATCAGAGATAAACTGTTTAATGAGCATAAATAAGCATAAATATCCATAAATAGCGATAAGATGTGTATATTTAAAGTAAGGTAGGAGAATTGGATCTTGTAGACTGTCAAAAAGAATATTTGTCTGGTTTTAACGTATTTTCTTTTTTCTTCCGTCTCTTTTTTTTTTTTTTTTTTTTCTCTCTTTTATACTTCTTCTTCTCCTTTTTCGGTCGCAAGACCGAGCGTTTTTTTTTTTTTTTCCTCTCTCTTTCTCTTCTTTCTTTCTTCTTTTTCTCTCTCTGTTTCTTATGTAATGTTGTTATGTTATTTTTTTTAATTGTAAATTCAATAAAATTTATATGAAAAAAAAATAATAATAATAACATAGGAAATACTAATACTCTGATGGTCATTTCAAAAAATCCTTTCTTAGTGAGCACCTAGAAGGCAAGAGGAACATCCTCTTGCCTTCTATATTCTCCCCCAAAATATTTTTTCTCAATTTCCTCTTTTTCTCTTTTTTTTTTTTTTTGTTTTTTTTTTGTTTTTTTTTTTTTTTTTTTTTTTTTTTTTTTGGTGTTTTTTCTCCCCCTTCTTCTCCCTCCCCCCCCCTCCCTCTACAACTCCCCCCCCCCCCAACCACAATTTTTTTTTTTTTTTATTACTTTCCCTTATTTAATTCTTTATTTTTTTTTTTTTTTTTTTTTCTTTGTTTTCCCCCCCCCCCCTCCCTACTTCCCAATTTTTCAATTTTTTCCTCTTTTTTTTTTTTTTTTCAAGTCATGCCTTTGTTAGAGTCAGACTCTGAGGGAGAGGAGGAACAGCCGACAGGGAGCAGAGGTGTGGCTCCGGAGGTTGTGGAGGAGGTTGAGGAAGGGCAGAGGCCGGTTGGGCAGTCAGAGGAAGAACCAGGCCCATCCCCTCTCCATCCTAGGACACGCAGGGAGGAATGGAGAAAGAAACAACTTGGCTTACAAGAGAGGAAGCGGCCATGATCCCCTCATTGGTTGCAGCTGGGGAGACTAGTATATAAGAGTGATGGTTAAAACACAATGTTGCCAGAAGCAAAGCAATCTTGGTTGGCGTCCTTCCAACAGACTATGCCTTGTTATCTCCTTGAAGCTGGTAATTACTAATCCTGGTCCATTGTGGAAATTCCTTCATTGCAGTTTGTTTTAATTTTTTATTTCACCTCTATCTGCTCATTAAGTTTGGACTGTATTGCTTTCTTTTGAAGACTATTTTTGAATAAGTTTTATCTCCAACTGAGAATTATTGAACAGTGGGGCCAAGTTGGAGGCATTAAAGGACATTTATTTACGTTTTGGCTTTTGTTATGTTTGTGTTACACTCTGGGTCATCACATGACTGTTGCTGTGTCCCAAGGACAAGTGATCTCCCTTTGCGACCTTTTGACTAGCAAAGTCAATGGAGGCTTAACAACTGGGTTACTAACTTATCAACTGCAGTGAATCACTTAACAACCATGACAAGAAAGGTCATAAAATGGGACAAAACTCACTTAACAAATATCTCGCTTAACTACAGAAATTTTGGGCTCAATTGTAAACTGAAGACTACCCGTATTGTCAATTTCTGCGGTATAGCAAAAATTGGTAATTTTTAAAATGCCGTCTTCCTCAACCTACATACTAGTGCAGATTGGGAATTCTGGGATCTGTTATCCCAAGTTCAGGTAGTCCTTGAGCCCAAAATGTCTGTTGCTAAGCGAGACACTTGTTAAGTGAGTTTTTCCCCCTTTTATAATCTCTCTTGCCCCAGTTGTTAAGTGATTCACTGCAGTTGTTAAGCTTAGTAGCACGATTGTTAAGTAAATCTGGCTTCCCTATTAACTTTGTCAAAAGTTTGCAAAAGTTTGATCACATGACCCCAGGACACTGCATTCCATCCTAACTATGAGTCAGTTGCCAAGCATCCAAATTTTGATCATGTGACCACGGGGATGCTGCAATGGTCATCAATGTGAAAACTGGTTGCAAGTCACTTTTTTTCACTGCCATTGTAACTTGGAACAGTCCCTGAACAAACTGTTGTGAGTCGAGGACTACCTGTACTTTGGAGGTTGCCAGATGAAGGCGACCTTAAAAAAACATCATTGATTCTGAAAAAGGGAACTTCAAGAATTCAGGTCTGTCAGAACTCACAAGGCTGGTGTGGGAGGCTGTGTGTTGTAATCCACAGTGAAACTGTTCATGTTGCCATTCTCATCACTGATCAGGACATCTGCTAAAGGAGAACAGCAGCTGGACCTAGAGAGGAGATAAACATAGAAGATGGCTAAGCAGGTGATGGTAAATTGACACTCCTTAAGAGCTTTCTGAAAGGCTGGTAGAATCAGAAGGTAATGACATTCCAAACATGCAACCCAAAAAGACACATTTTCTGGGTCACCAACCTTTTGGATCTCAGGGACCACCAAACTTATAATTTTAAACCCCGCTGACCATTAATATGAATTTTAACTGACGGTGGCTTGCTGACGTTGGTGGGAAAGTCGGTCCCATATTCTAGAGCTGCAGTAGTCACAGGACTGGCCCTTTGGTCATCCCGGAGCAGCTGCTTTTCCACCGGGGTACACCGGCCTGCCATGGACTGGAGGAGCTGCTCTGGGATGACCAAAGGGCCAGTCTTGTGACTCCTGCAGCTCTGGAATATGGGATCGACTTTCCCACCAACGTCAGCAAGCCACCCCAGGGTGGATTTCGCTCCTCTGCCGCTGGTCTTAACTTCCAGTTCCAGCTCGCGTGGCTCTACTCAAGATAAGGTTTGCACTCGGCTGAAGGGTGGGGCCAGCGGGTGGGCAGGCCATGTGGCCGGCGCAGCCTTGTGTTCCGGCACAGCCTTGTGTTCCTGCACACTGGATTAATTGCTTTGGGGGGAGTGCTTTAGGGGGGGGACATTTCTCTGAGGACCACCAACATTTTCTCACGGACCACCAGTGATCCCTGGCCCATCGGTTGGCAACCACTGTCCTAGATGATATTTTTATTGATGGGAACTGAAGTGTGTTCCTCTTGTTGGACCTGATGAAGCACACAGAAGTAAGTGGGGAAACTCGGTCCTCCAGATGTATTGGCCCCAAGCTATAAACGTCAAGGGTGGGATTCTGCTGGTTTGGAGCGGTTTGTGTGAATCCCTAGCTTCGGTGATCAGCTGGCTCCAAACTGGTTTGCTCCAACGATCATGTGGGCCCGCCCACTCGCCCGCCCCTGCGCTGTACTCACCTATATCTGCTCAACGGATTCACGTGGCAGAGCTGATTGCCGCACCTCAACTGTGTTACTTCCCCAAAGTAACATTGAAGATAAGTAATTTTGAAAGCTGTGCATGCAGCGCGCGCAGCTCACGATTAGCGAACCAGCTGTTACACTGGCAGCATCCCACCACTGATGAAGGTAGCAGGAGATAACCAGAATCTTGAATTCCACTCAGAAGCATATGGATTATGGAAGCCAGGGAAACTTGCCGAAAAAAAGGGTGCAACACAAACATAACATGATGGGAGGGGTCCTTGGTGTGCTCTCTGAGCTTGTTTGTTTTCTTGCAGATGTTTTTAAACAGTTAAAATAGTACTCCTGCTGTTCCCTCCCTGCCTCCCCAAAGTACATATAGTATATGATTAATATATAAGGCATTTCATAGGTGGGTTACTTGTTTCTTTCTGTGTGGAAAGGCGAAATGTGTACAAGAAAAACAGGGATGGGATTCTACTGGTTTGGACCGGTTTGGGCGAACTGGATGTTAAGTTTTCATCTGGTTCGCCAAACTGGTATTTCAACTGACCGGCTAGCCCTGCCCACCCTCCCAGGAATCTCCATGTAATGCAGGTAAGTGCAGGGTCCATGTGGAGGCTCTGGGAAAAAAATGGGCCTGCCGGAAATCTGGAAACAGGCCTGTTTCTGGCTTCCGGAAGGCCTCCAGAGCCCGGGGGAGGCCATTTTCACCCTCCCAGAGGCCTGAGGGAAGCCTCCGGACTCTGGGGAAGGCGAAAAACGGCCCTCCAGGAAGTTCCAGTAGGCCACACCCACCATGGTCACGCCCACCCAGCAACAGGGCAGTGAACCAGTTGCTGGGATTTTTGAATCCCACCCCTGAAGAAAAGCCATGCTTGAAATGGGCCTCAGAAATGCCCCTGAACTAAGAAATTTCAAATATGTTGTACATAAGCTCTATAGCTGTACTAGACACATAGACAGACAGCAGCTTAGGTAGCTTAGGTTATAAACCAACAAGATAAATAGAAAAGATAAATATATCAATCTTTCACTGCAGCAGGCAGTGGTCCCATCGTGCTTTAAGATGGCCGTTACTTTGCCAGTGCCAAAAAAACCCTCTACAATTATGGGTCTCGATGATTACCATCCAGTTGCGCTTACATCCATCATTATGAAATGTTTTGAGAGGCTGATGAAGGACTTTATGGTATCCAGCCTCCCTCCAGCATTTGACTCGCTTCAGTTTGCTTACTGTCCAAATCGCTCTACGGGGGATGCTATTTCTTCTGTAATCCATCTGAGCTTGCCTCACTGAAAGAAGCAACTGTGTGCGAATGCTGTTTGTCGACTTCAGTTTGGCATTGAATATAATCATTCCTTGGCATCTAGGAGACAAACTGAGCCTTTTAGGCTTTAATACCCCTTTGGGCAACTGGATTGTTGATTTTCTTATTGACAGGCCCCAGTCAGGGGTGTGATTCAACCAGTATAACAACTGGCTTGGTGAGCATGTGCTTTGCGCACGCACATCCTTCGCATTTAAGAAAGCTATTACTTACCTTCAATTGCAGCTGAACAAAACAGCTGAGGCAGACCATTCTGCCGCGTGAATCCGTTGTGCTCTGACAAAAAGACATACAGCACAGGGAAAAGCAGGGGCGGGCAGGCCGGCCCACTGTTAGGAATATAAGTCACCTAACAGGTATTTGGGTTAGAAATATATAAACCAGGATAAACATTTTAGTACTATGTCTTTAAGAGATTGCAAAAACTGCAATTGGGTGTGGTTTTTCAAACAGACATAAGATGGAGCCAGAAACCTGGATTGTCTTAGTCTTAGTCTCAGAAGAGAGTGTGTCTGAGTGTATATCTGTTTCCTTCTGTTGGAAAGTATTGCCGTTGCTCCATTTCTTCTAATTGACTGATATTACTGGATTTAATGTAAGTCTGATACTGAACTGTTTTTGACACTGGAATTTGATTATTTGGATTATCCCTGGATTGAAAAACTGACTGATTTACCTGTGAATGACTTTTGGACTGCTTATTTTCAACTTTGCTTAAACCTTTCTGGAAGTAAAAACCTACATTTACTGTACAGTGTATCTGTGTGCTCTGTGTGTATTATTCCAACACTACTCTCTATACGTCTCCCTGTATGCGCTCATTCTCCTAACGGGGAATTACCTCAACACCCACATGGCTTATCGGAGTGAACTGGTTTGGAGCCACCTGATCGTTGGAACAAGGGGTTCGCCTGAACCAGTATGAACCAGAAGAATCCCACCCCTGGCCCCAGTATGTGCGAGTTGGGATTAATCTTTCTAAACACCATTTTCTTGAGCACAGGTTATCCCCAGGGCTGTGTCCTAAGCCCGCTGTTGACCTTGTTGACCTGCGACTGTTGTGCTAGGTTTGCCACCAGACATATTGTGAAGTATGCAGATGATACGATTATAGTGGGCCTTATTCAAGATGAAATGATGGTGCTTACTACAAGGAGGTAGACGGTTTAGTGAACTGGTGTAACAAAAGACAGCCTCGTTTTAAACGTAGGAAAAACTAAAAGGGATCATTGCCGATTTCAGAAAAGGCAGCCACAGCCACACACTTCTGTATATTAATGATTCACCTGTGAAGGTAGTTAGCAGCGCCAGGTTTCTGGGTGTGCAGCTGAGTAAGCTAGCTTGGTGGCTCAACAGTGAGATGCTGGGGAAGTGGGCGCAGCAGCGCCTGCATTTTCTGCATCGCATGAGAAAAATACATCTTCCTTCCACTGTCCTTACCACTTCCTATTGAGGGACAATCGAGAGGATCCTGTCTTATTGCATGACAGTCTGGTTTGGAAGCATTACTGCTTTGGATAGGAAGGCGGTGCAGAGAGTGGTGAGGATGGCAGAAAAGATTATTGACAGCTTCATTGCCTTCTATCCAGGACATGGCAAATAAATGATGCTTGAGCAGAGTCCGCAAAATTGTCTGGGACGCTATGCGTCCACTTCACAATCTGTTTTCCTTGTTAACTTTTGGGGAGAAGGCTCCATGGTATCTGAAGCAGACAATCCAGATTCAGCCAGAGTTTTGTTTCATATAGCACCAACCTTGCTTAGAGAGGGCTGGAAAGCACTGTGAAGCGATATATACGTCCAAGTGCTATTGCTATATAGCATGTGCATATGTTTGTGATGTATGGGTAGATATATATACTTTCTTTTGTGAGCAGGCAACAGAATTTCATTTTTAATGTGGGCCAGTGTGCTCACAGTAAGAAATGATAGTAAAGGTTACCTTATCTTATTACTGATGATGTGAGCAAAACTAAAACCAGAAAACACATACGGTTCTTGACTTACAACTGTAATTGAGCCTGGCAATTGTGATTGTAAGCTGGTCACCCAATGAATGGGCCTGATTTTGCAATTTTTTTTCATGGCTGTTATGAAGCAAGTCCCCCACTGTTTGCTATTGGATGGTTTTTACCGGAAACCGGGAAATAAAGACCTGTTTTGGGCGCCATATTTATAAATTGTAGTCACATGACTGTGGGGTGCTGCAAACAGCCGTAAGCACAGGGGGCGCCGAGCGCTTAAAATGTAGTCACATGACCATGGGGTGAGCAAGGTCAGAACTTCAAAACCAGGCTATAAGTAGTCTTTTTTTGGGGGGGGGAGGGGTCGGCTGTAATTTTGAACAGTTGTAAGTTGAGAACAACCTGTATATAAAGCGGGAACCTAAACACTCCAAAGCAAAAAAACCAGCTCTTTGTACAGAGAAAGAGACGTAACAATCCTTCTCCCACAGTTTGATGGATCAACCCAATCTTTACAGGTTTTCTGAAAATCAGAAGAGAGCGACCATTTGAACATCTGGAGGGGGATACTGGAGGGGGAAACATCTGGAGCAGCCACTGAAAAGCAGTGGTGGTATTCTACTGGTTTGGTTGAACCGGTATTTAAAAAAAAAAAGCTATCGGTTTGTATCTCTTTTTTTTTCCTCCTGACGACTAGCTGTTCCAAGGATCAGCTGCGCCAGGATCCCCCTCACTGTCTTACTGCTTCTCCCAGGAGGCTTCCCTGAGGCCCAGGAGGCAAAAAAGGGGCACAGCCCCCCCCCGCCCCCATGCTCCGTTTTTTTGCCTCCTGGGCCTCAAGGGAAGCCTCCTGGGAGCAAAAACGTGGTTTTCCCAGCAGGCCTGGGGGAACCCAAAGTGTGATGGAGCCCATAAAATGGCTGATTTAATCATGTGATGAGGCAGGAGCTGGGTGGGTGGTAGGTTATTGTTTTATTTTAATCTTTTTTTAAAAAAATTCTATTTTTATTTTTTTTCCTATTTTGTGTTTTTTTTTAACTGTTTGTGAGCAAGTAGCCGGCTATATAAATGTCATAAACAAACAAACAAACAAACAAATAAATATTGCTCAAGTATATCTGGAGAACAGCTGGTTGACCATTGTACATTCTGTTCTACAGTTGTTCAGAAAACAGAGATACTCACTTGTAATCACAGATGAGCTTCTTGTTGCTACCTTCCTCTTCTGAATGACAAGATAAAGCGCTGGGATCTGGGCTGATCTGGACGCTAACAGCAGCTTCAGCACCCTCAGCAGAAAATGTCATGTTCCAGGTGTGTTGAGAGCAGTCAGGTCTTTGCCAGCTGTCAGCTCCACAAGGCATGTAGAATTGAAGAAGGTGGTAGGCTGGTGGGTTTTCTTTAGTTTCCTGAAGGAAGAGCGCATATCTATTAATCCTCCTGGTGACCAGACATTTAGATACAGATTAACAGAGTTGGAAGAGACCTTGTAGGTCATCTAGTTCAACCCCTCCGCCCAAGCAGACCTTACACCATATGTGACAGATGGCAGTCCAGTCTCTTCTTGAAAACTTCCACTGATGAAGCTCCCACAACGTCTGGAGGCAACTGTTCCATTGGTTGATTGTTTTCAATGTCAGAAAATTTCTCATTTCCAGGTTGAATCTCTCCTTCCATCCATTATTCCTTGTCTGGCCTTCAGGTCCTTTAGAAAATAGCTTGACCCCTTCTTCTCTGTGGCAGCCCCTCAGATATTGGAAGACTGCTATCATGTCTCCCCTGGTCCTTCTCTTCACTAGACTAGCCAAGCCTAGTTCCTGCAACCCTTGATCGTATGTTTTAGCCTCCAGTCCCCTAATCATCCTGGTTGCTCTTCTCTGCACTCTTTCTAGAGTCTAAACATTTTTTTTATAGTGTAGTAACCAAAACTGGGTGCAGTACTCTACGTGTGGTCTTACTAAGGCTTTATAGAGTGGTATTTGTGCATAATTGAGCAGTAAAGCAAAAACAGTAAAGAAACAGCCAAGCTTCCTACAGCTGGCTCCAATCCATTGGGTTCACAACCTCTGGTGATCACAGAAAAAGAAGTCCAAGATCTATTACACAGACAAAAGCCAGGAACAGCACCAGGGCCAGACCAGATAACTCCTTCTTGCTTAAAAGTCTGTGCTGACCAATTGGCCCCCATCTTCACCCAAATCTTCAATAGATCACTAGAGATGTGCTATGTTCCTTCTTGCTTCAAACACTCTACTATCATCCCAGTGCCAAAGAAGCCCTCCATCAAGGAACTGAATGACTACAGACCAGTTGCTCTAACATCTGTAGTTATGAAAATCCTTGAAAGGCTTGTGCTGTCCCACCTGAAAACCATCACGGATCCGCTGTTAGATCCCATGCAGTTTGCATACCGAGCAAATAGATCGACAGATGATGCTGTTAACATGGCTCTGCATTACATCCTACAACACCTTGAATCTCCAAATATCTACGCGAGGGTCCTCTTTGTAGACTTCAGTTCAGCATTCAATACCATCATTCCAGACACTCTTTTAATTAAATTAAACCAACTAGCGGTACCTGAACACACTTGTAAGTGGATCATAAGCTTCCTAACAGACAGGAAGCAGCAGGTGAAGCTAGGTGGAATCACATCTGATACCTGTACCATTAGCACAGCAGCCCCCCAAGGCTATGTGATTTCTCCACTTCTCTTCTCTCTCTATACCCTACATTCCCTTGCTGGCTTGGGAATTTTAGGAGTTGAACATCAAACATCCTAGTTACCAAGTTTGAGAAACATTGGGCTAGACAGAGAAAGGTTTTTTTTACTGTTTTCTCTTTAAATGAAGTAAACCAGAAAGAGCAGGAACACAGGGCTGGACTGTGAGCCATTGTCCGCAAGTTGAGAAGCCTCCTGCCCAATCTTTTGATTTAAATTTAGCTAATTTAAGACAACGTGGCTCCATTTTAATCTGGGCTTGTATTTTTTCTTGTTTTTCGGAGGAGCAACAGTTGTTCCTCCTAAGACAGGTTTGTCAAACTGGCAGCCCGCGGGCCGGATGCGTCACGTGCAGGCCATGCCCACCCCAGCTACCGCAAAGCGATGCGTCAAGTGACAGCAACACGATGCTGTGGGTTTGACACCGGCGTCCTAAGATATTGGTCTGGATCATGACAAGGCAGAGAACCAAAACCAGAGCTGCCAAACCAAGTAAAAAAAACAAACAAAAAAAGATTGCAGATTACGACGCTCTCCTTGGCTGAGGGATTGAAGTCCGCCTATCTTGAAGTTGATAAGGTCAAGAAAGACTGCAACGTAGAACCAGTGGTGGGATTCACATTTTTTTTACTACCGGTTCTGTGGGTGTGGCTTGGTTGGAAGTGGCAGGGGAAGGATACTGTAAAATCTGCAGTCAAAGGTGGGATTTGCCGGTTCTCTGAACTACTCAAAATTTCTGCTACCGGTTCTCCAGAACTGGTCAGAACCCGCTGAATACCACCTCTGTGTAGAACACGCAAACAAATTTGCAGAAGTTTAGCAGTAATTTGGGAACTGTGAGAGAAAAGGAGACTCACCGAGGCTGTTTTGGGAATGACAGTGATGAGCAGAGTCAGGTAGTTTTGTGATGAACTGGTTTTGGCTGTAAATGTCGCAAGACTGAAAGAAAAGTTAGTGGTGATTGTTAAGAATGGAGGCATATCTTTGGAAGGGTGATATGAAAAGACCCCCCCCCCCCCAACACACAGGGGTCCCCAACCCTTGGGCCACAGCCTGGTACTGGGCTGTGGCCTGTTTGGAACTGGGTCACCCAAACCGCGGACAAGTGCACACATGCAGCTCAGTGGTGGTATTCAAATTTTTTTACTACCAGTTCTGTGGACATGGCTTGGTGGGAGGGGAAAGATACTGCAAAATCCCCATTTCCTCCTTACCCCATTAACCTGCTTTCCAGCTCCGTTCTCCTGGGCAGGGCAACCAAAGAAGACCCAGCCAATCAGCTGGGACTCGATGGGAAGCCGATAGTAGATGGGGGCGGGGCCAATCAGAGGCCAATCAAACTACTCAAAATTTCCACTACCGGTTCTCCAGAATCTGTCAGAACTGGCTGAATACCATCTCTGATGCAGCTCCATTTGTGTGAGTGGTGGGCACTCGTGCGCACACATGAAACTCCAGCACAAATGGACCTTCGCTTGTGCATGCGAGTGCCCACTGCTCATGCACACTGAGCTGCCCATGCGAACATGCACGCCTGCCACCTTCATGGGTCCATTTCCTCTCCCCCGCTTCCCTGGCTGGTTCTGCAAAACCAAAATGGTCCGAGATCACTGCTTTAGACAACCCAGCACTTACATTACTAGTTAGGACTGGCTCTGACCCAGAGGTGGTATTCAGCAGGTTCTGACCAGTCCTGGAGAACCGTTAGCAGAAATTTTGAGTAATTCGGAGAACCAGCAAATCCCACCTCTGACTGGCCCCACCCCCATCTATGCTCTGCCTCCCGAGTCCCAGCTGATTGGCTGGGTCTTCTTTTGTTGCCCGGAACAGGAGAATGGAGCTGGAAAGCAGGTGAGTGGGATGAGGAGGGAATGGGAATTTTGCAGTAACCTTCTGCTGCCACGCCCACAAAGCCACGCCCACCGAACCAGTAGTAAAAAAAATTGAATCCCACCACTGCTCTGACCCCATTTCAAATTTAAAATAATTCAAAGAAGTCAAGAAAGTTACAACACATGGCTTTCAGAGTGTCTCTCTCTGAGATTAAGTATTGGAACTGCAATCCTATCTGTTTCAAGATTCCCTCTAAGGAATCTTCCCTTTTAATCCAAGTCAAACTGTAGATAAATGTTTGGAATAAATGGAAGGTTGCCTCATGATGGCATGAATACTTGAGGCAGAAATTGGTTTTCTAACGACTGGGTTTGTGTATCGCAATAAACCATAATGCAATTGCTTGGGTGCACTGTCCAAAACCAGCCATAATGGTTTAAAAACTGGATTTAGTAGAAGGAGGAGAAAGCTACTTTAATACCAATACTGGCAGGCCTTGACTTATGACCAGAACTGAGCCCCAAATTTCTCTTGCTAAGGGAGACAGTTACGTGAATTTTGTCCCATTTTATTATCTTTCTTGCCACAGTTATTAAATGAATCACTGCAGTTGTTAAGTTAGCAACTTGATATCAGACCTGCCCTAATTTAGACATTTTGGAAAAAAAAGACCCTCCGTTTGATTGAAGTGATAGGTTCTGTGATGACCCGGGGCGTGGGTCAACACAGGCAACACAGTCAGATAACTAGTCGGAGTCCCTTTATTAGCTCCAACTTTGCCCCCAGTGTCCTGGTTACCTTCTAGCTGGAAAAAAACTCTCCCAGGAACAGCCTTTGGCTGCAGAGAATGAAGTCCAAAACTTGGTCAACAAAAACTGTAACTATAAGTCCAATCAAGGCAAAATGAGATAACGAATCTGGCAGGGCAGGAGTAAGAAGTCCAGACATGAAGGCATGGCAATAACTCAACATGGTTGGGAAGACACCAGGAACACAGATATTCAAAGTCAATACAAGATAAACTCATGTTTGCTCCCAGCAGCTGCCACACTCAGCGTGCATTTCTTTAAAACTCTCTTCCTAGCTGTGGCTAATGAAGGGAATCAGGGCCCTTTCCTCCCCCAGAAGCCACACAACCCATGTTGCTCTCTTCTCCATTCTTCAGGTCCTTTAACTAAAGCTAAGTGGCTGCAGAGAAAGTAAAGCTAGATCTGAACATGCCTGAAGAAAGATTACACTTTTTCCCCTTTCCCTGGCCCTCCCCACTTGACCAGTCCATCAGTGTCCAATAGGATGTCTTTTGGATGTTTTGGGAATGACTCAGAGTGTGGCGTTGCTCACTGCGTTTTTGCATTTGGTACCCAGCCCAGGTGTCCTTGGAGACTGGTTTATTCCTATTTGGCACCTCTGGTTCCCATTAACATCCCTCCTGCCGTTTGTCTTCTCACTCCCATATTACTGCCCAAATTTCTCCCCCTACTTCCTTTGCAATTTATGGCAGGATGCCAGAAAAGTGAAGAAGCTGAAGATGCCGGACCGGACACACGATATCCCAAATGTTGGTACTGCTATCTTACCTTGAGGCAAAATTGGAGCTATTGACAGGTGCCGCAAATGTTGCCATGAGAAGAGTGCTCTCTCCTTTCTTCAAGAAACGTTGTGCTGGTCTAAAGCTCTGTGTGAGATGCAGGTCATCTCGGACATTAAAGGTGAACGTTGCAGCTGCTGATCCATCATTCACCACCTGGACAGAGACCTCTAGGCTCTCACCGGGCAACAATGTACCTTGGAAATACAATAGGGCACACTGAAGATGGGGGGGATAACTTGCAATTAAAGGTGACTGAGTTGTCATATAATGGAAGTCCTCACCATTTGGTACTGATGGCTCCTTTGAACTTTCTGAGAACCATTGTGGCGCAGTGATTAGGATGCAGTATTGCAGACTAACTCTGCCTACTGCCAAGAGTTCAATCCTGACCGGCTCAAGGTTGACTCGGCCCTCCATCTTTATGAGGCCAGTAAAATGAGGACCCAGATTCTTGGGGACAATATGCTGATTCTGTAAACCACTCAGAGAGGGTTGTAAAGTACTTGTCATGCCTCTGTTGGAATCTGATTCCGAGGGGGAGGTGGAACAGCTGACAGGGAGTGGGAGTGTGGCTCCGGTGGCTGTGGAGAAAACTAGGGAAGAGCACAGTCCGGCTGGGCATTTAGAGGAAGACCCAGGCTCACCCACTCTTCATCCTAGGGCAAGCAGGGAGAAACAGATAAGGGAGCAAAGTGGATTACAGGGGAGAAAAAGGCCTTGATTCCCTTCATTGGCTGCAGCTGGGAAAACAGGACATAAAGGGTGTTTGTGCACAGCACCATGCTGGGAGCAAAGCATGCATTATTATTGTTTGTCAAATCTAATCTGGGTTCTGGCATCCTCCCAACTGTGTGTTTCATTATCTTTTGAAGTCTGCAGTTCCTTATCCTGCCCTGTCTCATTAATTGCTGCAGCGTGGTTTGTGTTGGTTTTTATTTATAATTTATATGGGTTCGGACTGAATTTCTTCCCTTTAAAAACTGTTCTTGGGAGAGGTTTTTTTTCTCCAGCCGATGATAACTGGACATTGGGGGCCAAGTTGGAGGAATTAAAGGGACTTCACCTACTTTTGTGACTTAGTTGCTTTTGTGCCACGCCCTGGGTCATCACAGCACTGTGAAGCAGTGTATAAGTCTAAGTGCTATTGCCAAGTGCTAACCTGTAGTAGGTGCTGAAAGGCAATGGTTATTATGGGGGAGGAATAAACTTAGATCCAAATGACTCCAATGGGGCTGAGCGATCACCAGTCTCAAAATAACCATTTTTCAGCCAGCATTCATCAAAAGCCAAATTCATTTATTAGAAGGCAGCCCTTCCCAAATTCTTCATCCTTTCAGGATTCTCTCCATCCTCCTGTCCCTTAAAGGTTTTCCTTGACATACGACCACAATGGAGCTCAACGTTTTTGTGGTTACGTGAGACATTTGTTAAGTGAGTTTTGCCCCATTTTATGACCTTTTCTTGCCACAGTTGTTAAGTGAATCACTACAGTTGCTAACTTAGTAACCTGGTAGTTAAGTGAACTTGACTTTGCTTGTCAGATGGACATAAACGGAGATCACATGACCTTGGGACACAGCAGCGGTCATAAATATGAACCAGTTGCCAAGTGCGTGACTTTTGATCATCTGATCATGGGATGCTATAAAGGTCATAACTGAGAAAAACAGTCACAAGACACTTTTTTCAGTGCCATCGTAACTTTGAATGGTCACTACACGTACTGCTTTAAGTCGAGGACTATCTGTAGTCCTCACTTAAAAACCTGTGGCTTCAAAAGTGACCGTTTGAAGTTACAATGGACCTCCACAGAAGGACTTTCAATTTGATTTCAAAGTTACGATGGCCGCTTCCCCCAGATAGTCACATGATCGCTGTCAACTTTAAAAAAAAACTCCTTTGGTCTTTTTAGTTGCCAGCAGAAAGGGCGGCAGGGGGGAAGCAGTGCATTCCTTAAATGCCTTAGATAATCGCCTTAGCAGCCCAAAGCAGTTGGCATGCAAGAAATTTGCTGGAGAGCATGATTGAGGATTCTTGGCTATGGATGTGTCCCATTGGAGAATGTACATCCAGGGGGCGAGGAGAAGGCCAGGGTCAAGGGGGAAATGAATGATGTATTTCAGTGTTGGCTGCACCCAGCTAATGCCAACTTGTCCATTCCCAATAAAACATTTTTTTAACTCTGAGAGATGAGGCTAGAGACTTATAATTTGAACGGGGGTGGATTTGTTAGTGCCCTGACAATTGCACTTTGGATATGTGGCTACCGGCTCACATTTATGGCTGTTTGTAGCATCCTGCAGTCACATGACCAAGTTTGGGGGAAGTTTCCAGTATTCCTGGTTTCCAGCCAAAAATAATAATAATAAAGCCCATTGGAGAAAAATGGGTTTGTTCGACAAATTGCCAGGTTTGCTTAAAATCCGCTACAACAAAGTTGTAAAATCAGGCATAATTACAGGGCCTTTATTACAGGTTCAGTTACAGTTGTAAGTCGAGGGCTGTCGTATTTTGGTTTTTCTGAGAAGACGGTCACATTTATTGGGCGTCGATAATTTTTATTTTCTAAGGCTGACTTTGCAGGTTTCCATGGAGCTGAAATACCGTTGGAAACAAAGCTAAATATTAGAGGCTGGGACCAGGTTTTACAGCACGCCGACTTCCCTTTTCATTCTGTTTCAGTCACTGCTAAGAAAGGAAATGGAAAAAGGAAAGCAAGCCATTTGGTTCCTGAACAGCAAGGAAAACAGATGTGCTTCTCCTCAGGTCTGCAGGCATTGCATTTATATCAGCTGGTTTACCTGCTTTGAATAGTAAAATGGAAAATGCTCCTGGTTTTTAATTTTTTTTAAAAAAAGACGCCTCCTTCCATTTTTTTTTTCTGGGATGAAAATTAACTGGACTCTTTCAGGGGAGGCGGGAGGGGGAATTCCGGGAGTTGAAGTCCCCATGTCTTGAAGTTGCCAAGTTTGAAAAAATGAGGTCGCACACCTTGGTTTGTTTCAACATTCTTGTCCCAAAGACAACTGGACTTTTTGTGCTTTGCTCAAAGACCTTTCGCTTCTCATTCAAGAAGCTTCTTAGGCTCTGAATGAAGTCTGAACTGATAAACAACTCTCAGAAAGAGTGCTAACAACCAGATGACTGTAAGGAATATAAATCCTCCCGTTCGCCACCATTCAGTCAGAACTGAAGAAGCTTCTGGGATGAGAAGCGAAATGTCTTCAAGCAAAGCAAAGATAGTCCAGTTGCCTTTTGAACAAGCATCTTTGGGACAACCCTGACCTGGATGAGAATCTCCATAGACTTTCAACAGTCTTCTTAGCGGTGTCTGTGAGTTCTGAATGGAAGGTAGGTAGATGTAGCACCAATTGAAGAGCATCTATGTAGCTCTGGGTCGAACTATGGAGTCCTTGAGGCTTTCTGTCCTTTGTTGTTTGCTTGTAGATGTTTTGTTTCCTGACTTGATAAGATCTAATTACTTGGTTGGCAACATCTGTTATCTAATTGGGGAACAAAATGTCTACAAACGAACATCCAAAGATTCCACAGGTAGATGCAGTTCCACTAGAACTGACTATGGAGATTCTCCATCATCCAGGTCATACTTGCTCCAAAGGTGGTTATTCTAAAAAGCAGGGGGACTTTCTTGGTTTTCTACTTAACGTTTTGCTTCTCATCCAAGATGTTTCTTCAGTTCCGAAGTGATGAATAGCTGAAGAAGCTTCTTGGATGAGAAGCAAAACATTAAAGATAAAACCAAGGAAGTCCAGTTGCCTTTTGGAAGAAACATCTTTGGGTTTACAAGATCGGACGTGCAAATAATGACCAATAGGTGGTAGCAAATTCTTATATATTTTTTTTCTGTACCTCTTTGCTGCCATGTTTGCTTTTGGCTCACAGCTCTGGTAGTCCTAGGTCCATGATGGCGAACCTGTGTCACATGTGCCAGAAGTGGCACGCAGAGCCATCTCTCTGGGCACGCTAGCCATCGCCCGTTGCTCTTCCGTGTTCCAGCATGCCAGCCAGATGGTCTTCGTGCACACAGGAGCACCAGAAACCGGAAGAGGAGCACATGCGTGTGCTGGCCAGCTGGTCTTCAGGCACGCAGGAGCACCAGAAACCGGAAGAGGAGCACATGCGTGTGCCGGCCAGCTGGTCTTCATGCACGCAGGAGCACCAGAAACTGGAAGAGGAGCGCATGCGTGTGCCGGCCAGCTGGTCTTCGCACATGCACGCACATTAGAAACCAGAGGAGCAAGTGGATAGTGCCTATGCACATGCCAGGAAGTTAAGCTTCTGGTTTCTGGCGCTCCTGCGTGCATTTGTCAAGGAGGCTGCTCTTCCGGTTTCCGGCACCCGCGCAGATGGATCAAAATGGCAAAATAAGTTTTCATACTGCTGCCAGGACTTACAATCTTGGTCGGCCAAGGGTAGAATCCTTATTGACGCCACATGGATGGGATTGGTGTTGAGGCGTGAGAAGGGCAGGTTGCCAGGAGACAGACCTTCCACTCTTAATATTGGAGACTGGAAAGTAAAAAAAGGGAATTAATGGATTTTACATTGTTTGTCTCTTGCATCTTGAACAGAGAAGAGATTATTCCAATCATTTCTACTGCTCTGGGTAGATAACTGTACTCAGCTGCTTAGAAGCTGCTTTTTAAAATATAAACAAAGTCCTTAAAGGCTTAAGAAATTATAGCTATAGTCATTTTTTGCAGTTCGTAATACCGTAGCTGGCTATAGAAGGAAACCTTAATTCTGCTTTTTTCTTTTCTTTTTTCTTTTTGGGCTTTTATTTTAATCCTTTGTAGTTTTAATTGGAGCAATCTGGATTTTGTTTTGAATGCTGCTGTTTTAGACTGTGATTGCATTTCTTTCTTTCTTTTTTCTTTTTAATAAAGTTTTATTTGGGTTTTCACACATACAAAATACAAGTAAAACATCTTTTTTGAAAATAGCATGGTCCCGGGTTGAACTTCTTCATACAGACACAAAACTCAATTTTATGCTCCTTTTTGTGTTCTATTCCATATCTTATACTATTCTACATTTTCTATATAGTTTTTCCCCTCTTTTAATTTTCTCAATTTTATTTTGATTATCTCATTTCAATTCAAATCATTATATTTATACTTTTGTTTGTTCTGTTTCAATTTCATATTATCTTTTCTCATTAAACAAATGTTCTCCTGTAGTTACTAATTGGAGTATGACACCTTTATATCTTTTAATTACATCCATTCAACTCTTATTTAAACTTCAATATATACCTTAAGTTTATGACCTTCAATATAATACATAATACATAACTTCCAATCGAATTCTGCTTGGTACTTTCTCATAATACACACTATATTCTTTTTTTAAAAAAAAGAAAGATTGTAAACATATGTAATTATAAACCCTCATACCATTCCAGTTCAGTTCTATCATTAATAATCATTAAAACCTTAACATCTTTAACACTTCTTTTCAATTAAATATCATACTTCCTTAAAAACACATATAATCTCCATAATTAATTTTTCCCTTATTTCTCTTCACATATGTTTTATAAATCATTAAATATACCTTTTGTTACATTTATTTATTGACAATCATTCCACTAAATTACGGCAGCTTTTTATCAGACATTTTAATCATACATTGTTTCATATTTTCTAAAATTATTTCTGATTCTAATATAACCATACTATCTTATGTACCTTTGCAGAATCCCTTTTTCCATTAAGTTTTCACGCATTATCTCTAAATAGGCCCTGTTTCTCTATATTTTGCTTCTGTCCTTTATAACTTCTTTTCCTTTCTTTCTTCCCTCTCATCTTCTCCCTCCCCCTTTTACCCCCTTGTCTCTCTAGTTCTAATTCTCTCTTCTGCATTTCCCTCTTCTGTTGCTTTCTGATTTTATACTTATTTTTCACTCTAATTTTTTTTGGAGTTATTTTTCCCAATCTTAAACTTTCCATTCTCTTTCCCCCCTTTCCTCCCCCACCACCTAAGATTACTTGTTCATTAAACATGGCTTCTTCTTTGTCACAATCTTCTTGTTCTGCAGGCATTTCTTGTTGTTTCTCATAATTCCAAATCTCCATTTCTAAAAACTGAAATACGAAGCCAAAAGAACCTCTCCCTTCTTGTGCATCTTCTTTGTACTTTTAAAGTTCCATTTTCAGTCCTTCTAAAAGTGGAGCCATTTTAAACAGTTTTAAACAACCACCGGATTGATTTTAGTCATTCAAAACAATAACCAAGAATCCAGAAATCATCAAGTAATCCAGATAGTCCCGAGTTATATCTTCTTATTTCTTTTTTGACTTTCTCTTCCTGGGGTTTTTGTTGCGATATTTCAGTTAGACTGTATCTTTTGGAAGTCTTGTTGAGATTTTGCTATAAGTTCTTTTTTAATTCCAGGCAGTCTCCTCCCTTCCAGATCCTACCCTTTTATTTTATTTTCTCTCCTTTCCTTTTTTCAAAAGCTTTTAATTATCCAGAAATCTTTATTATCCCTTTGACTTTTTATTTTCAGCATTAAATGCCTATTGATGTCAAAGTGGATTTTTTTTCCAATTTCTTGCTTAAGTCTCTTAGCTGTCAGTATAGGAAAAGGAGAAAACCAAATCTTTTCCCTTTTCTCTCTCCTTCGCAGCTTAAAAATCTTCTTAGGGAACAATGTTATTGTTTTTTAACAGTTTCAATTCCAGGGTACCTCATTTGTTGTTTTTGCTGTTTGACCCGGTCAACCAAAACTTTCTCTTCTTATCTTCCTCCTGCACATTCTTTTCCAGTTGAGTTCTTTGTGGTGGCCATTTCTGACCACCACTGCAACCGCCTTCGGAAAAGGGAATAATGGCCATCTGGGGAGGAGAGATGCGGCTCTCCTCAACCCTGCTGGCAGTCTCCCCCCTCTTCACCACCTCTACGGGGTGGCTTAGCCCCAAAACCATCCGGCTCGGGGTGCTCCAGTGGCAAGCACAGATCGAAGCCTTGCAGAAATGAGGTTTCAGTCTGTTGCTGAAGAAGCTCAAACCAGAAGGCCCCTCCGATTGCATTTCTTTGGTTGATTATTTATTTATTATATTTAATTCCCTTGCCCTGGGGGACTATAAGCCAGGCTCCTAATTCACTGCCTCATATGAACTCATATCCTCATAAAAGAGATTATCAGGGTTCTAAGTAACAGACCCAAAGCAATCAAAACTCCGAGGCAGACACATTCCTCAAAGTATGAATTTATTAGGAACGTCATATTGGCACAGCTGGTTAAAAACCTGACTCTGAAGGACCAGAGGTTTTCCCCACCAGAATCAAAACCCCAAAGTTCTTGCCCCCAGATCACACGTCTGTCACGTGGTCCAATCAGGTCACAGCCCCAACTCTGGCTGGTTTTGGTCCACGCCTCTCCAACACCTGCTTAGAACGTCCTTGGCTCCCATGGGAAAGAATGTTATTTTGGCTACATATTCCCCAGCTATCACTATCTCTCCCCTCATGTTTCCCACAGCTCCAACTCGCCTTGCTGTGGCAGGCCTGAAGATGCTCCCCAAATTGAACGGGTTCAGAGGTATTTCTTGAGAAAAGTACTCCACTTCTCCACTCACTATAGAATTCCCTATGCTTCCAGGCTCGAAATTTCGGGCCTGGACAATCTGAAATTGTGCCGCCTGTGGTCTGATCTATGCATAGAATTTTGAATTTTGGTCATGTGACCATGGGGATTTTGACAAACTGAATTTTGGTCATGTGACCATGGGGAAGCTGCAATGGTGGTAAGTATGAAAATCAGTCATAAGTCATTTTTCTCAGAGACGTTGTAGCTGTCACTGAACAAACTATTGTAAGTCAAAGACTACCTGTACCAATAAATGAGGGAAGCAAAGAAGATAATCAGAAGGATAAGCATTAATATTACAGTCACACTATATGGATTAATATGCATAGACATTAGACAGAATGTTCTCTTAATGGTTACCATGGAAGTTTTAAATGGTCATGCAACATGAAGCCAAATCAGAATGAAAAAACAAACAAACTGTGATTCATACCAATGAATCCAGATGAATCGGGACAAAGGCCAGGATATTGCCAAGGCCATCAGATGTTTGGTTTAAAATGATGGAGTGAATAGGACCTCTTAGTCCATCAGAAATGACCAGACGCTGCATCTGGGTACCTCTGGCTGCCTCCAGCATCTTTATGGAGATGGTATAGTTTGATCCTGAGAAAAATGGAGAAAGTTAGCAGAGCACTCCTCCAGAGTCCTGTCTCTTCCTCAATACTTCTGAGATATCCCAAAGGTGATTTTTTTTCAAGAGGTAAGGGGACTTTCTTGTTTTTTCTTTTGGAGAAGTTTTGCTTCTCATCCAAGAAGCTTCTTCAGCTCCGACTGGATGGTGGGGAATGGAAGGATTTATACTCCTTGCAAACAACCGGCCATTTTGTTAAGGTATTAGGACTTAAGAGCTGACCAGCAATGAATAGCTGCTATATGCTGTGAAGCTGATATAAGTCTGGCTGATGTAACAAGAGTGATTCAGCAGAGTATGAGTATTTTCCCTTTAAGATCCCCTTAAGAGGTGTGTATATAAATGGCAGCCATTAGAGGGCGAGGTTCTCTTTCCTTGTGACCAGTATTCAGCGCAGAAATTCTCCGTGTGTTAGGAAGAAGAAAAACTTGCTTGTAAAATTATGCTACCACATGTAAATATTGTCTATATATACTTGTATATTAAACCACTGTTAATATCTAAGTCTCTGTGTTCTATATGTTGTTCCTGGGTTATCTCATAAAGGTAGTCGCACTGCCAAATGCTCTGACAATTTGCATACTTTTTAGAGAGTCTTTCAGGCCACTTGGAGTTTAATTTGTATGTCCTCAGGGTCACCTGAGTAGTGCCAGCATCTCAAACTGAAGCGCAAATGGTTCCTGTAGTCTGTAATTTTTTCTGGAAATCCATTCATGCTCCAGCACCATTCGAAGAGTGTTCATCCTAAAGTGGACAGTTAAATCTCTATGGAGATTCTCAGTCATCCAGGTCATGGTTGTCCCAACATGCTTTTTCACTTTCTTGTTTTTCTTTGAAGACATTTCACTTCTCACCAGTGGTGGGATTCAAAAATGTTTACCACTAGTTCTGTGTGTGTGGCTTGGTGGGCGTGGTGTGGCTTGGTGGGTGTAGCAGGGGAAGGATGCTGTAAAATCCCCACTCCTGGGGGAAGGATACTGCAAAATCTCCATTCCCTTCCCAGCCCACTAACCTGCTTTCTAGCTCCGTTCTGTGCAGGGTAACAAAAGAAGATGCAGCCAATCAGCTGGGACTCGGGAGGCAGAGAAGAGATGGGGGACGGGGCCAGTCAGAGGTGGGATTTGCCAGTTTTCTGAACTACTCAAATTTTCCGCTACCGGTTCTCCAGAACTGGTCAGAACCTGCTGAATATCCACCTCTGCTTCTCACCCAAGAAACTTATTCAGCTCTGAATGGATAGTGGGGAACGGAAGGATTTATAGTCCTTTCAGAGAGCTGGTAATTTGCGTTCTTTGAGATCAGGAGTGTCAAACTCAATTTCATTGAAGGTCGCATCAGGGTCGTGTTTGATTTCGAGGGGGCAGGGCAGGCATGACCAGCTCGACATCACTCATGCCGGGGTCATTTGTGGTGGTTCAAGGGCTCTGCCAGAGAAAACAGGCTCCCGAGCTTCGTTTTTGGCTGTGATGGCCTCCTGCAACCCCCTGCCAGTGAAAATGAAGCTCGGGAGGGCTGTGTGTAACCCTCGTGAGCTTTGTTTTCACTGGCAGAGGCACCGTGGGCCAGTCTTTTGCTGTCTTCAGGGCAGCCCTGCAGGCCAGATCTAAGCACCCTGCAGGCCGGATCTGGCCCCTGGGGCCTTAAGTTTGACACCCCTTGTGCTGGTTAGACAGTATACAGTTAGTTTAGGAATGAGAGCTGCCCCCTTAAGGGAATGCTTCATGGGAAATGTAGTTAATGCCTCTTGGGAGATGTAGTCCATGTCACATGGTCACATCTTTAATCCTGATTGGTCACTGAATTGATCTCTGGTTGGGCTGGGGGAGTTTTGGGGGCATTCTTGCCTGGACCACAGCATCGTGCTGGAGGCTTCCTTTGCTATAATACTATGGGATGAAGATAACTATCTTTTCACTTTCATGTTCCAGGCAATCCTTTTATGTCCCCAAAGTTCCTGGAGCAAGCAGTCCAACACTATTGAGGTGACTATCAAGGCAAAGATTGGACTGTTAGTTAGATGGATCTCAGCATAAATGTGATTTATATTTTGAGGATGCCTAACAAAATCCAATAAAGGAACTTTGCATGGAAGCCTTTGTACTGTTGGACTGCTTGTCCCAGGAACTTTGGGGACATATGAAACCCCTGTTTTAGAGAGTTGTGGAGGCCACCTTGGGACAACCATGAGCTGGATGATTGACAAGCTCCATTTAGTCATTTAGCTACACACCGAGAGCTTATGCACTGGAGATAAATCCCTTGTGTGTGTCCAATCACACTTGGCCAATAAAGAATTCTGTTGACTAGAAAACTTACCTTTCACAGGCTGTCCTTGGATTGGAAGTATGTAGTCATTCTGCTTTTGCATTATCTGGTAAGTAAAGTCAAGCAAACTCTTGCCTCTGATCTCTACCTCATAAGAGCCCCCGGGAGTCATAGATACAGCCCACCGACCTGGCTGAGGGAGAGGAGATACCTTCACGACCTTGTGATTGCTTGTGTCAATCATCATACGATACTTGGTGAATGGATCACCTATCGTGGAATATCACACACAAAAAAGGAAGGAATTATATTAGTGCTCCTCAACATCCCGACCACAATTGAGGTTGCTCCAAAATTTCTTGTTCCTAAGTGAGACGTCTGTGAAGCGAACTTTGCCCCCTTGTACGACTTTTCCTGCTGCAGTTGTTAAGCGAATCCCTGCAGTTGGTCAATTAGTCACACATGGTTGCTAAGTGAAACAGGTCTCCTCCCCCACCATTGATTTTGCTTGTCAGGTGGTCACAAAAGGGGAATCGCTTGACCCCTGGATGCTGCAACCATCATAAGTATGAGTCAGTTTGCTAGGCGCCTGAATTTTGATCACGTGACCATGGGGATGCTGCAATGCTCCTAAGTGTGAAAAATAATCACTTTTCTCAGTGACGTAGTAACTTTGAATGGTCACTAAATGAACTGAAGTCAAAGACTATCTGCAGAGGCTAAAATGGCCGGCATTATGGCTTCCTCCAATTTCGGGCATCCATGATTGTGCAACTGAAGGCCCCCCCCTTTTTTTACACATGTCCTACATCAGACAAGGGAAGATGCTTGTGTGACGACCTGGGGTGTGGCACAAAGGCAACACAGTCAGATAATCAGTAGGAGTCCCTTTATGAGCTCCAACTTTGCCCCCAATGTCCTGGCTGGAGAAAACCTCTCCTAGGGAACAACCTTTGACTGCAGAGGATCATATCCAAAACATGGTCAACACAAACTGTAACTATAAGTCCAATCAAGCCAAACTGAGGTAATTCGTTTGGCAGGGCAGGAGCAAGAATCCCAGACTTGCAGGCAGTGCAATACTCACATGGTTGGGAGGATGTCAGGAACACAGATAAGCAAAGGCAACACAGGATAAATCACGTTTGCTCCCAGCAGCTGCCCCAGTCAGCATTCAATTCTTTTAAACTTTCATTCCCTGGTGTGGCTAATGAAGGGAATCAGGGCCTTTTCCTCCCCCCAGAAGCCATGCAACCCACGTTGCTCTCTTCTCCGTTCCTCCCTGCATCCCCTAGGATGAAGAGGGGGATGGGCCTGGGTCTTCCTCTGGAATCCCTCTCCCTTGTTCTACCTCTTCCCTGCTCTGCCCAGCTGGACTTTGCCCTTCCCCAGCCTCCCCCACAGCCAACGGAGCCACACTCCCATTCCCTGTCACCTGTTCGTCTTCCTCCTCAGATTAGACTCTGACGGGGGAATGACAGTTTGCTTGCATAGTTGCAGCCTTGTGTGATCTTTTTATATACTCTGTTCAATTACCTGAAGGTTGCAAGATATTAAAGTTGAATCTCATGTGCCTTAATGTCTTGACTGAGATTGATATTTCGGAGAGAGTTTCATCCACAGGGAAGGAGAACTGGGACCCATCCACACAATTATGGGCTATTTTAACAGGAGCGGCATTCATGGACAGCTCCACTGTGCCAAAGGCCTTAGAAAGTTGCTTTTTCTTCATGTTCAAGAAGTAGCCACCAGAAAAGGAGGCTAAATCTTCATAGACTCTTTGAGAGGCTCTAGCGTTCCTCTTAACAACTTCTGCAAACAAAAATGAAATACACATTTCTCCTTTTAAGTAGCTCCTCCCGAGTTCACCCTTTAAGGCAAATCATTTTAGAAAAGTGCCCTTTTGTTCCTATAAAGGTAGTCCTTGACTTACGACCACAGTGGAGCCCGAAAGGTATGTTGCTAAGCGAGATATTAGTGAAGTGAGTTTGGCCACATTTCTTAAGCGAATCACCACAATTGTTAAGTTAGTGTGTCGTGTAAGCATCTTTTGTGACCAGCAAAGTCAGTGGGAAGGCAGAGTCACTTAATAAACATGTTACTAACTTAATCCCTGCAGTGATTCACTTAACAAACTCTGGCCCGAGCGGTTGTAAAAGGAGGCAAAATTCACTTAACCACTGTCTCACTTAGCAACAGAAATTTGGGGCTCAATTGTGGTCGTAAGTTGAGGACTACCTATATATGGTCCCTTGATCAATGAAATATGCCTACGGCCAGGGACATCTGCATGTTTCTGAAATGCCGTGGAAATTGACAAAACCACTCATAGCATCATGGCCCTAGCACAGAGGTCTCCAACCTTGGCAACTTTAAGACCTGTGGACTTCAACTCCAAGAACTCTGGGAATAGAAGTCCACAAGTCTTAAAGTTGCCAAGGTTGGAGACCCCTGACTCATAGCCTCATGGCCCCAGCACAGTCCAATGAAGTGCTGAAGGGGCGGAGTTTGAATCATGTCCTCATGACACGTCCTTCCTCATTTGCCCTTCCTTGCCCTCCTTCCTAGACTTATATACCGCGGCATACCTCTAAGCGGTTTAGAGCAGTGGTCCCCAACCTTTTTTGTGCCACGGCCCGGTACCGGCATCACAAAATCATCTGCGGCCCGGTACATTATCAGCACGCATGGCAAAGCGAGCCAGGCGACCGACCAGCCAGCCGTCGCCCGCTTCGCCCTGCCACCTTCAACTCCTCCTTTGTACCTGTGTCGATGGGCTTCGCGACAGCTTTGGGACGGTCACTCGGCTTGCCTCACCATGCGTGCTGAAAGAATCCTTGCGCCTTAGTTTTGTTCGAAGCCGCCCCCCGCCTTGATGAAACTAAGGTGCGAGGATTCTTTCAGCACCCAAACACCGCTTTCTACCCGGAAAAGCTCACCTGAAGCACTTTTTCATCAAAACAAGATGGCGGCACCCAGCAAACCGGCGGCCAGGTAGAAATTGTTCCACGGACTGGTCCCGGTCCGGGGACCGGTGGTTGGGGACCCCTGGTTTAGAGAGTCAGCATATTGCCCCCGACAATCTGGGTCCTCATTTTGCCAACCTCTGAAGGATGAAGGGCTGAGTCAACCTTGAGCCAGTGGAACCCGAGCTGCCAAACTGCTGGCAGCTGGTGATCAGCGGGAGTAGCCTGCAGCGCTGCATTCTCACTACTGAGCCACCACGGGTTGGACTAGAAGACCTCCAAGGTCCCTTCCAACTCTGTTATTCTGTTCTGTTCTGTTCTATCTTTACTGCCCTCCCCACTAAGACTCATGGATGCCATTGGCAGCAAGGGCCTTTCTTTAGGTTGTTTCAGACCACCAGGGATTCTGGCTTACCATCTCGTACAAAAATGTTCTTGGCGGCTTCAGTGGCCATTTGTCCAGCTTCTTGGTGCAAATAGGAATGAGAAGAGAGGAGAAGGTCAGTCCCCCTTTTATGGCTTTCCCCAGGAGAGGAGGAAACTTTGATGGCATCGTTTTTCCTGTCATGTCCACTGTTCCATATTAGCAGGCTTGAAACCCTGTGTTCCTATTGGTCCAGAAAAGCCGGATCGTGATTGGATGGCTTGAACGTTCCTGATTGGCTCATACAGGGTTTGCCGCGATTGGCTGAAACCAAGCGCGGCAAACTCAAAGAGTTGTCATTGGCTGACTACCCGCTGCCAGCTCTATAAGAAGAGCTGCCGCACGCTAGGGTTTCCCCAGTCTCAGAATCTATCTGTTAAATAAAGAGCTGTTGTTCACTACTCGAGTCTCGCCTATTCATGGGACCCACCGACCATACTTAACATCCACCTTTGCCTGAATGGGGGAAAACAAAGCCTAACAAAAATGCACATTAAAAAAAAGAGGCAGGGTTTTTCATTATGTAGTTGCAGCGGCTTTTTTCCCCCCTTCTTTTAAATTTATTGAAAACATTTATATAGCTGCCCAACTTACCACCAGCTCTGGGTGGTTCCCAGTCAAGAACGAAAAGACATTTAGAATTCTTTTGAAAACGATAGAAAACAACCAGTTAAGACATAAAACATGAAAGAGAACAAAAACCTGGCAACAGCACATGCTAACGTGTCATTCTCTATTATTCCCCCACCCAACACCTGAGAGAAAAGTCAGGTCTTTAAAGCCTTAAGGAAAGTGCAAAGGGTGGAGATTAAAGGGCACGATATTTCATCGCGCAAAGGCTGCCATGGAAAAGGCACACTTCCTATCTCCCATCAGATGACAATATTTAGGATAAGGGACGGAGTGTGCTTGGCCTGTTTGACCTTGTAGAATAGGTTAGATGTTCTTAGGGATAGGATGGTCTGCAAAGTGGTGAGATTCAATTTTTTTTTACTACTGGTGCTGTGGGCGTGGCTTGGTGGGCGTGGCAGGGGAAGGATGCTGTAAACTCTCCATTCCTACCCCACTCCAGAGGGAAGGTTACTGCAAAATCCCATTCCCTCCCCACCCCACTAACCTATTTTCCAGCTCTGTTCTCCTCCGCAGAGCAACAAAAGAAAACCCAGCCAATCATCTGGGACTCAGGAGGCAGAGAATAGATGGGGGCGGGGCCAGTCAGAGGTGGCATTTGCTGGTTCTCCGAAGTACTCAAAATTTCCCCTACTGGTTCTCCAGAACTGGTCAGAACCTGCTGAATATACCACCTCCGGTCCCACAGATAATCTAGCCCTGTGCTTCGAAAGATTATGATTTGCACCCTGAATTGCACCTGTCAAGAAACGGGGAGCTAGTGTAGTTCACACAACAGAGGTGTTATCTGGGCTGAGCTTTAGTGATTTGTACGCCTTCCTCAGTAGCAATTCTTAATAATACTTCATCATTCTGGGCCCTGCTGACAATGTGATCAAAGTATGTCCCAATATCTGAAGACGTTTAAAGTTTAACTAAATGGAAAGAAATAGTTTTTGTTTCTATATCGAAGTTCCCTTTTGGTTCTGGTCTCAAAGGGTTCGCGCTTCCTCTTGTAGGAAGAAAAATCTAACTGGTTCGGTTCCAAGCTTGGAGAAAGGTGCTGGAAATAAAATGGAGGCTGACTGGAAAGAGAGTTTATTGGTGAAGCAGAACCACTAACGGCATGTGGTTCTGGGGCAGCTGACCAATTGGTTGAATAAGTGGATGGATCTTTATAGTTTTCTGTGATGCTGCTGGGGGTTGTGCAATGTCTGAAAGGCCTCTAGGGGTCGTGCGATGTAGTGAGCTCTGTGTCTTTTGCTATTCTAATAGCGGTGGGTTAATCATATTATATCCTAAAAGATCATGTCCTATTCTTAGAATTTGGGTGGTGGAGAATGTAAATTTTTAAATTTTAAATTTAAATTTAAATCCCATTGCTGGAGGTGAAGGTCTTTTATTTGTGAGTAGGGTGGCCCAGGATTTTTAATGCGCACAAAATGAGTTATTAAGAGAGACTGGGGCAATTTTTATGCCCCTAAGAAGATGTTTCTCCATTTCTCCTTTTGGAAAATATAAAATTCTGCCTCCAATATTCCATATTCCCCAAAATATTTCATTCTCTGATGTGTGTGTGTGTGTGTGTGGGGGGGCTTCCCACACTCTGAAACAGCAGATCCTGCATTCTGGATCAATTAAAGGTACCAGGTAGTCTTCAGGGACAGCCCCATGTAGAATGCATTGCAGTTATCCCCACAGGAGATGACCAAGGCATGAGTGACAGTGAGCAAGGCCTCCTGTGCAAAAGACCCCCTAGCCAGAGCTGCCAGGTACTTCTTGAGCAGGAAACTTGACTCCAGGAGATTTCCCCAAACTGAGCACCAACTCAATCTGGGGAAGTCTTTCCCCACCCAGATTCAAAAGAAAGAATCATCTGGGCCTTGGGAGGGGCAAAACCCCAAACCACTCCATCTTGCCAGGATCAAATCTGTTAGAAATTCTGTTTATACTGTATATAGCAAACAAAGAGTACAGTCACCATGTGCTTTACTGATCAACTGTTTAAGAACAAAAGAGCACAGAGCCAAACTTGTAACACTGCCATCAATCGGCCGAATACTACCATAGTTGTCACATGGAAATACATTCCAGCAGAATCCAAGCTGGTTCCTCCTCAGCCAGACCTTATAACCTCCAGGCACTTGACCAGCAAGTCACCACCACTTGTCTTGACTCTTGTGAACTCTTCTGCTTTTTTAAAAAAAGTGATAATACACATTTTGTCACCTGAATTGGTATTTTGCTGCTGAATTTGAGGTCTCATCAACTTTTTCCCCAGCTAGAGTCAATCTCTTGAATGAGTATCAAATCAATCACAGGTCACGTTTTGGGAAAACTGCTTTTTTTTTTTTTTACTTCGCTGCCTTCTCCAAAATCATTACAGATACAGGTAGGACAGCCACAGAAAAAGTGATTTATGACCGTATAGCATCACTCCTGCAGTCACGTAGTTGCAATTACAATTACTGGTTGCAGCATCATGTAATCCATTAAATTAAATTCTACAAATTACGTACTTTTCTTATAATTCTGGACACTTTGCTGAGAGCTTAAACTTTTCAGACAGTACAACTGTTCTAATTATTTGGATTCTTTTTATTTGGAAACCTGTCTCTCTTTTCTTTAACAGGGCAACCTTTCTATATAAGAGATACTCCAGTGCTGTTAGCACAGCTGGTAGACCAGATCAGGAAATCAACAGAGGAAGGCTAAAACTATTTTCTATTGAAATTGACTATAACAACAGTATTTTACAAGTCTGATTGATCTCTTTTCTTTCTTACACTCCTGTGAGTGTAAGACAGGTGTCTGTCTAGGTCTCTGCTGAATATTATCTATCTATTGGGGACCGGATATATTTTTCCCCCTCATCTCTTTGATAGTGGAGTTTGTGTATCTCTCTCAAAGTCATCTCTTTTATTCTCTACATCTCTGTTAAAGTTGTCAGAATATAGAAAAACAAAGACATGGATCCCTAAATTTGCTCTTACCATATTTTTTTAAAAAAGTTTCATTTCTTTGTTTGATTGTTGTGAGACATCAGGAGTTGTTGAAAATCAGGTGGCGTGTAAGTTAATACATTCTTATTAATGTTTTTTTAAATTCTTTTCCTGGCTGGGATCCCCAGATCAATGGAAAGCATACAAACAACAGATGTTCCTCATGTTGGTTACACATAGAAAGGAGTACTCTATCTTCTCTAGCCAAAATGTACATCAAATGTGCACCTCAGATCTCAAAAAACAATGAAAAATGACTGATTTCTTTTTCTAGAAGTGCAGCTCCAGAGAACGTTTGTGAGCAGAATGATTGACATGGAGGAAAAGGGAACCAAAAATTATAGAGCAAGTAAATGGTCATAAAGCCCCTATTGTTCCTGGCCAGATACTACAGACAAAAGAACTTCAAATATTGCAGCTGAAATAGCTGTTGCTAAGAAACACTTAAATCCTGGCAACCCAGAAGTTATAGAAAAATCTTAAATCCCTGACCAATAAATTCAAACCTCATGCTTTCCCTTAACACAAAAGCGTATCATGAAATCTCAACTCTGAAGATACTTCAGCCTTCTCTAAATTAGAGTTTCATAACCTTGGCAATTTTAAGGTGTGTCGCTGGGGAATCCTGGGAAATCCACCTCTCTTCAACCTGCCAAAGTTGAGAAACATCTATATTCTGTCATAAGTATAATATATCCAACCTCCCACCCCAATCCATCCGTTCCCTGATCTCACTCGATCATAGCTATGGCGGCTGGTGAGAGATGTGGAAAGGAAGGTGCTGGCAGGCCGGTCCCTTGGATATGCCTGCTTGAATTCAAGCACATGGCAGCTGTAACAGATCTAAACAACTTACCTGAGCTTGGTTGCTTTCTTGCGGACATTGCATTATCACGACTAGATGGGATAATGTGGACCAGTGGATTAGCACTGATGATGTTTACTTAGTTTGGATAATGATACGTCTCCAAGAAAACAAGCAAGCTCAGAGAGAGATGATGATTTGCACTGTCAGTCAGTCATAATTGTGGAGACATGCTCGTTGACAAAACTCGGTGACCTTACCCGAATGTCTACAAAATATTAAATAAAATATGCCCATGACACCTTGTACAGGCTGAGTACAAGTTTTTTTTTTTTTTGATTTTGCTTATTTTCTGGAGGAAAAATATATTAAGGACAATGGCTCTGAAGTTTAGTAGTTAAAAATTAGGAAGGGGAAATTTGTATCCCAGAAAAATTGGTTTAATTTCATGTGACTTCTATGGCCTGTTGAGATATGACAACCAAGCTAACTCTTAGTTGTTTTTCTATATAGAATAACTACTTGTATTGAACCGTGGTAGCATAGTGGTTGGAGTGCAGTACTGCAGGCTACTTCTGCTGACTTCTGGCTGCCTGCAAATTGGCAGTTCAAATCTTAACAGGCTCAAGGTTGACTCAGCCTTCCATCTTTCCAAGGTGGGTAAAATGAGGACTCAAATTGTTCGGGGCAATAGGCTGACTCTGTAAACTGCTTAGAGAGGGATGTAAAGCAATATAAAGCGGTATATAAGTCTAAGTGTGATTGCAACCTCCTCAGATGCATGGGGGAGATGCTGTTGGTCTGGCCCAGAACCAGAGAGAGAGAGAGAGAGAGAGAGAGAGAGAGAGAGAGAGAGAGAGAGAAGAGACAAAGTCGTGGGAGAAATGAGGAGAGACATTAAGAACTACAAAGATTGTTTTAGAAGGGAGTAGGAAGAGAGAAAAGGTAGAGAGTACTTGGGATATGAGTGTGTGGAACAGTTGGTTCTCCACTGGAGAAGAAAAATATATGGCGGTTTCTCTGAAGGAAGAGAAGCGAAATACCAGAGAGATGATATTTTCTTCCTAGATGGGACAGAGGGAGAAGGTGGCTATGATAGAAGGTCTTTAATAAAACCCTAGTCTCTGGGAAGAAAGAATTGGCGGAAGACTCCCAAGAGAGGTTCTTTTCCCAATGGAGCAGACGCAGAAGAGGATCAGCCGAGCAGATCCAAGGAAAGGAGATGAGTAGTGCTGAGCACGCTCATTTGTAAATCCACCCTTTTACTCTTTCTCGATAATCCTGGAAATGGAGATATAGTGAAGGGTGGGGAAGAAATGAAGCTTTCAGGAGGAGAGTTAGAGGGGAATAGTGACTATTCACCAGGATAGAGACCTAAGACCCTGGGTAGAAGTCAGGATTTTGTTGTTAACAGCTATTGTAAATAGTTTTGCTGTGTACATTAAAGAAGGTCCATAAAAGCCTCCACTATCTTGTCCCAAAGGTGCTTTTTTCAAGTGGCAACTGGACTTTCTAGTTTTCTTTGAAGACATTTCACTTCTCATCCAAGAAGCTTCTTCAGCTCTGACTGGATGGAGGGGAATGGAAGGATTTATATTCCTTGCAGACAGCTGGTCATTTGCACTCTTTTGGAGGGTCACTGAGGCCCCTTGGAGATTTATCTGTCCTCAGGGTTGTCTGAATAGTGCAAGTGGGTGTGGAGCCTTCTGGGAACTGTTGAAAGGACTGTGTCTGAGATAGATGACTACTCAGATGACCCTGAGGACACAGACAAACCTCCAAGTGGCCTCAATGATTCTCTAAAAGAATGCAAATGACCAGCTGTCTGCAAGAAGTATAAATCCTCCCATTCCCCACCATCCAGTCAGGCCTGAAGAAGCTCCTTGGATGAAAAGCAAAACATCTTCAGAGGAAAACCAGAAAGTCCAGTTGCCTCTTGAAAAAAAAGCACCTTGGGGACAACCATGACCTGAATGACTGAGAATCTCCATAGTCCACCACCATCTTGGTTTCTCTGTGTCAGTTACCATCTTGTAACTCTAATTACACTTCCAGTCCTCAAAAGAACCCAGTCACACCATGGCAGGTGGAAACAATGGACCTTCTGACGTCATACCAAGCTTCCTGTATTTTCACGATTTCACCACAGGGGAAATGGTGGAGGATCTATTTGAGCTTGGAGGGGAAAGCAGGACACAACCCACGAAGACCTTCCCACTCTCCCACCAGTTACCTTCAAAACGGGCTTGGAATGGTTCCGTCCCGTTCGTCTCTTTAAGGGCTCCACCTTCCTTGAGATATTTTCCAGGCAGAGGGTTTCTCTCCACGACAGTCTGCCTCACCCTCTTTTCTGGGACATTGGCGTCGGTGAAAGCACTTGATGCCGTGCCCTCCGATTCGTGGCTGGGATAAAACGCGTTCACAAGCCCCACGCACAGGAGCAAAAGAAACTCTCTGGCCAAGAGCATAGTTCGTGGCTGGATCTGGGTAGGCAGGACAAAAACTGAAAAAGAGCTTCCCCACAGGTCTGCCTCACGACCTCTGTCTACCTGCCTTGGCTGTGGGAGTTTAATAGCTGAAGTTACAACCGGTGGGAGGGAGGTGAGGGAAATGAGCAGCTGCCAATTGTTCATCTTTTTTGTTTTTTTTCCATATTGAATCTGCCTCCCTAATGAAGTCAGCATCGTTACCCTCCAGCTGCAAAGAGGAACATGGCAAATTGAGTTTCTGACCAGTTGCCAGACTGGCATTTGCTCAAGCTCCGTGGGTTGCAGTGGGGGGAGTATGTGAGTCCTGTTGGTTTAGATCCGTGTTTCGTAACCCTTGGCCACTTTAAAGATGTGCGTGCTTCAACTTTGACAGGAAAGACCTTTCACAGTGTGTTTGTACTAAAAGCATTGGACATGTTGTCATTTCCTAAGTTTTTCTGGCACAAGAGCACAATGCAGCCCTCTGATAACAGAATGTTAAAAAAAAACACAGAGTTGAAAGGGACCTTGGAGGTCTTCTAGTCCAACCCTCCCCTGCCGAGGCAGGAAGCCCTACACCACTTCAGGCAAATGGTTACCCTACATCTTTTTTTAAAACTTCCAGTTAGCTTGAACCCTTCTGAGTCACACTTTTAGAGTGTAGAAATCTAGATGGTCATAAGAATTATGCCACCTTATGCCACCAGACTTGAAATTCTAGAACTAGAAAACCTTGAATTATTCCGTCTTCGGTCTGATCTAAGTATGGTATATAAAATCATACATTGCAATGACTTACCTGTCAATGAATACTTCAGCTTCAACCATAACAACACAAGAGCACACAGTAGATACAAACTCAAGGTTAACCGCACCAAACTTGATTGCAGGAAATACGACTTCAGCAACAGAGTGGTCAATGTCTGGAATACTCTACCTGATTCTGTGATTTCTTCCCCAAACCCCAAAAACTTTAACCTTAGACTGTCTACTATTGACCTCACCCCTTTCCTAAGAGGTCTGTAGGGGGCGTGCATAAGCGCACCAACGTGACTACCCTCCCTGTCCTATTGTTTCTTTTATTTTTCTTATATGTACCCATTTCATGTATTCATGACTATGTATATACTTATACTTATTATCTTGTAAACAATTGACAAATCAAATAAATAAATAAATAAAAGAATGTCCCTGGCTCTACAAGTGATGCTGTCGAGGTTCTTAACCAGGGCCTGGAGTCTGTAAGGGTTTGGATGGGAGAGTACAGATTACAGCTCACCCTGGCAAGATGAAGTTAACTCTGGGTCTTTGGGTCCCCTGGATCTGGTGATTATTATTTTTTTCATCTTTACCTCTTTATGGGATAACATCCCCCAGAATGAATGGTGTACAATCTTGGAGTCCTCCTGGATTCATGGTTGCTGCTCAAAGAGAAGGTGGCCCAGAGGTGGTATTCAGCAGGTTCTGACCAGTTCTGGAGAACTGGTAGCAGAACTTCTGAGTAGTTTGGAGAACCTGCAAATCCCACCTCTGACTGGCCCTACCCTCCATCTATTCTCTGCCTCCTGAGTCCCAGCTGATCGGCTGGGTCTTCTTTGGTTGCCCTGAACAGGAGAACGGAGCTGGAAAGCAGGTTAGTGGGTGTGGGGAGGGAATGGGGATTTTGCAGTAACCTTCCCCTGCCACGCCCACCAAGCCACACCACACCCACCAAGCCATGCCCGCAGAACCAGTAATACATTTTTTTGAATCCCACCACTGAGGTGGCCACTGTAATCATGAGGGGCATTGAACAGATTCATCTTGTGCACTGGTTGTAATGTTTCTGCTCTACACACTATCACTTCCTGATTGGATTACTTCAAGGCAATCTATATGGGGCTGCCCTTAAAGCAAGGGTTGCCAACCTTTTGGACCTCAGGGACCACCAAACTCTAATTTTAAATCCCGCAGATCAGAGACCCCGGGAAAATCCCTGAAAAAGTCTGCAGGACAATTCCCCATCCCATTTTCCTATCGATCGATCATTATTTAATTTGGGAACGCAGGATACCATCTCCAGCTCTGTTCTCGGGGGGAGAGAGAGAGAGAGAGAGAGACTTTTGGATTCATGCAAAGAAAGCAGCAGAAGCAGCAGAAGTCTTTCCTTCCCTCTCACAAACTCCACCAGAAATGAGTCTTTGCCGGTGCAGCTTCTTGGAGCAGGATGCCTTTCAGGGTCCCAAAGACTCATTTCTGGCAGAGTTTGGGGGAGAGAAAGAAAGACTTTTGCTGCTTTCCTTGCCTGCAGCCAAAAGTAGAAGAAGAAAGAAGCAGAAAGAAGCAGCCCAATGGCCAGGCCAGGCACATGGGGTGTGTGGAGCAAGTTCCCCCGTCCATCCTTTCCCACCTCCCTCCCTACCTCCTGATGTTCCCAATGCAAGCGATGCGTACTTGGGTTTCTGCGGGCTATGTGGGTGTCACAGCCTTGTGTTCCTACGCAGCCTGGATTAATTGCTTTGGGTGGGGGGTTGCTTTTGGGGTGACATTTCTCTGCGGACCACCAAAATTTTCTCACAGACCACCAGTGGCCCCTGGCCCACTGGTTGGCAACCGCTGCCTCAAAGAACATTTCAAAGGTGCAGAATGTGGCTCGGTGTTTATTTTTGGGTGCTCCAAAGTTTGCTTATTTATGGAATGTGCTGTATTTGCCACCCATAGCACAAACTCCTTAAAGCATTAAAAATATTAAAATCTACAATCATATAACACAGCGAATAAAACCATTAACAAATAAAATCCATTAACATCAGATGGGAAAAGAAGGAGCTGGACACCCGAGGTGGGGTGAGGAGGTGGGTTAAGTTTTAATTAGTAACCATTTTTGTTAGATCGGGTAGATCGGTTCCCGCAGAGACGCGAGACCAATAGTGAACGTTCAGCTCTTTATTTAGTTATAGATCAGTACAAAAACCTTGGAGCCGCGGCAACTCTTCATATAGGGATTGCTCGCGGCTCGGCGGCCAATGACATCACTTTGAATCTCTCGCGATCGGCTCAGCCAATCGTGGTAGATTCTTAGCGCACCAATCACGGCCGTTAAGTCAGCCAATCAGGTTGCGGTCCGTGTGGACCAATCAGGTGTCAGGGTTTGGAGTATGCTAATATAGTACAATTTTGTAGAAAGTTAGCAGCCACCCCTCTCCTAGAAGAATTAAATATTTTGAGAAATGTTAAAAAGGCTAAAATATTTCCCCTAAGGGAGACAGAAAGACAGAGCTCCAGCTGCCTGCCCCCAGCAGATATTTGGTGCCCATTAAGAAAGACTGGGGCAGCCTATCTACAAGACAAAAGACCTCCAGCTGCAGTGTGATGGGATTATGACATGACCCTCCAGGACATAATAGGATTAATCCATCTAGCAGCAGAGCTCACCACATGGAACAATCTAAGGACATTGCATCACCCAGCAAGCTTCAACCAAACCTGGGAGCTCAGACAACCTCTGAGCTCCCAGCTTTGACCTCTGCATAGCCCCGTGGGAGTCTGACAGCAACCAATAGAACCCATGTTCTTGCACAGGAACAGTGTCAGCATTCCAGAGATTATCCATTCCAGCCAGTAACTCCAAATCAACCATAATCTCAAAGTACTTTTATTAGAATAGAAACTTGGTACCTGTGTGGAATTAAAAAAACTAAAGTTTCCCCCCAGATTTGTTTATTTATTTTTATTTATTTATTTGATTTGTCAATCGCTTACAAGATAATAGGTATAAGTATAAACATAATTATGAATAGATGAAATGGATACATATAAGAAAAATAAAAAACAATAGGACAGGGACGGTAGGCACGATTGGTGTGCTTATGCATGTCCCCCTTACAGGCCTCTTAGGAAGGGGCTGAGGTCAATAGTAGACAGTCTAAGGTTAAAGTTTTTGGGGTTTGGGGAAGAAACGACAGAGTTAGGTAGATTATTCCAGACATGGACCACTCTGTTGCTGAAGTCGTATTTCTTGCAATCAAGTTTGGTGCAGCTTACCTTGAGTTTGTATCTATTGTGTGCTCTTGTATTGTTATGGTTGAAGCTGAAGTATTCATCGACAGGTAGGACATTGTAATGTATGATTTTATATACTGTACTTAGATCAGACCGAAGGTGGTGTAGTTCTAGGTTTTCTAGGTCTAGAAGAAATTTTAAGTCTGGTGGCATGAGGTATTCTGCCACAGAGTAGAGGAGTGGAGAACTCTTCTTGTGAAATATTTCTGGACTTTCTCAACTGTGTTAATATCAGATACGTAACGCGGGTTCCAGACTGATGAGCTGGATTCAAGTATTGGTCTAGCAAATGTTTTTCCCACAAGGTACCAACCTACAAACCATTCCCTTTTCCCCACATCATACATCACGTGAACCAATCCCCCTTCAGTCCCAATTCTTCCTGCGCCATTCACAATGATCTTGAATTACTAAAGAATTGATTTTGTCTATTGGGAGCTACTCAAATAATATCAGCCCTGTTAGGAATATAAGTCACCTAACCGGTATTTGGGTTAGAAATATATAAACCAGGATAAACATTTTAGTACTGTAACTTTAAGAAAATGCAAAACTGTAATTAGGTGTGGTTTCTCAAATGGCCATAAGATGGAGCCAGAAACCTGGTTTGTCTTAGTCTTAGTCTCAGAAGAGACTGTTAAGTGTATCTCTGTTTCCTTCTGTTGGAAAGTATTGCTGTTGCTCCATTTCTTCTAATTGACTGATATTACTGGATTTAATTTAAGTATGATACTGAACTGTTTTTGACACTGGATTTTGATATTTGGATTATCCCTGGATGAAAACTGACTGATTTACCTGTGAATGATTTTGGATTGCTTATTTTGGACTTTGCTTAAACCTTTCTGGAAGTAAAAACTTACATTTACTGTACAGTGTATCTGTGTGCTCTGTGTATATTATTCAAACACTACTCTCTATACGTCTCCCTGTATGCACTCATTCTCCTAAAGGGGAATTACCTCAACAAGCTCCCTCCAATCCTCCGCAGCTGTGTGGCAGCTTTTAATAACGACTTCAAAGCTGACAAACAGGAAGCTCAAGTTCAAAGCCCAAGAGAAGGTATAAATATCCTCCACTCGCAACTCCATGTAGTCAGCTACCCAGAACCATCTGCTTGGCAGTTCTGCTTCATCAATAAACCATCTTTCCAATCACCCTCCATGTTTCCAGTGCTATTCTCCCAGCTTGGAATTGAACCAGATGTATATTTGTTCCAGCAATCTCCAGTATGAAATTGCCCCATTGGGTCCCCAATCTGTCACTGATGGAATTGCTATGTAGTAAAAGCTGATGGAGGTAGCAAAACTGGCGAAAATGTTTAATTAGAGAAAAGATTTTATCTAGCTTTGTTTCCGTATGGAAACCTCTTTTGGAATTTTGCTTGAAACTGAAAAAAAAATAATGAAAATTTGATTTAAGGTTTTGATGATTAAAATAATTTTGTTATTATAGGTTTAGCTTGAAAAGTGAAATGTGAAGCAAAAGGTTGATGTGTTTTTATTTTTATTTTACTTGCACTGAAAAGAATCAGAGGTCACCACTTTTCCCCATTTTCTCTGTTTGCACTTTTTCTTTCTCTTAGCTTTCTAGCTTTTGTTTTTTTCTGTGTTTTTATTTTTAATGCAACTTAATAAAATTATATACAAAGAAACAATTTGCTATGCAGTACCCGGGCATTTTTTTTTGTATTGGGTTACTTTAATTGATGATCATTTTCAATATATTTTTTTCTACAGATTGTTCATCATCCAGAATTGCTTGTTTAAGGTGGGAGACTGTATAGGTTTTCTAAATAGAATAAAATAAATAAATAAAAACTCTCCACAGGCACAAGTGTTTCTGAAGTTAGTTTTATTTGGATCCACCAGAGACTTGGGGCAAGGGTACTACCATTTTTTATTATCTCAGTGTGAGGCACATCCAGGGACCAGAAATAAAAACCATTTTGTGTCAGGACATTCCTTCAATGTACGTCAATCTCTATGGAGTAAAAGTGAACAAAGGAATTGGTGTGAGAAATGTAAGCTATTTTTCATAATCTCCCTTCCCCAGATCTTATCCATAAGGCTATCAGAAAAATTAGCAAAAAATTAGCAACCCTGGCTTTCTGGCTAACATCTGTTGTTGTTGTTTTTTTTAAATACAGCATTTCTCAATGTTGGCAACTTGAAGACGTAGCTGGCTGGGGAATTCTGGGAGTTGAAGCCTACATGTCTTCAAGTTTGAATTCTAGTGCCGAGAAGGGCCAATGGTAGAAGATGCACCTGTTGGATTTTACACTGGCCACAAGCTGTTCAAGAGGAAGTCTATTGGTTTGTGGGGTCTTAATCCTTTTTCTTTGACTTTGGAAATTCTCTGTTTGGTGGACTGGTGTGACAACAAAGCAAAACTACAATGTGGCTGCAGATGGCCTTTGAAGTTGTGTTGTATTCTCTTTAGGAGCGCTCACAAAGTCCATTCCAGCAAATCTATCACTTTTCTGCATGAGATATTGCAAAGGGCATAGAAAATGGGCGGTGCTTGTGTTGCGATGTTGTCACACTTCTTGTGTTACTCTCTCATTGTCTCCCCTGGATCTATCTTAACTCTGTTTGGTATAAACAGGAGGGAAGGAAGGAGGCATAGAGGAAAAATGCCACCAAGCTTCCAAGCTTCCTTACTTGCCGTGTCCTGCAGAGGTGGAATTCAGCAGGTTCTGACCAGTTCTGGAGAACCGGTAGCAGAAATTTTGAGTAGTTCGGAGAGAACCGGCAAATCCCACCTTTGACTGGAGATTTTACAGTCTCCTTCCCCTGCCACGCCCACCAAGCTACGCCCACAGAACCGGTAGTAAAAAAAATTTGAATCCCACCACTGGTGTCCTGTATTAGTTTTTCTCAACCTCAGCAATTTTAAGACGCATCAGGGAATTCTGGGAGTTGAAGTCCACACATCTGAAAGTTGCCGAGGTTGAAAAACACCGCTCAATATCAGGGGTGTCAAACTTGATTTCATTGAGGGCCACATCAGGGTTGTGTTTTGACCTTGGGATGTATGTGTATGTGGCCGTTGGCGGGGGGGCGTGGCCAGATCGACATCACTTGTGTTGGGGGTGCTTGTGGCGGCCTGATTGCTTTGTCAGAGAAAATGGGCTCCTGAGCTCCATTTTCGGGTGTGACTGACTCCTGTAACCCTCTGCCAGCAAAAATGGCGCTCGAGAGGGCTGCATGCGCCCCCTCTCCTGAACTCCATTTCTTCTGGCAAGGGTTCTGCATGCTATTTCCAGGACGGCCAGATCTAAGCATCTTGCAGGCCGGATCTGGCCCCCAGGTCTTGAGTTTGATACCCCTGCTCTATATCAATAAAACGGGCTCCAGAATTTCTGGTGCAGTCTATTCTTTCCTTAAGGGGCTGATAAATACAACTTCCAGATTCATAGGTGATGCTATTTAAAAGAATTTTTTTTTTAAATTGCTGTTGTTATTTACACACAGTGTTCCAAATAGTTCTAACTGGATTCAGTACTTTTGGCTATTAGGTCCTTCCTAAAATCTGGGACCCATCATTGCAACAGAATTGAAATTTGGCAAATTTTATAAAAGCATTTTAGGACATCCAAATGACCATAAAGCATTTTGTGACAAATTACAAAATGTCATGAAAGATTTCCTGCGGCCAACTGGTGACGTTTGACTGTGCTATACAAGAGAGGTGCCCATCGCCCGGGCTGCAGGCTGGTACCAGTTTGTGGACCGTTAGGAACCGGGCCGCACAAGCAAGCGAAGCTGCATGTCCACGTGTGCGAGATCTAGGTAGTGTGTGAAACCACACACACATACTATTAGTCTGTGGAAAAATTGTTTTCCACAGAACTGGTTCCTTGCACCCAAAAGGTTAGGACCCACTGTTATATGGTTCAACACTGGCTATTTTCAAGGCAGATACATCCCTAAAATTTTAAGAACATTTGTAATGAAAGCAGCAGTGCATTAAGTGCTAGAGAAATCAGAAAATCCAGGTAGTTCAAATGAGTATAAAGGTTTATTGCTCGCTACAAGAATCTGAACTACTAACAGTCAAAGAAAATTGGCGGTAGATGTCAAAGGAATTCAAGGATTTCTGGATTTAGATTTCTTATGATTGCGAAAGGATTCATGACCGATGACACATTTGACATCCCACCCCCCCGGCTCAGCCAGGTCATCTCCTACACCTGCCATCATTGATGGCATTGAAGAATCTGGCAAGAAAACATCTCTTTATCTACGAGCCAGGCTCATGGGTTGTCTAGTTTGGACTAAAGAGAAAGGTAACGTGCTTTAGTGAATGAGTTGGCAGCTTCAGATGTTTAACTCACTAGCTTGGAGAAGGCTTAGGGTTTCTGTAGTCCATCGTGAAACTGCTCGTGTTCCCGTCATCATCACTGATCAAAACTTCTGCTAAAGGATCGCAGCAGGTTGACCTATGGAGGAGAGCAAAAATAACAAGATGGATAAATAACGGGAGAGAGTGAAGGAGGAAAGAGTTTGGACAGCTAGAAGCGGAATCGGGATTAAAAACAAGGACACCAGAATGAAAGAGTTCTGTAAGCAGTGAAACAATTAGAAGGGGTGACCGCTTCACTAAGGCAATTCCGCCGTTAACCTGTTTCATCAAGGCGAAGTACAGGTTGTCCTTGACTTATGACCATTCATTGAGTGGCTGTTCGAAGTTACAACAAAACTGAAAAAGTGACTTACAATCAATCCTTGCACGCATGACATTGTAGCATCCCTACAGTCACGTGATCAATATTCAAATTCTTGGCCTGTGGCATGTAGTTACAAACGGCTGCAGCACCCCAAGGTCATGTGATTGGGGGCCTTTCCAGCCAGTTCCCAACTGGGGGAAAATCTGGATTCACTTAATGATATGCAACTCATTTAACAACGGCAGTGATTCACTTAAAAACTGTGGCAAAAAGATCATACATTTGAATGTGACTTACTTAGAAACCACTATGCTTACCAGTAGAAATTCTGGTCCCAATTGTGGTTATAAATTAAGAATGACCTGTACTTATTTTCTTATGCTACACAGTCTGGTTGAAATACGAACATACATTATTTTACCTTGATCAATGAAAAAAGAAAAGGAAGAATATAGACTAGTGTTCTGCAGCTGCCTTTTAGGTTCAGGGCTAAAATTGGGGTTTGAACAGGATGTCTCAAAAGTAACTGGTCAGGGCATCATAAAAATGAAATTTTGTTCAGATTAAATTTAAATATGGTCAATACATTTTTTCCTGGTACTAATATGTTTACTACTTTTTTTCCCTTTATGTTCAGAATTTGGTAATAACTGGGAATTTAGAATGTCAACTTTTCTCAAAGTAAGATGGTGATTTGTAATGTTAGTAATTAGTAATTTTACATGGATGCAACATATGTGATGTGAAGTTATTGTTATTATTATCTGGAATTATAGATATATTCTAAAAATGGAGCATTTTTTTCTAAATAGTGTAGATTTAATAGGCTTAAGGGCCAAATTAATTTCATATATATATATATATTTCATTTCTTCTTTTTTTCTTATTTTTTCTCCCATTATGTTCATCTTTGCTTTAATCCTTGTAATGTATGTCGGATTTGTATTACATACCCACTGACATTATTTTTGTTATTAATAAAAATAAAGCAATTGTACTGCTTTGATTTTTTTTTCATTGCGCAGAAAACTAAAATAAAATCGTCATAAATTAAAAACCTAAGAGTTTCAAAAGAAGAAAAAATGAAATCAAAACATGTTTAATATACGCTCTGTCCTAAATATTAGCTAATTTTAAACCTAAAAATTAGCTAATATTAACAACTGCACATTCTGTCTGCTTTAGCAACAATATTTTTTTTTTTTTTGCTACTTCTTACCTAATAAAGATCTGGCTAAAATATGGGTGTTTTGTAATTTTGGTTTCAAACTAATAAAAGCATTTTTTAAAATTCTGGATTACTTTCCCCTAGGGAAAAGATATTTCATAGCTAGGGTTTAAATGAATAAAGACAGCCATCTCTTTGCATCTTTGTTTTCATTTTCGATGAAAACTTGTAAACTCCAGGGGGCACCCTAAGTCTACTTCAGAAATAGGCCAGCTGATTTTCACAAATACCCTGGAATTAAGCACACAAGCAGCATGCAAACTGTTATAAATGACTCAATCAATCAATCATTCCATCAGAATAGAACCGGGAGGGACCTTTGAGGTCTTCTAGCCCAAACTCCTGCTAAAGCAGGACACCCTATACCATTTCAGACGGTTTGTTGTGTCCAATGTCTTCTTAAAAACCCGCAGTGATGAAGGCAAACTGTTCTAGTAGTTAATTGTCCTCACTGTTCCAAGTCGCTTCTGTTCTTGATTGGTTTCCACCCATTGTTTCCTGTCCTACCTTCTGGTGCTTTGGAAAATAAATTGACCCCCTCCTCTTTTTGGCAGCCTCTCAAATACTATTCTGTCACCCCTGGTCCTTCTTTTCTCTAGACAAGCCAAACCCAAACTCTTCATATGTTTTAATTACTTGGCTTGCTCTTTACATATAATAAGACGCTCAGGCAATAATGAAGACTGCTGCTAGTGTTGGAAGTTAAAACCCACCCATCTCTGAGAGAAACGAAACATTTTAGGATATATTTAAAAGGCAGAATTATAGAGAAGTAGAAACTCAGAGAGGCAGACACTAATGGGCCATGAAGGCCTGGGGCAGTCTATTCTACATAACAAAGATCTACCTCCTTCAGGCAGATCCATAATAGGAATTGTCCAAAGCCCTTTCATTACATCATCATTCAGCAGGGCTCAACCAAGCCTGGGACTCAGGACAGCCTGTAGAGTTGCCCCTGCATGGCCCCATGGGAGTCAGACAACCAATCGGAATACAAGCCCAAATCCAAATCCAGACAGACGGCATAAAACCCAGGGACTCTCAGCATCTCTTCCCTTTTTCGCCCAAGAGCTCCAAGGCATGTGATCCTGTCCACCATTAAACCATCTTTCCAAACAGCCACCATGTTTCCAGTATCTTTTTCCCCACTTGGAACCGAAGCCAGATGGACATTTCTTCCAACACTGGTGTTGGGGACCTGAAAAATGTTGTGTGCTGAAAAATGGATATTGCGCATTCGTAAGGCAGGCAAGGGACAAAACAGGCTTTGGGATGTCATGTTGTAAAATCCAGGGCAGAGAAGGAGACAGCTAAGATTTATTTGCACTTACATTTACAGATAGTCCTTGACCTACGTCCACAATCGAGACCAAAAAATTTTGTTGTTAAATGAAGCAATTATTAAGTGAGTCATGCCCAATTTTACAATCTTTTTCCACCATGGTTTTTAAGCGAATCCCTTCAGTTAAGTGAATCGGGTGGTTTTTAAGTGAATCTGAATTTTCTATTGATTTTGCTTGTCATAAACCAGCTGGGAAGGTTGTAAAAGGTTATTACATTACCCGAGGATGCCACAACCATTGTAAATACATGCTGGGTACTGAGCAATCAAATTTTGATCACATGTTGCTTCATTGGTTTTAAGTGTGAGGAAGTTACATTTTTCAGTACTATTGCAACTTTGAACAGTCACTAAATGATTGGTTGTAAATCAAGGACTAGCTGTATCTATCTATTACCTTTATTATTATTACTTTCATATAATTATTATAAATAATTAAAGGAAAAGGTATCTAATACTTCTTCCTCCCCTTTTTTTCCCCATAACAACTAAGGTGGAGCTAGAACTCACAGTCTTCCTGTCTCTAACTTGGTGCCTTAGTGTTAGAAATTCTGTCTATATATAGCACCATAGAGCAAACAAAGAGTACGGTCACCATGTGCTTTACTGCTCAACTGTTTAACTGTAACAGGAAACAGGACACTCTTTTTGGAATAAAAGAGCATGGAGTATATACCATAGATCCAAACCTGTAAACAGTGCCATCTACTGGCTGAATACTACTGCGGTTGTTGCATAGAAATACATTCCAAAAATGAATTCCAACACTTAGCTACTAGAGAACTTGGCTTTCAATTGTTCTCCTTCAGCTCCAGATTAAAGGAACTTTCACAGAAAACAAAAGGAAGCTCAAGTAAAATTGAATTGGAAAGATTCAAGTTTCAAGTTTCTGTTACACAGACAAGCATAGGTTTAAAACTGTAAGAAACTTGGGGGATGCAATCATTTTAATTTTCCTTGGATTATTTTAATTAGACATGCTAAAAACTAACTGGAGTGGTGTGGCATCCTAGAGATGAAGACAGTTGCCTCCCATTCGAAGGTTGATAATTCAATCCTAGGCAGTGATAAATGTTTCTTAATCAAGCCACAAAGAGAAAAATATCTGCTGCGAACTCTGTAAATGCTCAGTTCGATTCAATTATCCCAACCCCACCACAAACAAGGGATTACGAGGTCATAAAAAGAAATGCTAGAGACTAACTGAGTTTGTAGGAGTCTGACTTCTCCTAAACATCCAAAATAGTAAGAAGATATGCTCCATGAGATGCTCCTTAGATGAAAGACAATGGCTGTAAGAGCTGCCAATTTTTCCAACAGAGAACAGGTTAAATGTTCTTCCCAAAGGCCACACCTTCTCAAATTTGCTGCGTGGTCTTACAAAAGTGCAGAGTTTTGAAAGAGAGCTCATTGCACTCTTTCCAGAGAATATAATTAAGCAAGAGAAAGTAGAGCTTTCAGAAGCTAGTACCACCTCAAGCCTGCTGCATAGATTGATGGCCCCACATAGCTCTGCTCTTTTGTTTTGGCCAGGGAGAAAAAAAATGAACCATGGTGCAGAAGAAGTGTACTTGAGGATCAAAAGGAAGACTGAGTGGCGCAGTGGTTAGAATTGCAGGATGACTCTGCTCACTGTCAGGAGTTCAATAAAGATGGGGCTCAAGATCGACTCAGCTTTCCATCCTTCCAAGGTGGGTAAAACGAGGACCCAGATTGTTGGGGACAATATGCTGACTCTGTAAACCACTTAGAGAGGGCTGTAAAGCTCTGCGAAATAATATAAAAGTGGAAGTACTATTGCTATTTCTAAATTGGCCATAGCATAATAGTTGACAATCTCAAGTTCGAAGTGCAGTTTTGCTATTGCAACCATTAATCCTAAATTGTATTAACAGAGGGATACAATCAAGATCAAATGAGGTACTAATACCACTCTGTAAAGCCTTAGTAAGACCTCACCTAGAGTACTGTATCCAGTTTTGGTCACCATACTATGAAAAAGATGTTGAGACTCTAGAAAAAGTACAGAGAAGAGCAACCAGGATGGATTAAGGGACTGGAGACTAAAACATATGAAGAACGGTTACAGGAACTGGGCCTGGCTAGTCCAGTGAAGAGAAGGACCAGGAGAGACATGATAGCAGTCTTCCAATATTTAAGGAGCTGCTACAGAGAGGAAGGGGTCAAGCTATTTTCCAAAGCACCTCTATGCCAGACAAGGAATAGTGGATGGAAACTGAACAAGGAGAGATTTAACCTGGAAATAAGGAGAAACTTTCTGACAGTGAGAACAATCAACCAATGGAACAGCTTCCCTCGGAAGTTGTTGAAGCACTATCACTTGAGACTTTCAAGAAGAGATTGGAGTCCCATTTGTCAGAAATGGTGTAGGGTCTCCCACTTGGGCAGGGGGTTGGACTAGATGACCTAAAGGTCCTTTCCAACTCTGATTCTCTGTTATTTGTTATCCATTATCGCTTCTCAATGAACTAGGGGAGATGGAAAGGTGAGATGGAATTTATCAAAAAGTCGAGCCGTGAGAGCCAAGGGCACTTCGGCATGTATTTCCCAAAGCCAGAGACTTTTTCTCATAACGATACAACGAGACTCCATTGGACAATGTGACCTGTTCCAATAGGGGGAGGGAGAATCCTATATTTTCATTATGTGGGCTTGCGCAGGAATTAGTCAGATCTGGTTTTGCCCTCACCAGTGCCGAAATGATGTGTGCTCAATAAAGATTGGATCGTCTCAACTGTGCTTGGTTTGGTTGGGCTTGTCAGTTGGAACAATGGCAGGCAAAGCACCTTAGACTTCTGGAAGTCCACTTCTGGACATGCAGCAATCAGCACTAGCATAACTCAGGACTGTTTAAGGCTCTTGCATGTAAAAGTTGGACAAGACTGGGCGATTGTCAAAGCAAATGGGAAAAAGATCCCCCCCACCCCAGAACAATGGATGAATACGTACCTATATTCACATATTACATTCTTCACATCACCTCTGATTGGAGTGCAAGTGAGACCAGAAGGATTTGCATTGATTTTGACAGTGACGGCACTTTTGTCATCCATGGCAGTGAATGACATTTGCCAAGTATAACGACGACAGTCTGGTTCACTCTGGATGTGGCCTCTACAAGGCACGAAAAATTCTCGGAGTTTGTACACAGGTGGGACCTCATCAGTCTTCTGTTGAACAGAAAATGTGTTGGTTAATAATAAAGCTAATGAGCCATAATACATGAGTACATGAATTTAAAATGCCAATGCCAGGACACATAGATCTTCCTTTTCCCAATATGGATCTACAGGTGTCAGGTGCTAAAGACTAGGTACCAGGGCTGGGATGCAAATATTTTTACTACTGGTTCTGTGGGTGTGGCTAGGTGGGCATGGCCATGTGACTGGGTGGGTGTGGTTCTTTTTTTACAGCAACTCCCCCGCACTCCATTTTTTTGCCTCCTGGGCCTCAGGAAGCTTCCTGGGAGGCCATTTTTGCTCCCAGGAGGCTTCCCTGAGGCCCAGGAGTCAAAAAACACGCAGCAACCCCCATGCACCCCCTTTTGCCTCTTGGGCCTCAGGGAGGCCTCCTGGACGAAGCAATAAGGCAGTGAAGGAGATCCTGGCACAGCTGATTGTCAAAACAGCTAATCATCGGAAGAGGGAAAAAAAATACCAGTTCGGCTGAACCGGTAGCTGTTTTTTTTTACTACCGGTTCAGCTGAACTGTAACATTTTTTTACTACTGGTTCACCTGAACTGGGCCTAACTGGTAGAAAACCACCACTTCTAGGTACCCAATGAAGGTCTAATTCAGAGGTCTAAGAGCTAACCGGAAGCCCCCATTCAATTCTGGAGCCGACCAGAAGTCCAGTTCCCCCCACCATAGAGTCTCCACCTAGTGTGGCATCCTTTTTCTTCTGCCAACTGGAAGTCCGGTTCCCCACCATAGAGTCTCCTCCTAGTGTGGCGTCCTTTTTCCTCTGCCGACTGGAAGGCCGATTCCCTACCATAGAGTCTCCTCCTAGCGCATCCTTTTTCCTTTTACCAACTGGCATCAGGGAGCCTCAGCTGAGGGATGAAAGAGCCACATGAGGCTCCAGAGCTGTGGGTTGCTGACCCCTGGTCTAATTAAACCTAGCAGAAGACATTCTCTTTGTTTATCTGAGGCTGCAGAATTCAGTTTGTGAGTCCTTGGGAATAGGTGGCCTTAAGTATGAGAAGAACAGAAGTCTTCCTGGATGATTAAGTAATGAATGATTGCTGTGAATAAAATTTCAGGCTTACCAAAGCTATTTCAGGAATAACACTGATGGGAATTTTCAGGTAGTTCTGAGCAGAACCGCTGTTAGCAGTGAATGTCACGATGCTGGGGAAAAAAAAAACATTTGTGGATTCATTAACAACAAACCATTTGTTCTTCCCTTTCTGCAACCTTGCTCCGCTTTTGCTGCATTACTACACAAAGAAAAGGGAGTTATTCTCCAAAGCTCTTGAAGGCAGGGCAAGAATGGAAACTGGTCAAGGAGAGAAGCCACCTAGAATGAAGAAGAAATTTCCTGACAGTGCGACAATTAACCAGTGGAAGATCTTTGCCTCCAGAAGTTGTGGGTGCTTCATCACTGGAGGCTTTTAAGAAGAGACTAGACGGTCTGAAATGGGATAGGGTCTCCTGCTTGAGCAGGGGGCTGGACTAGAACAGGGGTCGTCAACCTTTTGGACTTCAGGGACCACCAAACTCTTAATTTTAAGTCCCACAGACCACTAATATGTATTTTGACTGACGGTGGCTTGCTGATGTTGGTGCGTGGGAGAGAGGGGAGAGAGAGAGGGGGAGAGAGAGAAAGAGAAGAAGAGGGAGAGAGAGAGAGGGGAAGAGAGAGAAAGAGAAGGAGGGGAGAGAGGGAGAGAAAGAGAGAAGGAGGGGGAGAGAGAGAGGGAAAGAAAGAGGAGGGAGAGGGGGGAGAGGGGGGAGAGAGAGAGAAAGAGAAGGAGGGAGAGACAGACAGAGAGAGAGAGAGGGAGAGAGAGAGAAAGAGAAGGAGGGAGAGAGAGAAGGAGGCAGAGAGAGAGAGAGAAAGAGAAGGAGGGAGAGAGAGAGAGAGAGAGGGAGGGGGGAGAGAGGGGGCGAGAGAGAGAAAGAGAAGGAGGGAGAGACAGAGAGAGAGGGAGAGAGAGAGAGAGAGAGAGAGAGAAAGAGAAGGAGGGAGAGAATGAGAAGGAGGGAGAGAGAGAGAGAGAGATCCAATCTAACCTCGGAGAGTTGGCAGTGATTCTCTCTCTCTCTCTCTCTCTCTCTCTCTCTCTCTCTCTCTCTCTCTCTCACACACACACACACACACACACACACACGTCCCTCACATCCCCACACCCCCTCCAAGGGAGGCACATTCATAACCTGCTTTTTAGCTCCACTCTCAGGGTGGGGAGAGAGATAGATGGTATCCTGCGATCCCAAATAAAGAATGTTCAGTAGGAACACAGGGTGGGGGATTTTCCTGCAGACTTTTGGGGGGATTTTCCCAAGGTCTCTGTCTGCAGAGTCTGCAGGAAAATTCCCCATCCCATTTTCCTACTGATAGATCATTCTTTAATTTGGGATCCCAGGATACCATCTCCAGCTCTGTTCTCAGGGGGGAGAGAGAGACAGAGAGACTTTTGGCTTCATGCAAAGAAAGCAGCAGAAGCAGCAGAAGTCTGTTTTTCTCTCCCCCAATCTCTGCCAGAAATGAGTCTTTGTGAGACTTGTTGCGCTGGCTCAGCTTCTTGGAGCAGAATGCCTTGCAGGCTCCCAAAGACTCATTTCTGGCGGAGTTTGGAGGAGAGAAAGAAAGTCTTTTGCTGCTATCCTTGCCTGCAGCCAAAAGCAGAAGAAGAAAGAAGCGGAAAGAAGCAGCCCGGTGGCCAGGCGAGTCACATGGGGCGAGTGGGGCAAGTCCCCCCTCCATCCTTTCCCCCCCTCCCCTCGTGTTGTTCGCAATGCAAGCGATGCAAGCCTTGTGTTCCCACGGGCCATGTGGGCGGTGGAGCATTGTGTTTCCATGCAGCCTGGATTAATTGCTTTGGGGGGACATTTCTCTGCGGACCACCAAAATTTTCTTGCAGACCACCAGTGGTCCCCAGCCCACTGGTTGGCAACCACTGGACTAGAAGACCTCCATGGTCCCTTCCAATTCTGTTATTCTATTCTATTCTATTCTATTCTATTCTATTCTATTCTATTCTATTCTATTCTATTCTATTCTATTCTATTCTATTCTATTCTATTCCATTCTAATTCCAATTCTAATTCTATTCCATTCCATTCTAATTTCCATCCTATCCTATCCTATCCTATCCTATCCTATCCTATCCTATCCTATCCTAAATTCAATTCAATTCAATTCAATTCAATTCAATTCAATTCAATTCAATTCAATTCAATTCTATTCTATTCCATTCCACCCCATTCCATTCTAATTTCCATCCTATCCTATCCTATCCTATCCTATCCTATCCTATCCTATCCTATCCTATCCTATCCTAATTTCTATTCTATTCTATTCTATTCTATTCTATTCTATTCTATTCTATTCTATTCTATTCTATTCTATTCTATTCTATTCTTCAAAGAACTTTTCAAAGGTATTATATTAAAATTTGGACGTGTGCCTTGATGCATTAATATTAACAAGTTTAATTAACCAGTGGAACAACCTGCCTCCAGAACTTGTGGGTGTTCCATCATTGGAGGCTTTTATGAAGAGACCGGAGAGCCAATGATCTAGGCTCACCTGCTTCAGCCGGGGGTTGGACTATAAGACCTCCAAGGGTCCTTCCTGTTATTCTGTTATTCCTGGTGACTGCCTGAACAAGCCCTGGGAGATTTATTGGCAACGTTTTTCAGAAATGGTCTCCTCTGCCTTTTTCTTCCTGGGGCTGAGGGACGGTCTCAAAGTCCCGCAGCTAGTGTTGTGCCTAGGGCAGTGATGGCTAACCTTTTCGTCCTTGCGTGCCAAAATCGTGCGTGTGCGTGTGTGTTTCCCCGCATAAGCCCCGCCCCCACACTTGCATGACAGCTACCCAACAATCAACTGGCTGGCGGGAGGCACGCACGCATGCGCAGTGCCCCTGATCTGGGGCAACGGCTCGTGTACCAGCAGAAATGGCTCTGTGTGTGCCACTTCTGGTATGCGTGCCATAGATTTGCCATCACGGGCCTAGGGCAAAACTAGAGTTTAGGTTTCCCCTGGTCCAAATGCCTTTAAGCACGACGGTGTTATTTACCTAGATATGCCTTCTTTAGCTAAGTAGTATGTTCTTCTCTTTAGCCAGAAAACATTTGTGCTGGGCGTTTTTCATTCATCAAAGGGATCACGAATCCCCAGGATTCTCCCTTTGCTTTTCTCTCTTGACAAGTGCCTGTCGTTGCTGATTCTGGATATCCACCCTGGCTGTGTTAACCAGTGGTGGGATTCAGTCAGTTCACAACCACTTTAGTTTTTTTAGCTTTTAGTTTTACTTTATTGTCATCGCACCTCGTACAGCAAAACCAAACACCATCTTCAGTGCACATCATGCCCATGACCATGAAAATAAACACAAACGCACATCCTTCACCCTTCACACATTGAACCGGAAACCCCCGACACCACACCAACACTGTACCATACAGCAGAATTCAAAAGAGCTACTGCCCTGGGATAGAAGCTGTTTTTCAGCCTATTTGTCCTTGTTTTTATTATCCTGTACCGTCTGCCAGATGGTAATAGTTAAAAAAAAAAAGGGTTCCCAGGATGAGATGGATCTTTGAGAATGTTTTGAACTTTCTTAAGGCAGCGGGAGCTATAAAGCTCTTCCAAAGAGGGGAGAGGGCAGCCAATGATCCTCTGGGCAATGATGTTAACCGTCTGGAGCCCTGTCCTATCTGCCACTGTGCAATCGGCAAACCAATTCGGGAGAACCGGTTGTTAACTTTCTGAGCAGTATGGTGAACTGATTGTTGGAAGAAATCATGAGGGCAGAGAATTTGGTTGTTAAATTATTTGAATCCCACCATTGGGGTTAACCTACCTGGAGGCAAAGCTGTCATTTGCAATGGGTGCAATAAAGGTTGCCGTCAGGGTCACGTTTTCTCCTGTGTTCAGGAAACGTTCTTTTGGTTCATAGCTGCTCATGAAACCCCGATCATCCCAAACTTTAAAACCAAATTTTTTGCCTGCTCCATAGTTGACCACCAGGACAGAGATTTCCAAGGTCCCACCAGGTGCCATCGTGCCTGGGGAGGAAAAATGGCATTGTAAGGCATCCAACTGATTTATTTAGGAACAGATTTGGTACGCCTAAGGCAATTTCTCAAAGTGAAAGTATTTTTGTGTGTTACACAGAATCCACCTTCTCTTCTTCCACTTCTACACTTCATAAATCACGAGAACCAATTTCTTAGTACGACATATAGAATAACCTTGAACTTTTCAACTCCTCCACCCCCCTTGAATTATGTGGCAGCTGAATTTCAAAGCTGACAGGCTTTTTATTTTATTATTTTATTATGTACTAGCTTGATACCCATGCTTCGCTACGAAACTATGTGGTCGGGCTTAGTTTTGGGGGAGGAAAAGAAGGGGGGAAAAATCTGACTCTGCCTACCGGCATCCATCGGTATTCATCTGGCTAGCGTCCTGTCAGTGTGTGAGAGAGTTGAGGGCTGTTTGGAAAACTGAAACAGCATTTGCTGTTTGAGCAAGAAGGAGACAGCAAGGAGCCTGGGCGTGGCTTAGCTCAACTGTTCTGTACCAAAGCTGGTTGCTGATGTGAAACTAAAACTGAAACTGAAACTCCTCTCCTGTGCTTGTGTTTTGCATTTGGAACAGATTTCTTTTCGGGTGGGGAGGGGGAGTAGAACTCCTTAGCATCAGAGCGTGTTAATCATAATAATATAGGAAATACTAATGCTCTGGTGGTCCTTTCTTAGCGAGCACCTAGAAGCCAAGAGGAACATACGAGTCAAATTTCAAGTTTGTAAGCTTTACGGTTCTGGAGATTTTGTGATGATGCGTGAATGATATTTCGCTTTTATATATATAGATTATTTTATTAGTTTTATTCTTTTATATGATGTTTTTATATTTTTGTAAGCCGCCTTATCACCATGTTGTGAATAGGTGGCAATATAAATCTCCTAAACAAACAAACAAAAAAATAAATAGAATATCATCATAGAGCAGGCAGTCTTTGACTTACGACCACAGCTGAACCCAAAGTTTCTGTTGCTAAGCAAGGTAGTTCTTAAGTTTTGACGGGGTTTTTTTATGACCTTCCTTGCCGCTGTTAGATAGCCCAGCCAAAAACCAGCCAAATTCAGCTAAGCAGGAAACCCTGGATGAGGGATGTTTGAGATACAGATATTTTGAGATACAGATAACCTGCGTGCCACCAAACAGACAGCTAGCAAATTATCTTGGAATTCTTGATTTAAATCTAGAAAGCAGAAGCAGAATATCTGATGATATACGAGGAGGAGGTAGGAACATGCTTGAAGAGGCAAGCAACCGTTTTGGAGACATGTCAGGAATGAGAAAAGGAACAGGATGCAAAACTAGTTAAAGAATTTGTGAAGAGGACTGTGTGTGTTTGGGGAATGTCTGTTACTGTAGCCACCTATCCATCCATTCGGGGGAAAAGCTGCTGCAAAATAAGTATGCCCCCTCCTCCAAAAAATTGCTTGGAAAATCACATGGCAAAAAAACATTAAAAATGCAGGCGTTGAGAGGAAATACATGTGAAAATTCATCAGCGTTTTTTTTTTTTTTTGCTTTTTCTTTTTGACAAGGCCTGGGCTAAATAAAGGAAAAAAATTTACTGAATAATGAAACAAAAGCAAATATGACAAAGAAAAGTATAAAGGAGTAATGAATTTAGAATAAAAAATAAGAATGTTAGAAGGAATTAAGATATAAATTGAAAGTGGATTTAATAAGTGTAAAGAAAATAAGAATATTGGAGAAAATTTATTGGAAAATGGAAGTAATGATATGATATAGAATTTAATGTGAAAGATAAATATATACTAAGGTCATGATTGTATTGGAATGTAAAAACCTTGGAACCGCTTTGTTCACGGAAAGAGATGTTTTTAAAATATAAAAATATAAAAATTATTATAAAAAAAAAGAAAAAATGCTAGAAACTGAACCAAGAGCAAAACTGTTAATCCCATGTTACTGCTGATATCTTCCACCAGGGATGGGGTTTGCCCGGTTCGCGCTGGTTTGAGCGAACCAGATGTTAATTATACATCCAGTTTGGTGAAGCAATAGTTCCGATGACCAGATGATCCCATCCCGTCCTTCCCCTCCCAGGACTCCCCAGGTGCCAGGTTCTGGCTCCCAGGTAAGTGCGAGGAGGCCTCCTAGCCTTCCGCCCTGTTAGGGACTTACTGTTCTGCTCTGGCAGAGGCAAAACCTGCACAAATTCGGTGGTGATGGAATCCCCACTGATTCGTACGAAGGGGAAGTTGCCTGGAGAAAGGCCCTCCACTTTCAGTAAGGTTCTCTGGAAGGGAAAGAGGGAGAAATTACTATTAAAAATTTTTCCACATTGCTCCTATGCATGTTTATGAATTAAACTTGGTCACCACACTATAAAAAAAGAGGTTGAGACTCTAGAAAAAGCGCAGAGAACCTCCTCTCAAAAACTCAGTAGATCTGTAGTAGGACACCTGCTACCAGATTTGAACTCACCTCATCCATCCCAATGTATTGGAGGCTCTGTGAGGAGGGGGAGTGTGTCAAAGAAGTCAAAATGATAGCCATAACCACCTCACAGCTGATTTTTGGCTGGTTTGAGGCCTTTTTCTGCCTCCCAAAGGCTTGAGGAAGGCTTCTGAGGCTTTGCAGCCGAAAACTAGCCCCGTTTCATCACTTCCTGTTTTTTCCGAAAATACTGGAAGTGATGAAACAGCGCTAGTTTTCGGCCTGCAAAGCCTGCAGAAGCCTGCAGAAGCCTTCCTCATGACGTTGGGAGACTGAAAAAGGCCTCAAACTGGCTGAAAATCAGCTGTGAGGTGTAGTGCAGCTAAGGGGGTGGGTGGGTGGGTAGAGATTACGCGTGCATTCATAGGGGGCGTGGGGGGGCGCACATAGCCATCTGGGTTCTGGCACGTGAGTGCGGGCATGCAAGCCATGCACAATTTTTGGCACAGGAGCCCAAAAAGGTTAGCCGCTACTGTTCTAGAGTCTCAACATCTTTTTTATAATGTGGTGACCAAAACTGGATGCAGTATTCTAAACATGGTCTCACTAAGTCTTTGTAGAGTGGTATTAGTACCTCACTTGATCTTGTGTCCGTCTTGGAGTTGGCTGAAGTGGCAAAATTGACTACTTTGCTTAAAGAAAAGAACATAAATACTTCTGTTTCCGTATGGAAACAAAGCTTCTGAACTTCGTGCTTGATGCGGAAAAGGATGAAACTTTGATTCTGGGTTTTCCAGATTAGACTGCTCGATTGTTGGAGAAATGACTGGTTTATACTATTATGGTAAAACAAAAAGTTGTGATTGTTGTTTAATGCCCTATTCTACTGCAACAGATAGAGTCGGAGGTCGATGCTTCTTTTCCTTTTCCTTTCCTTACCCTTCCTCACTTTTCTCTGGCCTTTGCCCCTCCCTATCCCTGCCATTTTATTTGCTTTCGTATTTTGTATTTTATAACACTTTATAACCTAACTAGCTTGATACATAGTTGATAGTTGGGGGGAAGGAAAATAAGGGGAAAAATTCTGCCTTTGCCTATCAGCATCCATCAGTATTCATCTGGGTAGTGTCCTGTCAGTATGTGAGAGAGTTGAGGGCTGTTTTGAAACTGAAACAGTATTTGCTGTGTGAGCAAGAAGGAGACAGCAAGGAGCCTGGCTGTGACTTAGCTGAACTGTTCTGTACTAAAACTGCTTGGTGCTGTGAAATTAAAACTGAGACTGAAACTCTTCTCCTCTACTTGTGTTTTGCATTTGGAATAGATTTCTTTTCAGGTGGGGAGGGGGAGTAGAACTCCTTAGCATCAGAGTGTGTTAATATATGAAATACTAATGCTCTGATGGTCATTTTGGAGAATCCTTTCTTAGTGAGCACTTAGAAGCCAAGAGGAACATATGTGGGAAATTTCAAGTTTGTAAGCTTTACGGTTTTGGAAATTTTGTGATGATGCGTGAATGGTATTTCACTTTTATATATATAGATAAAAAAGTGGATTACGAGCAAAATGGAGGATTTCTAATTGGCTACTGATCACCATTCGGGTGCATTAAGGTGCATCGCCCCCATCATTTCTGAATAGTAGCCAGGAGATAGTCAAAGGCCATGGCTAAATTGTTGGACTCGGATTGGGCATCCTCAGCTTCAAGTCCTTGCTCAGTCACTTGCTCACTTTGGACCAGTCTTTACTTTCATAGTCTTATCTCAAAGGCAGGAGTGGGATCCAACAGGGTTAACTACCGGTTGGGTTCATTTACGATGTACTTCCCTGCACGCTGCACGCACGTGTAAATCTTCGTCAGCTTGCTGCCTGGACAGCTGAGCAGCGCTATGTGCAGGGAAGCAACGTTTGAAAAAGCACTTTTTTCCTGCTTTTTCAACCGCAGCTGTGCCTCGCACGGCAGCTGAGGTTGAAAAAGCAGGAAATAAAGGACAGGTAACAACCCGGGCAGGTGGGTGGGCTAAAACCTCAGCAGACATAGAACTAGTTCTATGTCTGCTGCTCTTCAGAGCTACCGGTTCTACAGAGCCAGACAGAACTGCTGGAATCCCACCCTGCTCAAAGGATTCCTGAGAGGGCAACCTAAGTGAAAAAAGGAGCTGCCTTTTTCCAGATGATTACTAGGAAGGGATACATACTGGGCCATGCAAGGAAATAGGTCCAACAGCAAAGATGTTGCCCAAAGCATCAAAGGACTGGGACAAAGGTATAGATTCTAGAGGGGTTCCGTCTTCAGAAAGAGGCACCAGGCGCAGGACTTGCATGCCGGAATTATCTCCCATCAGCTTCATGGAGACCGTGTAGTTCAACCCTGAAGGAGATGCAGAAGAGTCAAGAAACAAGTTCCTTCCTTCCTTCCTTCCTTCCTTCCTTCCTTCCTTCCTTCCTTCCTTCCTACCTTCCTACCTTCCTACCTTCCCTCCCTCCTCCTACCTTCCCTCCCTCTTTCTTTCCCTCCTTTTTCTTTCTTCTTTCTTTCTTTCTTTCTTTCTTTCTTTCTTTCTTTCTTTCTTTCTTTCTTTCCTTCCTTCCTTCCTTCCTTCCTTCCTTCCTTCCTTCCTTCCTCCCTTTCTTCATTTCTCCCTCCCCTTCCTTCCTTCCCTCCCTCCCTTCTTCCTCCTGCCCTCCCTCCTTCTTTCCTTTCTCCCCTCCCTCCTTCCCCTCCCTCCTTCCCTCCTTTTTCCCTCCTTTTTCCCTTCCTTCCTCCCTTTCTTCATTTCTTCCTCCTCCTCCCTCCCTCCCTCTCTCTCTTTCTTTCTTTCTTTCTTTCTTTCTTTCTTTCTTTCTTTCTTTCTTTCTTTCCTTCCTTCCTTCCTTCTTCCCTTTCTTCATTTCTCCCTCCCTCTTCCTCCCTCCTTCCTCCCTCCTTCTTTTCCCTTCTTCCTTCCCTCCTCCTCCCCTTCCTCCTTCCTTCCTTCCTTCCTTCCTTCCTTCCTTCCTTCCTTCCTTCCTTCCTTCCTTCCCTCTCTCCCTGCCCCCCCTTCCTGCCATATATCTCAAAACCTACTCAGGCCTTTTCATTTCCTTCTCATTTGTACAGGTAGTTCCTGACTTACGAACACAATTTAGCTCAAAATTCCTGTTGCCAAATGAAACAGTTGCTAAATAATAAACAAACGATTAGGGGTTAAATGGATATTTCTTCCCAGTTGACTTTTGCTTGTTGGAAAGTCTCCAAAGGGGATGGCGTGAGCCCGGGACACTGCAACTGTCATAAATATGAACCTGTCAGGCGTCTGGATTTTGATCAGGGAACCAAGGAGATGCTGCAATGGCTCTAAGTGTGAAAATCAGTCATAAGTCACTTTTTTCAGTGCTGTTGTAACTTCAAACGGCCACTAAATGAACTGTTGTAAGTCGAGGATTGCCTGTGGTTCTGGAGAAGAGAAGGTTTGCAGGATATTATGCTTAGTCAGGGGTCATTCATTCCTCTCAGGTGAGGCTTCATGAATCAGACAATACAACGGTCAGTTAAGAAAATGCAGTCAGACCTAGAAATAATATAGGTAGCTTTTGATTTATGGGCCGCAATTGTGCCCAACATTTCTGTTGTTAAGCGAGACGTTTTGGGAAGTGAGTTTTTCCCTGTTTTATCACATGACCGTCATAAATATGAGTCATTTGCCAACCATCCGAATTTTCGATCAGGTGAGCATGGGGTTACTGCAAGGGTTGTAAGTGTGAAAAAAGGGTTGTACGTCACTTTTTTCCAGTGCCGTTTTAACTTGGAACGGTCACTAAGCAAACTGTCGTAAGTCAAGGACCACTTGTGCATGGGTGGGATTCAAATTTCTTAACAACCGGTTCTGTGGGCGTGGCCTAATTTGTGGGTGTGGCTTGATGGTCATGTGACTAGGTGGGTGTATGAGCAACTTTTACCCAAAATCAGGCAAAGCAGATTGAGTTGCTTGCAGAATCACAGATTCATTCAGAGATCTACCTTTTTGCATTCTGCTGCCCGAGTCTGCACTGAAAAATAGAAGCTTCAGTCCTAAGGAAGGTTTGGCTCTGCTCTCGGTCCACTTCTCCCCAAGCCCCTGAATACCACCCCTGACTGGGCATCAGGGAAGCCTCCTGGGTGAAGGCAAAGCAGTACAACAGCGATTTAGATTAGCTAGAAAGCAAATCCGACAGGAGGGGAGGGGCCAGCCAAGGGCACGATTTGCCAGTTCTTCAAACTACACAGAATTGTAACAACTGGTTCTATAGAACTGGCCGGAACTGGTAGAATCCCATCCCTGCACCTGTGTTTTTTTTACACGCAATGGATCTTGAAGGAAAGCAAAAAAGTACCTTTCACTGGTCGTCCTTGGACCGGAAGTACATACTCATCTTCCTTCTGCAGAATCTGGTAATCAAAGTCCATCAAACTTTTGCCTTCCACCAGTATCGTATAAGTGCTTATGGGATCAAACTTCACGGTCCATGATCCTGGCTCGGGGATAGGAGATATCTTCACAACCTTCTGGTTCACCAAGTTGATTAACATCTTCAGAGATCCCAGTTGAGTACCTGCCATGCGGTGACACATAAACAGACACAAGAGCGGATTGAAACAAAGGGAGAATTTGAGGAAAGTTCCCCCTTCCCATTAACTGCCTCCAGCCAATCCCGTTATTCTGCTCTGTATGCCTAATTTTAATTGCTTGTGATTTATAATGGGGGTCGCCAACCCCTGGTCTGCATCCCAGTTCAGAACAGGGGCGTGGAAAGGGTGGGTGAGCGCGCGTGTGCAGCTCCACTTGAGTAAGCCACGGGCGAGTTCACACACGTGAAGGCTCATTTGCACAAGCGTGTGCACCCACCACTCATGTGGAGCCATCTCCTCTCCCCACCCCCACTCCCACCCAGAGAAGTTGGGGAGAGCAGCTTTTTAAGGTTTTCAAAGCATTATCCAGGTTTCAGGGAAGTGATACAAAACCTGTCCTCATTTCCTGATGATTGGATGCCTCTAGAAGTGTTTTGTCCTGTTCATGTTGGAGGCACTATTCAAGGCACTTCCAGGCCAAAAGGAATACGATAGGATGGGGTAGGGTAGAGTAAGGTAATGTAGGGTAGGATAGAGTAAGGTAAAGTAGGGTAGGGTAGGGTAGGGTAAGGTAAAGTAGGGTAGGGTAAAGTAATGTAGGCTAGGGTAGGGTAAGGTATGGTAGGGTAAGATAGAGTACGGTAAGATAGCATAGGGTAGGGTAAGGTAGAGTAAGGTAAGATAGGGTAGGGTAAGGTAGGGTAGGGTAGGGTAAGATAGGGTAGGGTAGAGTAAGATAGGGTAGAGTAAGGTAACGTAGGGTAGGGTAAGGTAGGGTAAGGTAGGGTAAGGTAGGGTAAGGTAGGGTAGGGTAGGGTAAGATAGGGTAGGGTAGAGTAAGATTGGGTAGAGTAAGGCAACGTAGGGTAGGGTAAGGTAGGGTAAGGTAGGGTAGGGTAGGGTAAGGTAGGGTAGGGTAGGGTAAGGTAGGGTAGGGTAGGGTAAGATAGGGTAGGGTAGAGTAAGATAGGGTAGAGTAAGGTAACGTAGGGTAGGGTAAGGTAGGGTAAGGTAGAGTAAGGTAAGATAGGGTAGGGTAAGGTAGGGTAGGGTAGGGTAAGATAGGGTAGAGTAAGGTAATGTAGGGTAGGGTAAGGTAGGGTAAGGTAGGGTAGGGTAGGGTAAGGTAGGGTAGGGTAGAGTAAGATAGGGTAGGGTAAGGTAGGGTAGGGTAGAGTAAGATAGGGTAGAGTAAGGTAAGATAGGGTAGGTTAAGGTAGGGTAGAGTAAGATAGGGTAGAGAGTTGGTCCTAGAACACTGCCTTGGGGGACACCACTATTGACAGGTACAGAATTTGATGGGACGCTCCCAATTTTGACCATTTGTTGTCTGTTTGTCAGGAATCCTTCTATCCAGTTATGCAGGTGTCCAGAGATACCATAAGATTGTAGTTTTAGGAGTAGTTTGTCGTGTACCACTGAACCAAAGGCTTTACAGAAGTCTATGTAGATTGCGTCTATTGCTTTGCCCTGATCGAGTTGTGTAGTCCATATGTTTTTGCAGTGTAAGAGTTGCAGATTACAGGATAGTTTTTTCCTGAAACCAAATTGTTTATTGGAGAGTAGGTTGTTTGTCTCTAAGTGGAGGATAATGGATTGGTTAATAATTGTTTCCATGACTTTACAGGTGACGCAGCATAAGGAGAGCTGTTCTTTTGGTTTCCAGCACTCCCGCATGCGTGAAGACCAAATGGCCGGCATGCATAGGTGTGCCGGAACCCAGAAGAGCAACAAGCGATGGCTGGCGTGCCTGGAGAGATGGCTTTGTGTGCCACTTCTGCACACATGGCATATTTTCGCCATCACGGATCTAGTCCAAACTTCTGCTCAAGCAGGAGACCCTATACCATTTCTGACAGATGGCTGTTCAGTCTCTTCTTGAAAGCTTCCAGTGGTGAAGCACCCACAACTTATAAAGGCAACTGTTCCATTGATTGATTGTTCTCACTGTCAGAAAATTTCTCCTTATTTCTAGTTGAAACTCTCCTGGATCAATTTCCATCTATTATTCCTTGTCTGGCCTTCAGGTGCTTTGGAAAATAGGTTGACCCTCTCCTCTCTATGATAGCACCTCAAATATTAGAACACCCCTGGTCCTTCTTTTCAGTAGACCTTTTTAATGGTGTGGTTGACCAATACCAGATGCAGTATTCTAGGTGTGGTCTTACTAAGGCTTTATAGAGTGGTATTAGTACCTCATGTGACCTTGATTGAATCCCTCTGTTAATGCAATTTAGGATTGTATTGGCTTTTTTGGCTTCTGCCTCACACTGCTGACTCATATTGAATTAGTTGTCCACTAAGACTCCAAGATTCATCTGACAGTTACTGCTATTAAGCCTGGTTCCACCCAGTCTATATGTGTACTTTTGGTTTTTCTGGCCTAAGTGTAAGACTTCACTTTTCTTTACATTGAATTTCATTTCGTTTTGTTTGATTAGCCAGTGCCATCCCTGCTGCTCGGGGAATGGCCATGGAGGCTCCTTTCATGTCCCTGCAAGGAGGCTGGAGCAAGTGACGGGAGCTCACCCCAACACACAGCAGCACTCGGGTCTCGGACATGGGCTTGCTAACTTCTTAGCCCCGTGTTCTAACCATGTGAGCCACCCTGCTCCATGCAGAAGAGCGTTTCTCAACCTTGGCATCTTGAAGATGTGTGTGGCTTTCAACTCTTGCTAGCTGGAGGTTTGTGAGAGTTAAGTCCACACCCCTTCCACAGGAAATGCCATGTGTCACACTGCCTCTTACCGGAAGGTTGGAACACTTTCATGCTGAATGACGTTGATGCTTTGACAGAGATGGTCAACTCTTTGATGGTTTCATCTACAGGGATGGAGACATTTGAAGTGTACATTTGGCCATCGATCAGTTTAACAGGAGCAGCATTCAGGGACTTCTCCATTATTCCCAGGACCTGTGAAAGCTGACTTTTTGAAGTAAGCACATAGAATCCGCCAGAATAATCCGCCAATTCTTCATAGCTGTTCGCAAATATTTTAGGCTTAACCTCAGGAGCACCTGTGGAGGAGAATGAACAGAATGACAAAGGGTTGGTAGGGACCTTGGAGGTCTTCTAGTCCAACCTCCTTCGCAAGCAGGAGACTCTCTATCATTTCAGACAAATGGTTGTCCAATCTCATCTTGAAAACCTCTGGTTTTAAAGCTGTCCCTAATGATCTAAGTGCTGGAGCCCACTGTAACAACATAGCCAAAAAGGCATTAAGAGTTGTTAACCTAATCTTACATAGCTTTTTCTCTGGTAATATTACACTACTAACTAGAGCATACAAAACATTTGCTAGACCAATACTCAAATATAGCTCATCAGTCTGGAACCCACATTACGTATCTGATATTAACACAGTTGAGAAAGTCCAGAAATATTTCACAAGAAGAGTTCTCCCCTCCTCTATTTGTTGCAGAATACCTTATGCCACCAGACTTGAAATTCTAGACCTAGAAAACCTAGAACTATGCCGCCTTCGGTCTGATCTAAGTATAGTATATAAAATTATACATTGCAATGTCCCACCTGTCAATAAATACTTCCACTTCAACCATAACAATACAAGAGCACACAATAGATACAAACTCAAGGTAAACCGCACCAAACTTGATTGCAGGAAATACAACTTCAGCACCAGAGTGGTCAGTGTCTGGAATACTCTACCTGACTCTGTAGTTTCTTCCCCAAACCCCCAAAACTTTAACCTTAGACTGTCTACCTCACCCCTTTCCTAAGAGGGCTGTAGGGGCCGTGTATAATCGCACCAAAGTGCCTATCATCTCTGTCCTATTGTTTCTTTTATTCTTCTTATATGTATCCATGTATTCATAACTATGTTTTTACTTATACCTATTATCCTGTAAGCAATTGACAAACCAAATAAAATAAATAAAATAAATAAAACATTTTTACTGTAAATATTTACTAGCCCATGGATGAAAGGCGGGCTCCTTTTTAAGAAACCTTGGTTTTTTGGGGCTCTCCTTGAGGCAGAGGAAACAACTTTTTAAAGCTTGGGATGCCACTGGCCCCCAAAACAATCACTCTCACTCCCTCAACACACCCTTCACCAGAAGCAGTTTCTCTCTTTGCTGCAAACTGCTGGAGATTTCATCAACATCCCCACAGGAGTGTTTTCCAATCCAGCGGCTCTACTTGCTTTCAGTTAAATCCAAAAGTAAATGCAAAACTGGCTTGGAAACTGCTCAGTGACATAACCCAGCCAGCTGTCATGTTTAAATCAAGCCGAGAAAATTTGGCTGCCATGCCTGATTTTCAAGTTCAGCCAGTACAGAAACTCGGCTCCTTTGTCTGTTATCTCAAGAATGTCGAAAGCTCTGCCACAGCGATTCCCTCAGTCTGATGCAACTGCCCTGAGGGAAACACGGACACGGCTTCATATAATCTGTGCTTTTAAGACGTCTGTGAAGCAAATAGGAACTAGACACCAACAGGGCCGGCTCAAGAGATCTTTCTTGCCCGAAGCAAAAATCAAGATGAGCCTCCTTGACAGATTTCACAGGCGGAAGCTGATCGGGCTGGCACACAAGAAGTGATGCTAGTGCATCTCCTTTGAGGCCAGGAGGTGAGATGACAAGAATCGAGAGCAGGCCTTGCGATACACACAACTCTTCCTTTCCCTCCTTGGCAACCTCTTGCCCTGTCTCCTGGGCTCTGCTGCCCCAGACGGCAGCCCTGTTGGGCGTAAAGGCAGAGCAGCCCTTGTATGGGACAAATTGTTTGCTGGTGTAGGCGATGGTACTCCATGCTGCAGAGTTCTGTGCATGGAAGACGAGGGTCTTGAAAGCAGCAGATGGATTGTTCTGTTTTCTCTCTATCAGTCTATTTGGTTGTATTTGAATGGCACAGGAAGAGAAATTGTCCCTGTATTATTCTTCCTCAAACACCTTATGTGTTTAGAAAAATATTACCTCTCCCTCTTCCTTCCTCCCCCCTCCCTCCTTGACCCTTCCTTCCTCTTTCTTTCATTCTCTCCTCCCCTTTGACTCCTTTCTTCCTTCTTTTCCTCTTTGCTCCTTCCTCCCTCCCTTTCTCGCCCAGTTCTTTGCACCTTCCTTCCTCCCTTCTTCCCTTCCTCTTTGACCCTCCCTTCTTTCCTATCCTCCTCCTTGACCCTCCCTCCCTTCCTTCCTCTTTCTTTCTTTCTCTCCTCCTCCTTGACCCCTTTCTTCCTTCTTTTCTTCTTTGCACCTTCCTTCCTTCCTCCCTTCTTCCCTCCCTCCTTGACCCTCCCTTCCTTCCTCTTTCTTTCTTTCTCTCCTCTTCCTTGACCCCTTTCTTCCTTCCTTTCCTCTTTGCTCCTCCCTCCCTCCCTTTCTCCCGTTCTTTGCACCTTCCTTCCTTCCTCCCTTCTTCCCTCCCTCCTTGACCCTCCTTTCCTTCCTTTTCTCCTCATCCTTGACCGACCCACCCACCCTCTCCTCTCTCTCTCTCTTTCTTTCTTTCTTTCTTTCTTTCTTTCTTTCTTTCTTTCTTTCTTTCTTTCTTTCTTTCTTTCTTTCTTTCTCTCTCTCTCTCTCCTCCACCTCAACCCTTTCTTCCTTCTCCTCTTTGCTCCTCCCTCCCTCCCTTCGTCCCCCACCTCTTTTCCCCTTCCTTCCTCCCTCCCTCCCTCCCTCCTTGACCCTCCTTTACTTCCTTTCCTCCTCATTCTTGACCCTTCCTTCCTTCCTTCCTTCCTTCCTTCCTTCCTTCCTTCCTTCCTTCCTTCCTTCCTTCCTTCCTTCCTTCCTTCCTTCCTTTCCTCCTCCTCCTTGCCTGTAATGTCACTAACATACTTTTCGCTGAGGAAGCTGGTTTAACAAAAAGGATGCAGGTTTGTAACATTTATGGGATTATTTGCAAGACTTAATACCAAGCAATTTTCTATTCTTTCTGCCTAAGAAAACCTCAGAATATTTTCTTCACGGGGATTGACTTACTTCTGCGTTTCCTGCTGTCACAATAGCCTGTGAGGAGATAATTCACTATGGACTTAGAAGAATCAATCAGAATTTCCACTTCTCCCTTCAGGGACTCGTCTTTGGCTCCCGCATCAGTGAAGACAAAAATCTTGGATCTGGAGGGACACAAAGGATTTTAGGAAGTTTGTGCTAGGGGAAAAGTAGCGTGAATGTAGGATTGCCAAGAAAGTTGCTTTCTCTCAGTTGTTCTCATATAGAACTGTGGATTTTTTAACTTATAGAATTTTCTAAACCAGTCCAAAAAGTAGTTTGGAAATGGAAATCCTTCTATCTGAAGAGCATCCAGATTGAGGAACAATGGGTGAAATTGATGGAAAAAGGGAGATGAATATGGATTGGCTGAATCTCTTTTATAAACAAGATTGTCTAGGACAGGGGTCCCCAAACTTGGCAACTTTAAGACTTGTGGACTTCAATTCGCAGAATCCCATGCTGGCTGGGGAATTCTGAGAGTTGAAGCCCACAAGTCTTCAAGTTGCTAAGGTTGGAGACACCTGGTCTAGGAAAGGTACTAAAAGAATTCAGCCAGGAGCCCTGGAGAGGCCTCAAATAGGTGAACTATAGATTGTCTTTGACTTACAACCGTTTAGCAACCATTTGAAGTTATGACAGACCCTCAAAATGTACCGAGGACCCAGATTCAAAGTTCTGAGGGCCAGACCATCCTGTGGTCACATGATCTTATTTTGGGGATCGGTAACCGGCTCATATGATTTACGATTGTTTGCAGTGTCCCACTGTCACATAACAAAATTTATAGGGTTTTTTTGTGCTTTGTTTTGATGGAAATCGGCATCTATTTCTGGTTTTTTTGGCAAACCCCGCCTATTGCAGGCAATGGGTTTGCTTAACAACTGCGGCGTTCACTCAATGATTGTGTCTTTGCTTAATGACCATGAAGATCTGTTTCCTGACCTACATAACTATAATAAGGCTCAATTGTTTGGCGTTAAAAAAAGTATCCATAATGTCACGTTAATGTTCACAGTTACTGCTATTGAGCCTGATGGTTAGCTCTGATGTTAGCTTAATAATGTTGGTCACAGACTTTGCATTGTAACATTATGGCTCACGCGATTCTGTGGAAGTAGTTGAACCCAAAGCAGTTAAGTGAGTTTTGCCCCATTTTACAGCCTTTTTTTGGTCATAGTTGTTAAGCAAATCACTGCAGTTGTTAAGAGAATCACAGAATCGTTAAGTGAATCCGGCTTCTCCATTGACTGTTTGTTGGAGGCTGGCTGAGAAGGTTACAAATGGTGATTACATGACACATACATACATGCTAGTTTGCCAAGTGGCTGAATTTTAATCATGTGACCATGGAGATGCTGCAATGGTTGTAAGTGTGGAACAGGTCATAAGTCACCTTTTTTTTATGTTGTAACTTTGAACTGCCACTAAATGGATGGTTGTAAGTCGAGGGCCACCTGTATGGTGCCTGTGAGATGGTTGTATTGTTTGTAAACTACTGGTTGGTCCTCTTTCCTGCTTTATGTCTGCTTTAATAGTTTTAACTTGTTTTGAATGTTTTTTTTATTGTTGTTTTGGGTTGTTTATTTATATGGACTTTCTTTGTGATTTCTTTTATCTCTGTGAGCCACCCAGAATCATGTATGTGAGATGGTTGGCTATATAAAGAGAGTTAAACAAATAAATAAAAATAAGATTTATCACATGCTTCCTCTGACACCCACTACAGATGCTTGTGCCTACATTAGCAATAGCAATAGCACTTAGACTTATATACCACTTCACAGTGCTTTTACAGCCCTCTCTAAGCGGTTTACAGAGTCAGCCTATTGCCCCCAACAGTCTGGGTCTTCATTTTACTGACCTTGAAAGGATGGAAGGGTGAGTGAACCTTGAACCAGTTAGGATCCAACTGCCAAACTGCTGGCACCTGGCAGTCAGCAGTTAGCCTGCAGTATTGTATTTTAACCACTGTGCCACCAGGGCTCATTCCTGGATTATACTGTGTACTTGATACTTTAGAAATTTTAAAAAAAGGGAAGCAGACTTCTGCCTTAAAGCTCTATCTGTTTACACTTTTTTGAAAAATATTTTTACTACAGTTTTGCGGTCCTATAAAACCTGTGGTCCCCAACCCTTCTAGCACCACGGACCAGTTTTGTGGAAAACAATTTTTCCACAGACAGGTGGGGCGGAGTTTTGTGCGCAACCCTAGATTTTGTGCATGTGCAAATGAAGTTTCCTGCAGCTTGCACGGCCCAGTCCCTAATAGGCCACGGACCGATACTGGTCCACAACACTGGAATTGTGGAACCCCTGCTATAAAAGCATGCAAAATTAAAAGAACAAGAAAAAAATAATATCGGAAATAAGAATAAAAGAAAAAAGAAAAGAGGGAAGGAAGGAAAGAAGAAAGAAAAGATTGGAATTATGATTTGCCCCTGTAAAAAGTTAGCACCCATCCCTCTCTTAGAGGCATGAAATATTTTAGGAAATATTAAAAAGGCAGAAAATTATATTTCCCTAAAGGGAAAAATGGAGAAACATGCTCTTGGACAGCAGCCTCCACTTTTCTTAATAGCCCTCAGCAGATGTCAGCACTTAAGAGAGAAAGAGATTAGCTAGGTCTATTCATAAGCAAACACCCTCACTCAAGATCCAATAAAGTTAAGATTTGCCCTCAGCCACAACAGGAATTACCCAATGTCCCTTCATTGCACCACCCCCAGCAATCTTCAACCAAGCTTAGCTCAGACAAATTTAGGATTTGTACATGGCCCCAAGGGAGCCTAACAACAGCCAACAGAATACATGCTCTTGCACAGGAACAGGAAGTTCAAGTGCAAAGCCCAAGAGAAGATATAAATAGCCCTCACTCGCAACTCCATGTGGTCAGCTGCACCAGAACCATGCACTTGGTAGTTCTGCTTTATCATAAAACCACCTTTCCGATCAATCTCCATGTTTCCAGGGTTTTTCTTGGAAAGGCTTGGAACTGAACCAGATGGATATTTCTTCCAACACATCTTTATATCAAGCAATTGTCATCTTATTCTTTTCCCTTTCTTCTTTGACCCTTTTAAATCCTCAAATCTAACACATTTTTAATTTAACCTTTTCTTCTTTCAACATTAAAAGACCATGCAAGTCTCCCAGTCTTTTTTTTTTTCAAGTCCTTTTTCTCTGACCCCACCTATCTAAAGTTGGACCCGGAGGCTACGGTGGGAAATGTTGGCTAGACAAAACAAAAGCACTTCATCAGCCCACTATACACTTCAGAGTGAGAAGGCTGAAAGTTCAGAAGGTTATTGTGTGGGATCTGACAAATTTGAGTGGGGATAAGGTCAGCGATGGTTTCAGGCCATAAAGACTGCCTTTATTCCTTCCTAGAGTCAGAAAGATTAAGCGTTCAAATGCTAAAGCTCAAGACAGAACATGAAGGCCGGTTCTACTCTGTTAACCTCCTGTGAGAAACAATTTGCTTCTCTCATTAAATCTGCGAAGACATCCCGTTTATAAAGCGGCAGAAGAGGAAACAATGAGACAAATGATTTCAGGAAACAAGTCGTTTAAGGGTGTGACAGTTGATTCATAGGCCGAGAAGCTTTTGGGAGACCGTATGGTAAATTGCCTAGGCCCTCCAGATGATTACTCACACCTTAGAATGCAGGGCCTGGGTTAATGCAATGCGCTCTACCTCCCTTTCAAGACAGCTTGGAAGCTGCAGTTGGTGCCGAAAAGTGAAATGCATGCGATGGTTGTGCTGCTGTGTGAACTGCGCTGGATGCCAGTTAATTCCCAGATTGAATGCAAGGGTGTGGTTCTTACTTATAGAGCCCTTGTTATGTTATAAACCTGGCTGTGATGACCCGGGGCGTGGCACAAAAGCAACAAAGTCACAAAAATAGGTAAGGTCCCTTTAATTCCTCCAACTTGGCCTCCCATGTCTAGTTATCATCGGCTGGAGAATAAACTCTCCGAAGAACAGTTTTTAAAAGAAAGAAATTCAAACTCAAAGTACATATAAATTATAAAGAAAAATCAACACAAACCAAACTGCAACAATTGACAAGACAGGGCAGGATAAGCGATTGAAGACGTCAAAAGATAATGAAATACACACAATTGGGAGGATGCCAGAACTCAGATAAGACTTGATTAAACAGAATAATTTCATGCTTTGCTTCCAGCAACTTTGCTGTGCACAGTTTGCCCTTTTAAACAGTATTCCCAGCTGCAGCCCATGAAGGGGATCAGGGCCCTTTCCTCCCTCATAAACCATGTTGCTCCCTTCTCCATTCCTTCCTGCATGCCCTAGGATGAAGAGGGGTGGGTGGGCCTGGGTCTTTCTCTGAAAGCCCAGGCGGACTGTGCCCTTCCCCAGTTTCCTCCACAGCCACCGGAGCACACGCCCACTCCCTGTCAGCTGTTTGACCTCCCCCTCAGAATCAGATTCCAACTGGGGCATGACACTGGCTTCCAGGGGTGGGCTTCAAAAATTTTAGCAACTTGTTCTCTGCTCAGTTGCTGCGTGGGCATGTCCATGCTGGGCGCGACCTAGTCGGCCTCCCTGCACCACGCGGGGGGGGCATTTTTGCTTTTCCTGGGCTCCGGAGGCTTTCCTTGAGCCTCCAGGAGGATGAAAATGGCCTCCCTGAGCTTTGGAGGCCCCTGGAGGCTGGAAACGGTCCCGTTTCTGGGGTTCAGAGCCTCCAGGAGGCCCATTTTTTACCCTCCCTGAGCTTCCACACAGGCCCTGCATTTACCTGGCATCCAAACGGGGACCATGGAGACTCCTGGGAGGGGTGGGGCGGGGTGGCAGTGCCAACCAGGGGTCGGATTTGCTGGTTTGCCAAACCAATAATTAAAAAATGATAAAATTAGCTACCGGTTCGCCCAAACCAGGGCGAACCGGTATCAGCCCACCCCGGCTGGCTTCCCCATTGACTTTGCTTGTCAGAAGATCGCAAAAGGGACCTTGTGACCCCAGGATCCCGCAACCATCACAAATATGAGACAGTTGCAAAGCGTCTGATTTTGATCACGTAATCATGGGGATGCTGCAATGGTGGTTAAGTGTGAAAAATGATCATAAGCCAAACTTTTTTTCGGTGCTTGTTGTCCCTTTGAACGATCACTAAAGCAAAAGCCATAGCTGCATAAATGGCCACTTTGGTAACCTTGCAGATGCTTGAGAGAGATGTTATAGGTAGACCACTACTTACAACCACAATTGAGCCCTAAATTGCTGCTGCTAATTAAGACACTTGTTGTGAGTTTGCCCCAGTTTATGACCTTTCTTGCTGCAGTTGGTACATGAATCACTGCAGCTGATAGGTTATTAACCTGGTTTTTAAGCGAATCTGGCTTCCCCCTTTGACTTTGCTTGTCAGAAGGTCGTAAAAGGGGATCACGTGACCCGGGGATGCTGCCAACATCATAAATGTGAGCCAACTGCCAAGCATCTGAGTTTTGGTCACATGATCGTGGGGATGCTGCAAAAGTTAGTATTGGTGACACATGGTCCTAACTTAAGTCACTTTTTTCAGTGCTGCTGTAACTTTGAACGGTCACTAAATCAGGGGTCGGCAACCTTTTGGACCTCAGGGACCACCAAACTCATACTTTTAAATCCCGCGGACCAGAGACCCTGGGAAAATCCCCCCAAAATGTCTGCAGGAAAATTCCCCACCCCGTTTTTCTACCGATAGATCATTCTTTATTTGGGATTGCAGGATACTGTCTCCTGCTCCCTTCTCAGGAGGAAAGAGAGAGACTTTTGGCTTCATACAAGGAAAGCAGCAGAAGCAGCAGAAGTCCTTTCTCAAACTCTGCCAGAAATGAGTCTTTGTGAGACTTATTGTGCCAGCACAGCCTCTTGGAACAGGTTGCTTTGCAGGGTCCCAAAGACTCATTTCTGGTGGAGTTTTGGGGGAGAGAAAGAAAGACTTTTGCTGCTTTCCTTGCATGCAGCCAAAAGAAGAAAGAAGAGGAAAGAAGCAGCCTGGTGGCCAGGCGAGGCACGTGGGGCGAGTGAGGCAAGTTCTCTTACTGAAAATGGAGGCCCTTTCTCCCTTTGTACAAATCAGTGGGGATTCCATCACCACCAGTGGTGGCATTCAAATTTTTTTACTATCAGTTCTGTGGGTGGGGCTTGGTGGGTGGGGCATGGCTTAGTGGGCATGACAGGAGAAGGATACCGCAAAATCTCCATTCCCTCACGACCCCACTAACCTGCTTTCCAGCTCCGTTCTCCTGTGCAGGGCAACAAAAGAAGACTCAGCTAGGACTCCAATCAGCTGGGACTTGGGAGGCAGCAAAGAGATGGGGCGGGGCCAACCAGAGGTGGTATTTACCAGTTCTCCGAACTACTCAAAATTTCCACTACCGATTCTCAAGAACCTATCAGAAGTGGCTGAATACCACCTCTGATCACCATTGAATTGGTGCAAATTTTGCCTCTGCCAGACCAGAACAGTAGGTCCTTAACAGAGTGGAATATACACTGTGTATATGATACAGGATTACCTGTGATTCAAGGACTATCTGTACAGTATCGAGAGATATGGGCAGAAAGAGACAAGAGGCCTCAACTTGGACGCTTCTCACCTTGGCATGCTCTGTTGCAAAGCCAGCTTCAAGCCAGTCATGGACATTTCTGGGCAATCGCCACCCCCTGTAGCAGTCAGGCGAGAGATTGCAGATTCCAATTCGTCCACACTTTGGGTCTTAATGATAGGTCCAACCTCTGCAAAGACAGATCAAGGTGGGAACTGAGCCTTGATAGGATGAAGAAGGCCAGCCAAGGTCCACAGTTTCAGACAGAGTTCTCTATCAATCATCATCATCTCATCTATCTATCTATCTATCTATCTATCTATCTCTATCTATCTATCTATCATCATCATCTCTATTATCTATCTATCTATCATCATCATCATCATCTCTATTATCTATCTATCATCTCTATCTCTATCAACCTATCATCATCTTAATCTCTCTCTCTGTCTCTCTCTCTCTCCCCTCTCTCTCATATCTATCTATATCTATTCTATCTCTATCTATCTATCTATCTATCTATCTATCTGATTTTTATTAGTTTTTCAAAATATAAAATACAAAGCAAAGTAAAAGAGTAGTGGGAAACTGCTATTTTTTATTTTGAAAACCAATACAATCGTGCATTTTTACTATTGATTTATAAACCTCATGACCTTAATTGAAGATCTGCTATGCTCTTTCTCCTTCAGTTTCAAATGCAAACATTCTCAAAAAGACCAACTATTAACTTCCCCATTTAAGGGAAGAATTCAAGTTTGCAATCCTCCTCCTGATTATTTCCCTCATTTCTCTCCTTCCTCTGCATTAAGCGGTAACAAATAATTTAGACATCGGGAGAGTTTTGTGAACTCTTGGTTCCATGGGTGGGATTCAAAATTCCCAGGAACCAGTTCGCTGCCCAGTTGCTGGGTGGGCATGGCCATGGTGGGTGTGACCTATTGGAACTTCTGGGAGGGCCATTTTTTGCCTCCCCAAGGGTCTGGAAGCTCCTGGGACTCTGGGAGGGAAGCCCACTGGAAGCCAGAAACAGGGCCATTTCCGGACTTCCGGAAGATCCCCGTGGACCCTGCACTTACCTATATTAAAAATGGGCTGTGTGGAGACTCCTGGGAGGGGCAGGATGGGGTGGGCGGGGCAGCTGGTCTCTTGAAATACTGGTTCGGCGAACCAGATGAAAACTTAACATCCAGTTCATCCAAACCAGTCCAAACCGGGAGAATCCCACCCCTGCTTGGTTCACTTTCCACTGAAGGATGATCTGTCATTTTAACACTAGTCAGCCCAGTAGAGATGTAATTGCTCCTGTTTTTATATTTTTAAAAAAGAAGCTGCATTCCCTATTGTTAAATCACATAACCCTTTCTAGTTGGCCATCACATTGCTTGGATCAGGGGTAGGTTTCTACTGGTTCTGTCCACCTCTGTAGAACTGGTAGCTCTGAAGAGTCGCAGATATAGAACCGGTTCTATGTCTGCTGATGTTTTTGCCCACCTGCCCACCCCAGCTCTTACCTGTCCTTTATTTCCTGATTTTTCAACTTCAGCTGCCGAACGAGGCACAGCTGCAGTTTAAAAAGCAGGAAAAGAGGGCTGTTTCAAAGGCTGCTTCTCTGCATGCAGCATGCTGATGACGATTTACAGGCGTGCGGCTCGCAGCATGCAGGGAAGCACATCATAAATTACCAAACTTCGTAAATACCGAACCGGTAGTTAACCCTGTCATATCCCCCCCCGCCCCCAGCTTGGATACTTGAGGGGGGGGGAAATACTGAGCAAAAGAAGGAGGGCAATTCCAGCCTAAAAGGGATAATAAATCAGAAGGAATCACAGTTTTCTACCTCCTCCTTACCAGGGTCATTAAATGGCACAAGAATGTAATTAAAAGGTGCATCCGGTGAGCCAGAATAAGTACGGAGGAGTTCGATGCATTTGGTTTTGACTTGACTGATATCATCTGACATGCTGCCGGTAGTGTCCACCACAAAGGCGAGGGAATAACCATCCAGGTTGAAAAACCTCTTAAAAGTAATGTCTCCCACGTTACTTAAGAGGCCGAAACCTGAATAAATAAAAGAACAGAACAGAATCACAGAGAAAACTAAGGATAATAATGACGTGTCATGTAAAATAAAATAGGAGGTAAGATGAAAATGGAAACAATAGGGAAAACTTATGTATGGATGAAATGATATTGATATTGAATTAATGAACTGAAATATGAAATGTAAACTTATTTAAAGATGGGTGAAGTGGATAATGATATGAGTTAATATTATATAAGATTAATGGAAATGAAAGCATGACTATGCACAAGTGTTATAACGTGGGAACATATTGCTCATGTGGAAAGATGTATAAAATTTTTAAAAATAAACTATTTAACTAGCACAGTGTATCTATTTTACTGAGTGTAAGTTACAAAAATGTGTATCCCTAACGGGTAGTCCTCGACTTACTACCACAAGTGAGCCCAACATTTCTGTTGCTTAGCGAGACATTTGTTAAGTGAGTTCTGCCCCACTGTACAGTTGTCAAGTGAATCACTACAGTTGTTAAGTGAGTAAGATGGCTGCTAAGTGAATTTGGCTTCCCCATTGATTCAAGGTGATGACCCCAAGACATTGGAACCTGTCATAAATATGAGTCAGTTGCCAAGCGTCTCAATTTTGATCACATAATGATGGGAATGCTGAGATGGCCATAAGTGTGATAAATGGTCGTAGGTCACTTTTTTCGATGGTATTGTAATTTTGAATGGTCACTAAATGAACTGTTGTAAGTCGAGGACCGCCTGCATTTTTACACATCGATTGAATATCCAGAGAATGGCTATCCGACACCTGTAATTGACACCAGGTTGAGGATTAACCAGGTTATTCTAAGAAGCACGCCAAGCCTTTTTATCTCGGGCAGAACAGGGATCAGAGACATTTTCTAGCAGGTCATTCAAATAGGGATGGAGGGGGGCTTTACAAATGTGATAAATAACTAAATAAAAAGAAATAAACCTAGGACACCGCCTTACCATCTCCCACAAAAAAGCTCTTGGTTGCTTCGATGGCTAATTCTGCTGCTTTCTGATGCAAGCTATAGTGTGGCGAAAGTTCGGGATTAGACGTCTCCTTATTGATGCCACCAGTGATAGGGAACATTTCAGTCACATCATATTTCCCTCCATGTCCACATTTGCCTATAATGCAGAAAAAAGAAAGAAAAGGCACAAATACCTTGGCATATCAAAGACAAATGTACAGTCTCTGATAACGCTTACTATGTTAGCTCATGTGGTTAGAACGCTGGATTGGAGGTTAGCGATGCGATGTTCGAAACCTGAGAGTGGCTGCATGTCGGGGTGAGCTCCTGTCACTTGCTCCAGCTGCTTGCGGAAATATGAATGGAGCTCCCAGGTGGGTCCCTCAAGCAATGGTCGTGTCACCGGCTAATCCTTTCAGTCTGGGAGCTCCTTAAACAGTGCCTCCTACATGAATGCTATGGGACTCCTACATTTTACTGTCATGTACGCAAAGTATGTTACCAGATACACCTTATCAACTTGAAGATATGTGGGCTTCAACTCCCAGAATTTCCCAACTAGCATGCTGGGTGGAGAATTCTGGAGTTGAAATCCACACATTTTCAAGTTGCTGAGATTGAGCAGCGGTGAGATAGATCTTTAGGTTAGCATATTGCTAAGACTGTTGTTAAAAGCTTAGCTCAAAATAATTTGAAAGGACTCCATTGCCAATTTTTATTGTAAATATTAATGTCTTGATCCAAGGGCCAGCTCAGCATATAGAAATGATTAGTCCCCTTCTGTTTGTTTGGAACACAGAAGAAGAACTGATGAAAGTATTTAGCAGGCACAGGTGATTTTTACCTGGTAGCTTCCTCTTGCAGGAAATTGATACTTTATATCCACTTGTAAGCATGTCTTTCACCAGGAGGTTGTTCTCACACTGGAACAGGGTCCTGTTAAACAAAGAGTTTGGTATGTGGGATTCGTGAACTTAAATTTGACCGAAATCAGCAATCTATCCTGAACCCTATTTTATAAACATGCTGAAAATAACAGAAATCATTAATTTTAGATGTGTTAGATGTGTTTGTAGGTTTGTTGCTCTGTGCCTATCACTAGAACAGGGGTGTTAAACTCAAAGCCTGGGGCCCTGATCTGGCCCGCGGGGTGCTTAGATCTGGTCCACAGGGCCACCCTGGAAACTGGCCTGGGGTGCCTCTGCCAGTGAAAACAGCGATCACAAAGGCCTCATATGGCCCTCCCAAGCTCAGTTTTTGCTGGCAGAGGGTTGCGGGAGGCCATCACAGCTGAAAACGGAGCTCGGGAGCCCATTTTTACTGGCAGAGCCCACAGGTGTCACAGGTGCCTCCCAACATGAGTGATGTCATGCCACCCAGCCCTGCCCCCCCTCCCCACCCCCCCAGCCCCCCTGAGGTCAAACACAACCCTGATGCAGCCCTCAGTGAAATCGAGTTTGACACCCCAGCACTAGAACAATGCAAATCTTTCAGACTGATGTGTCAGAGAAGTGTGCACAGGTAGTTCTCCCTTAACCATGGAAATTGGGGCCGGAGATTCTGTCACAAAGCAATGTGGTTGTAAAGTAATGTCACATGACCATGCTGACTTATGATGGCAGTTGTGGCCATCCACAACTTATCATCCTTAGAAGAATCCTATGCAGTTGCAGGGGCCTCCAGTCACCCGATCATCATTTGTGACTTCCTGCTGACTTCCCCATTGACTTTGCTTATCGGAAGATGGCAGGGGAGGTTGCAAATGGTGACTGGAGGATGCTGTGATGTCATTATTGTGAGCCAGTTGCCAGGCACCCAAATCATAGTCCTTCCTTTTTTAAAAAAAAAACAAACTTGCATGTGAAAATGAGAATTTTGGAGAGAAAAATAAGTGAAGCCCCGTTCCCTAATTGTAATACTTTTCCACGGTCACAAAAAAATTCATATGAAGACCAATTTAGATAAGCCATAAGGGTAGTCCTTGACTTGCAGCCATTCATTTAGTGACTGTTTAAAGTTATAATGGCACTGATAAGAGTGACTGATGAACTTTTTTTTCACATTTATGATTGTTGCAGCATCCCTGTGGTCATGGGATCAAAATTCAGATGCTATGTAAATGTGAAAAATGGTCCTCGCTCTTATCAGTACCATTGTAACTTTGAATGGTCACTAAACAAATGTTGTAAGTCAAGGACTACCTGTAATTCTTGTTTAGCAACTCACTTGCTTAGTCAGTGGCAGTTAGGAAAGTGATAAAAATCTAACTTTGCAACTAGTTCTCGCATTTATGCAGGTCTATAAAGCAAATTCCAGCTGAAGTGAAAATCAGAGGTGCTGTTTCTGTTTTGGTTAGCAACTGCTTTGTTTAACCATTAAATTGCTAGTTCTGTCTGTGGTCGCTAAATGCGAACTACTTCTATTTGATTTATTTACAGGTGAAGATCAACTTTACAACCCATTGTATAAAATAAGCCTTTGAATTCACTGGTAGCCTCACATTGCAGTGAACAAGGACACACATTCAATTTTACAGCAACTCAGATTGTTGGGGGAGCAGGCACAAAAACAGCCAGTGAAGGGATTGAAGCCTGGGAAACAGACTCCTTGTCAGTCAACCTGCTGATTTATCACTAGCCTATTAAAGAGTTAGAAGGCAAGGGCTGGGCAGCACAAACAAACGATAGCTAATGATTTAAAAGCCAGCCATCAACACAACCCAATCAACATCTAAAAAAGTCACGTACAACAGGTATTATAAATACCACACACACAGAGAACAGCACACACACTGCTAGAGAGAAGTTCCGTGAAGATGGACACAAGTCTGAAAGCTCAGAATACAGAACCAACCCAGGTTGGATCTTGCGACATTATTCTGGGACACACCTATTTGCCTTCATTCATGAAAGTAAGCCTTTGGGTTTTTTTTTAGATGAGCCCATTTGTGGATTTACCTTGATATCCTTTTACAGTTATCACATGTCTTCTTCGAAACTGGTGCAGTGGGAATGACAGGACTACTTTGATTTACTGAGGGAAACATAAAAAGAAGAAAGATTCTCTTTAGACGTAGCTGAACTCCTCTAAAATCTGAAATTGCTCCAATCTGACATTCAGAATTTGGATGGTACTGGGAGGGTTCTTACCAAACTGCCGGTAGGGTGGCTGGCCATAAAACACACAAATATTAGAAGGCAAACCAGGGAAGCTGACATTAATTAGGCCAAAAACAAGACAGAAGGAAGGTTGGAGGTCCAGCAAAGGCAGGTCACAAAATACAATAAGGTCTTTATTTCACATAACTACCAATGATGCTCAAAAGTGCATGAACATACACACACATACACGCACACACCACCTTTCAAGTGCAAGACTCAGCTGGAGAAGCTACTATTTTTAGAAGATTTTGCCAGGTTTGCAAGGCAGGTCAAACTATGGGATTAATGCTACAAAGGTCAAATATTACTTTTACTGTCAAGCTATGGTAACCAAATTTTGAAAGCCTGAATGTGCTCTCCTTTCCCTCCATTTATCACCTTGTCTGAGGTGTTTGCCCTCATTACATTCTTGGTCTAGGATCAAGCCCCTCTTATCTGACTATTGTCTTGGTAGTGGCTGTTCCTTTTGTCCTTCAAGGTCACTCCCTCTGCCCTGTACAAATTTATATCCCCACTGTTGTACAGTCTAGGGAGAAATCCATCACTCCCTCCTTACATAGAACTCTGATCATGACCATAATTTATTCCATAACTTTGGCAATTTCTTCATCTTCTAATGTTTTGTCTTTAGGAATTTCTGGGTCAGGGGTCATGTTTGATCTCCACCCAATTATGTGTTAATGACCATATTCAAAAATTTTGTGAATTTTTTGGTTGGAACCTGTTGTGGCTCCGGGCTTGGATTCAGCTCCTGTAATTGATATGAGTTCAAGTGAAGAGGTCATCGCAAAAAAATATGAGCCGGCCTGGCTTACTGATTGGACTGATAACCAGGATGAGGAGATGGACGTGACAAAGGACGACAGACCTGATGTATTAGAATTGTCAGGACCTTTGACCTCCTCTGGTTCCTTATCTGATCAACAGCCAGGAATGGCTGACAGGGAAGTTTTGAGAGAGTCTTCTAGTGGAGATGAGAACTTGGAAAATTTGTGGTTAAATGTAAAAAATAGAAGACGGTTGAAAAGGCAAAATCAGCTGGAGCAAATGAGAAGAGCAAGTCAGTAAATTAGCACATTGCCTCAATGAGTATAAAAGGACACAGCTGGGCTGGTACATTTTGCCAGGAACAAAAATGACTATTTGACTGAGGACATTACAGCAAGGAGCTCTGAGACTGGAGATTTATTGCCAGGATTGGTTTGCCGGACAGAGTAAAGATTTATGCTGTGGTTTCTGCCAGCCGTTATCTTGTAAGACTTCTTTCCGTTTGATTTAATTGTGAAACGGCTGCTTTCTGTTTTGTTCGTTTGAATTTCGAAGGGGAGTCATAACAGGAACCCAAGTTGGTCATGGTCAGAAGCCTTCATGACCAGAGGTTCTACAGTATTTTCCCCAGCACAGCAACTATGTGAAGTGGGTTGGGCTCAAAGCCACCGAACTGGCTTCTGTGCCTAAGGGAGGATAAAAAAAACATGGTCCCCTGCATTCCAGTCTAGCACTTTAACCACTATACCAAAGTATAGATTTCTAATTTCAATTGACCCCTGATGTATTCTTTGAAATAAAACTGATGCAGGAGTATAGTGACTCCTGCTTTAACGCACATGACTACACACACACACAGATGCACACATGCACACACAAACCCAAAACATCTGATTGGAAGTCTCCTTCCAAATGAGCTCAACTCCCTTTCGCTTTGTAGAGATATTACTGCATTTATTTTGGCAACACTATAGACAGTGTGGGGGGGATTCAAACAGTGTAACAACCAGTTCAGCGAGCACGTGATTTGCACGCACACATGTGCTTTGCGCACACACGCACCGAATGTGTGATTTGCGTGCACGCGCAGTGTTTGGAAGTCACCCATTTTCAGCTCCAAAACTTACCTTCTACGGCAGCCCCGGTAAATAAAACAGCTGATTCGCACGGCAATCCGCAGTGCTGCACGAATCAGCTGAGCTGCAAAACATGGAAATAAAGAACTGATCGCCGGAAACTACCAGTTCTCCTGAACCGGTCTGAATCGGCTAAACCCCACCCTTGACTATAGAAGTAGTTTGCTATGCCTTTTTCTAAGACCTGCTTTGTTTTCCTAAGCAAGTATGTGTGTTTGTGTGCATGTGTGTGTACATGCATAGGTACAAACATGCAAGAATGTGTGTGAATGTGTGTGAAAAACAGTCATAAGTCAAGCTCGGTGACCAGGGAAGCCTCGTCATGAACATAGGTATGTATGAAGACATCAAAACCCAGAAACTTTTCATTGAATACTTCTACCAGAAGTTGACCTAATTAATATATATATATATGGAAAGATGGACTAAATATTACAATAATAAATAAATGAAAATAGAACCAGAGTTTTTTGAAGTTTGGTGGGAGGGGAATTGATATGTATGTATTTTTTTCCAATAGCAAAACCACTTAGACTTATATACGACCCCATAATGCTTTACACCACTCTCTGGGTGGTTTACAATGTCAGCATAGCATCTATCTACCCTAACAATCTGGGTTCTTATTTTACCAACTGTGGAAGGACGGAAGGCTGAATCAGCCTCGAGCCCATCAGGATTGAACTCCCGGCTGTGGGCAGAGTAAGCCTGCAATACTGCACTCTAACCACTACACCATCGGGGTTTCTGGTGCCTTTTATGTCCTTGGGACTAGCCTTTGCCCTTTATAGCTGGCCATGAAAATCTGAACTGGTCTCCAAGGCATCAACAAAATGGCAGACTGGGAATCCAGAGCACATTCATTGGATCAACGTTAGAAAATGTTCTGCGGTAATACCAACCATGATGAATTTTTGGAACCTGTGTTCTTTTCCCCAAAGCTTAATAAGAAGCCTGACATCTTTTACAGTCTTCTATACAGACGTAATAACAAAGGGAGGACTTTGTAATTTTGACTATATAGAAAAGTAGAAAAAAACCTATCCCAAATAGGGCAATACTGGGGTTATTTGCAGTGTGTGTGTGTCTGTGTGTGTATTTATAAAAAAAAATCAAACAGATAGTCATGGCCACTTGATTATTCCCTTCATCTTGACTTTTTTCAAATGCCCTTCCTTTATGGTCAGCTCTAGGCAGCAGCCACTTCTTTGCTCCCATATTCGTTGTGACTTACACAAGTATTCGTAAGGGCTGCTTTTTTCCATTTCGACCCAGTTGGTGTTGCTGTAGAATTTCTGAACCACGTGAAGGGCTCTTCCAGCATTCTGGCGAGCTGCTTCCAAAGCAGGGGTGTTCACCTCCCCTTTCAGACTGGAAAGCATGGAGTCACCCAGAATTCGAATTTGGTTAATACCTGGGAAAAGATAGCACGAAACTTCTGAAGAGCTGAATGTGAACTTAGTCATCTTCTCTTTACAATCTCTACAGAACAGGAATTGGTTACTACAGATCTCCCACCAAAGGCCATCTCTGCCTGCCTGCCTGCCTGCCTGCCTATATCTATCTATCTATCTATCTATCTATCTATCTATCTATCTATCTATCTATCTATCTATTTATATCTATATCTATTTATTATCTATCTATCTATCTATCTATCTATCTATCTATCTATCTATCATCTATCTATCTATCTATCTACTAATACAACAGAGAAAATGAAAAGAGAGAAATAAAAGAAAAACTAAAAGAAAAAAGGGTAGACGAAACTAGAAAATAAGAGAAAGATATAAGTAAATGGGGGGTGATATTCATTTTTAAATATACATCAACAACAATATATGAGCAGTGTGGCATCTGGGTATCACTGATACAAATAACAATAATATTATTTGTTACATTAGTCAAACTTATGTAATCCTGGTATTAATATATGTGTTTGTTTTAAAGTAGTTATTCAATATTTCAATGTTCCATTTCAATGCCAATCACAATATTATTTGAGCATACATAGTAATGCCATATTTTAACCTCTACTTTTTCCATCTAGTTATTACTTTTATTCTATTATATAAAAATATGTATGCTAATATTCCCCCTATTTCTTATTTCTACCTTTATTCTAGCTTCTAGTCAGGCCACCATTACTAATCGTAGTGTTAATCAGGGGTGGGATCTGACCGGTATAACTACCGGTTCTGTTGCTGTGTGTCGTGCGCGCATGTGCAAGTTGCATGAGTCGCGCGAATCATGGGAGTGCAATTTACCATCTGTTGAGCTGCCCGGACATCTGAGCAGTGCTGTGTGCGGGTGCACAGTGGTTGGAAAAGCACATTTTTCTTGCTTTTTCAACTGCAGCTGTGCCGCGCAAAGCAGCTGAGTTTGAAAAAGCAGGAAATAAAGGTCAGGTAAGAGCCCAGGCAGGTGGGTGGGCCAAAACAGCAGCAGACATAGAACCAGTTCTATGTCTGCTGCTCTTCAGAACTACCGGTTCTACAGAGGTGGATAGAACTGGTAGAATCCCACCCCTGGTGTTAATACACATGTTTTATATTAACATATAGTCCTTAATTTTTTTAGTTATTCAATATTTCAATATGCCATTCTAGTGTCAATTTAAACATACGTAATAATGCTATCTTTCGACCTCTAATCCTTCCATCTAGCTATTGCTTGATATAAAAGTGTGTATTCTTATTTCTATCTCTATCTATCTATCTATCTATCTATCTATCTATCTATCTATCTATCTATCTATCTATCTATCTATCTATCTCTATGCCATAGAGCACTGCACACCAGAACAGCTAGACACAAGGACAGTTTTTTCCCGAAAGCTATCACTCTGCTAAACAAATAATTCCCTCAACACTGTCCAACTATTTACAAAGTCTGAACTACTATTACTGTTAATCTTCTCATCCCTCCTTATTACCCCCACCCCCCCACTTGTCACTGTATGACTGTAACTTTGTCACTTGGATCCTTATTGACTGTTTCCTAGAATGATTTGATTGCTTATTGTACCCTATGACTATCATTAAGTGTTGTACCTTATGATTCTCAACTCTTGATGAATGTATCTTTTCTTTTATGTACACTGAGAGGACATGCACCAAAGAAAAATTCCTTGTGTGTCCAATCACACTTGGCCAATAAAGAATTCTATTCTATTCTATTCTATTCTATTCTATTCTATTCTATTCTATTCTATTCTATTCTATTCTATTCTATTCTGCCTGCCTGCCTGCCTGCCTGGCTGCCTGCCTGGATGCCTGGCTGCCTGTCTATCTATCTATCTATCTATCTATCTATCTATCTATCTATCTATCTATCTATCTATCTATCTATCTATCTATCTAGAACAGAGAAAACAAAAAGAGAGAAATAAAAGAAAAACTAAAAGGAAAAATGATAGACGAAACTAGAAGATAAGAGAAAGATATAAGTAAATGGCTTCTGATATTCTTTTCAACAGCTACATATCTAATTAAAGGGAGTCCTCGACTTGAACAATAGTTTCTTTAGTGACCATTAGAAGTTACGGTGGCACTGAAAAAAGTAACATGACCATTTTCACGTTTTTCTCTTCTTTTTCCTCTCAGCTGATGAGGCTTTTTTCCCCTCCTCTCAACTGATCGTAGGACGCTTTTTTAAAGCTACCAGTTTGGCCCAACCAGTCCAAACCGATAGTATACCACCACTGATTAAAGCCCTTCAGATACCTGGAGACAGTTCTCATATCTCTTTGTACTCCCTTCTCCGGAATGGGGCAACTCACTGCAACTAACTCACCATGGCCAACTTGCTGGGTGACAATTCAACAATTCGATTTAATTTTTTATAATAGTTAAAAAAATATTATGCAATATGGTATAAATGGTATGAATGGTTGGAGTATAGATATAAAAAGGAAGATTAGAGTAATATAACCAATTTAAGAGGCCTTAAGAGGGTAATATGATAGACATATAGAATATAATTTATATAACCTATATAAGACAGAAACAAATATAGATAAGATACAATAGATATGTGTTGTGGAACATTCTTTCACATGTGGTGGTCCTGCACTGAAGCCCAAAGATACTGGCATAGAATTAAAAAAAAGGTTAGAGGAAATAATGGTGGAGCACATTGAATTAAAACCAGAATTCTTCTTACTGGGGATATTTAATAGACAAATTTCTAAAAAAGTCAAATATATAATATTGCACATTCTTACTGCAGCCAGAATAACCTTTGCATAGTGTTGGAAACAGGCAGATATTATAACAGAGGAAATGGTCATTCAGAAGATAACAGCCTGTGCAGAGATGGATAAGTTAAGGAAAAAGAAACATCAGAATATTATAATATTATAAGCTGGGAATACTGGTATGACTGGATAGAACAAAATTAGAAAATATATTAGTAAACAACGTAAAATGTAAAAGAGGTAGTAATTATATATTTGCAATAAGATGTATTTGTAAATATATCACCTATATTGATAACAAACAAGGAATCATGGACTGTTGATAATAGAACTGCTAGTTTTTAATCATTTTCTTTATTCCTTTTTCCTTTTTTTCTGTGTGTTGTGTATGTGTTTGTTTGATATTTTAGTTGTATAATCAACAGTTTGTTAAAAAAATAGATATGTGTTGATGTATGTAAAGAAAAATGTATATAATAGGATTTACTTTTTAGATACCTTTGACTTTAATCACTGATACCTATACTTCTTAATGTGTTTTCATCAATGTTAGCATTGTATCATTATAATGCTGTCTTGTTTCATAAGCTATATTTATATAGCTTATGAAATGTGACTCTTGGTAGCTTCCAATAAAATCATAAAATAACCGTATTAGAGTAAAATTTCAGCAGTCTGCTGTGAAAGTTCTTTAAAAAAACCAGAATACATAAAAAGAGGAGCAATTTAATGCAGCAGTAAAAGTGCTGGCCTAGAAACCATGAAACTGAGAGTTCTAATTCGGCCTTAGGAATGAAAGCTGACTGGATAACAGATAACAGATAATCAGAGTTGGAAGGGACCTTATAGGTCATCTAGTCCAACCCCCCGGCCAAGTGGGAGACCCTACACCATTTCTGACAAATGGCAGTCCAATCTCTTCTTGAAGGTCTCAAGTGGTGGCGCTCCCACAACTTCTGAAGGCAAAGCTGTTCCATTGGTTGATTGTTCTTACTGTCAGAAAGTTTCTCCTTATTTCCAGGTTAAATTTCTCCTTGTTCAGTTTCCATCCATTATTCCTTGTCTGGCCTTCAGATGTTTTGGAAAACAGGTTGACCCTCCCTGTTCTCTATGGCAGCCCCTCAAATATTGGAAGACTGCTATCCTGTCTCCCCTGGTCCTTCTCTTCACTAGACTAGCCATGCCCAGTTCCTGTAACCGTTCTTCATATGTTTTAGTCTCTAGTCCCCTAATCATCCTGGTTGCTCTTCTCTGTACTTTTTCTAGAGTCTCAACATCTTTTTTATAATGTGGTGACCAAAACTGGATGCAGTACTCTAGGTGTGGTGTTACTAAGGCTTTATAGAGTGGTATTAGTACCTCACTTGATCACTTGATAACTTTGGGCCAGGCCTTGTCTCTCAGCCCAACTCCCCTCACAGGGTTGTTGTTGTTGTGGGGAAAGAGGTTGAGTAAGGACTATTAGATATGTTTCCTGGCTCGAGTTGTTTATGAAAAAAAGCAAGATAAAAAAAAAAGTATTCTTGTTCATGAAATCCAAAATCTCTGCTACATGTAAAGTAAAAATTTCCCTCTGCAAATATTGACTTTTATTATTTTTCTAAAGCTCTTTCTTTTAACAGAACTTGGAGGTCAATAACATATGCACACAATAAGAAAGTCATCCCGTCCTTTGTATAACTGACAAGCATTAAACCACAAATGTGCTGACAGCAGGAATGGGAGTGCTGGACAAATATGACAACTTTATCCACTGTGGCTAAATTAAAGCCGAGCATTTTCAGTTTTGAACTAGGGCAAAGGCACGAACTGTAGCCCTTTAAACAGAATTCAAACATGGCCCGTAGTGGGGCATGTTGGGAACTTGAGTTCACCAATATCTGAAATTTCACCAGTGCCCTGCCATTGCTCCAGAGACTGTAGTGAATTCATCAGCTGTTCCAAGTGGGATCAATGATTTCTGGTGAATGAATTGGGCAAAACTATACCTACTAATTAGGGACGTGGCTAAGATGCTGAGCTTGTCGATCAGAAAGGTCGGCAGTTCAGCGGTTTAAATGCCTAGCGCTACGTAGTGGAATTAGCTCCCGTTACTTGTCCCAGCTTCTGCCAACCCAGCAGTTCGAAAGCCTGTAAAAATGCAAGTAGAAAAATAGGGACCACTTTGGTGGGAAGGTAACAGCGTTCTATGCACCTTCGGCATTTAGTCATGCAGGCTACATGACCACGGAGATGTCTTCGGACAGTGCTGGCTCTTCGGCTTTGTAACGGAGCTAAGTAATGCCCCCTAGAGCCAGAAAGGACTAGCTAAGTAACTAACCATGTTCAACCATAAATCATCTGAAAACATGCTGCAATTATCACATTTTATATTTTGTTTTTCCTTTAATCCACTGATTGCTCTCTCTATCCCAGGTTCATAAACTGGACTTAGGTGTGTATCTTTGGATGAAGATTTTTTAAATGGATCGGGCTAGAATGACTGCCTCTGTTAGAATCTTGACCACTGACCAGGTTTGTTACCTGTTTCCATTCAAAGCAGAGTTCCTCTATTTCCTAATACCACCCTCCCTACCACTGAACGTACCCCTCCTTCTAAGCATCAACAACCATAAATCCCATCTTACTTTTGCTGAACTGTTCACAGTAGAAGTAGTAGTCGCTGTTGCCTTTAGATGATTCCACTAGATTATTTCCAGTGACAATTTCCTGGATGGCTTTTATGAATCGGCTGGGAGAGACATCAGCTGTGTATAAAAAAAAGTGGATCAGTTAAAATTGTCCTCAGTAGTAGTAGTAACAATAGTAGCATTCTTCTTGATCTTTCAATCTATCTGGCATATTCAATATACATTCTTTGAAAATCTATCATGTCTGCCTGCCTGCCTGCCTACCTGCCTACCTATCATATCTTTTTATCTTTCTATCTATCTATCATCTATCTATCTATCCATACATCTATCCATCCATCTATTATCTATCATCTATCTATCTATCATCTATCTATCTATCCATCCATCTATCCATCCATTATCTATCTATCATCTATCTATCTATCTATCTATCTATCTATCTATCTATCTATCTATCTATCTATCTTTATTTATTATATATCCCTCTATCATCTCTCTCTCTCTCTCTCTGTATATATAATCCTTCTATCAATTTATCAATCAATCAATCAATCCATCCATCCATCTGTTATCTATCTATCTATCTATCTATCTATCTATCTGTCTGTCTGTCTGTCTGTCTGTCTGTCTCTCTCTCTATCTATCTATCTGTCTATCTATCTATCTCTATCTCTGTCTCTCTATCTGTCTATCTATCTATCTATCTATCTATCTCTCATCCATCATCTCTCTCTCTCTCTCTGTCTCTCTATCTATCATATTCTCTCTCTATATATGATCTCTCTGTTGTCTCTCTTTCTCTCTAAGATTTCTCTAGATCTGGTCTCGAACTCTCTCTCTCTCTCTCTCAGAAACACACATATATATATATATATATATATATAATCCCTCTATCAATTTATCAATCCATCCATCCATCCATCCATCCATCCATCCAACTATCTATCTATCCCTGTATATCTACTTCTCAACTTACAACCACAATTGGGCCCCAAATTTTGTTTGCTAAGCAAGGCAGTTGTTAAATGAATTTGGCTCCATTTTACAACTGTTCTTGCCACAGTTGTTAAGTGAATTGTCCTGTTGACTTTACTTGTCTGAAGGTTGGGAAGGTTACAAACAGTGACCGCGAGACAGTGCAACTTTTAGAAATACATGCTGGTTGCCAGGCTCCCGAATCTTGATCACATGACTACGAGGATGCTGCCACAGTGAGAGGTGTGAAAATCTATCCTAAGTCACTTTTTTCTGTGCTGTTGTAACTTCGAATGGTCACTAAATAAATGGTTTTAAATCTAGGAGCACTTATAGGATTGCCCATCTCATAAGAAAATAACTCTGGGCTGCTTATAACAATTAAAATACAAAACTGCAAACATAAACCAAGCAAAAACTATTTAAAAAAACTGTATAGTCAAAAAGCATATGAAACAAGAAAAGATAAAGTTTCGGTAGGTAAGAGAGCCACCACTATGTTCCCCTGATTTCCTGGCCTGATAGCATACAGCCAGTTCTGGAGGGGTTTGTGCCGCGTTAAGGGAGATGGAGCTAACCTCACTTCCATGGGGTGGAGGGAAGAAGATTCCATAAGGTGGGTGCCATGGTAGGAAGGTCCTGTCTGCTGGGACTTGCCAAGTTCCCTGATAAAGGGGATCCCCAGTTTGCCTTCTCCGATACTCTCAGTCACTCTGGTCCTTTTCCACAAAGGGATTTAAAGATCAAAACCAGCATCTTGAATTGAACCCGGAAGCAAACTGGCAACCGACACAGTTTGCGGAACAGGTGTGTAATGTGTGCCATTCTAGCATGCATTTTGCACCAGCTGAAGCTTTCAGTGATTCTTCAAGGATAGCCCTACATAAAGCACATTCCAGCAGTTCAAATGGGAGGGGACCAGGCTGAGAATGACAGTAAGCAGAGCCCACTGATTCAGGAACGGACGCAACCAGTGGGGTGTGATTCTACCGGTTCAGCCCGGTTTGAGCGAACCGGTTGTTACAGTGATGATTTGGCCCCACTCACCTGCCCCTGCCCTATTCTGTCCTTTATTTCCAGGGTTTTCAGTTCAGCTGTTTGGCATGGCACAGCGGATGGCTGCTCCTCAGGTGAATTTACTCACTGGGACTGCAGCAGAAGGCAAGTTTCAGAGCTGGAGAACCAGCGTTTTTCAAATGCTGCGTGCGTGTGAAATGAGCATTTGGTGTGCGCGTGTGCAGAGTGGGGTCTCCCTGAACCGGTTGTTCCACCGGCTGGATCGCATCCCTGTATGCAACTGGCACACAACAGCTGTGCAAACAACAGCCTCCCAGCCAAAAGTGCCACCTGCTCTTTGAACAGGAGTTGTGAGTCTCCCAAGTACCCCAGATTGTGCCTCTGGGTTTATAGGGGGCAATGCCACCACATCCAGTACAAAAAAAAAATAAATGACACAGTCCTAGAACTGGGATCCACTCAGCCTTGCCAGGGTTCATCTGAAGCCTGTTGTTGGAAAGAGGCCACCTTGGTGTGAGTCAAGCCAAAGCTTCAGAGGGGCCCCTTACATCAAACAGCAAACAGGACTTTTGGAGGAACTATACCGCAGTCCAGCGGAATCCACTGAGGTTCGTTAGTTGCTAATGGGGGGCAGATCAATCTAATGGGTGGTGGAGCTAGCGAATCCCTTGATAATCAGGGTGTGAGGTAACCATGACAACAGGGACACCCAAAGCACCCCCAATATTAGATCTTGGAGCCACTGCTCCAGGGGTGGGCTTCAAAAATTTTAGCAAAGGGTTCTCTGACTGGTTGCTGGGTGAGTGTACCCATGGTGGCTGTGGCCTAATTGGCTTCCTGCACTATGCCAGTGGTGGGGGCGGGGGATTTTTGCCCTCCCCGGGCTCTGGAAGTTTTCTTTGAGCCTCCAGGAGTGGAAAAACGGCCTCCCCATGCTCCAGAGGCTCTCTGGAAGTCGGAAATGGGCCCATTTCTGGTCTTCCCAAACTTCTGGGAGGCCTGTTTTTCTCCCTCTCTGACTCCCCACACGCACCCTGCACTCACTTGCATCAAAAATGGGCCATGTGGGTACTCCTAGGATGGGAGGGGTGGAGTGGACGGGGCCAGCCAGGAGAGGGATTTGGGGGTTCTCTGAACTGCACAGAATCTTAGCGAGGGGCTCTCCCGAATCTCCGTGAACCCCTAGCAGTGCACCTCTGCACTGCTCTGACAGGGACATCAGATCTGTTCCATGTCGGGCTCTGAGATAGGCTCATGGCTGTCATAGTGGTGATGAACTCCCAAGCCACCTCAGGCCCCATCCCTGAGGAAGAAGATTGAACTCCCCAAAGACCACAAGTTTGGGGACCTCCACTGTCAGCCCAGAAATGGAGTCAGTGAGCTCAGGCAAGAAAGCTGCTGGGCAGCAAGGCGAATGGTACAATACCAGTAACCCTGGCTGATTCTTAGATCCCAGCTCAATGATGCAGCGTCCCTGAGGGCCATAAGACAGTGGTTGGTTCTCAACCTGTGGTCCACAGATCCCTGAGGGGCTGTGATGTCATCACAGGGGTCCATCCAAGCTTGAAGAAAAATTGTGATTTCAATCTTGAGTTAAGTCTTGGTGATGGATCTAAAGGGGATCTTGTGGTAAAGAAAAGGTTGAGAACCACTGTCATAAGAGATTCCCCAATGACATTCACCACATCTCCACTCCTGCCCAGGATGTTAGCTGATGCTACATCTGAAACACCGCTGGGCACAGCTTTGAAAGGGCTATCCTAGTTCTAGCCAGGTCTAAGGCTCAAGGAGATAACATTAAAAGATGTCTCCTGAATCCCATTTCCTCTCCCAACCCATCCAATTCAACTCAACTCAATACGACTATAGAGATTCTCAATCATCCGGGTCATGGTTGTCTCAAAGGTGCTTTTTCAAGAGGCAACTGGAATTTCTTGCTTTTTTCTTTGAAGACGTTTTGCTTCTCATCCAAGAAGCTTCTTCAGTTCTGACAGGATAGTGGGTAGGAAGGAATAGAAGTAATCCTTCTATTCCCCACTATCCTGTCAGAGCTGAAGAAGCTTCTTGGATGAGAAGTGAAATGCCTTCAAAAAAAAAAAAACACCCAAGAAAGTCCAGTTGCCTCCTGAAAAAACACCTTTGGGTCAACTCAACATGGAGAACATTTGATAGTATGGAAGAAAAGAGTCTTGAAAGAGTCTAAAAGAGCAATCTAGAATCTGTACAGATTGATCAGTATACCCCAATGTTCCTTCAGATGATGATTCTTTCATGGTCTGAAGGTGAGATGAAGCACTGATAATCACAATTAGCCTTCTGGAAAGATGTGGTTTTGGAGAAAAGTCAGGTATGGGAAGAACAATGCAATTTAGTTGTAGATATGACAAGAGGAGCCAAGGTCTTAGGACCGAGGGCCGGACACTGGGCTTTGGACCAAGACGAATACTTTTGTTTTGGGCCCCAAAACCAGCTCACCTTTGTAATAGGCCTTGAAGAGCCCGGTTGCATTCAATGGATTCATGTTTTCCAGCTCTCCAGGAGTCAGGGCAGGTCTTCCAGGAAGGGGGTTCCTTTCCATGTACCAGGCTACGGCCCGCAGCGCCCCCAATTCCGTGATGTCAGTGTCTGTGAAGTCACTTGAAGAGATCTCCCCTGATTCATGGTTGGGGCGGAATCCGCTCACAATCCCTGCGTAAAAGAGCAAGGAGAGCAGCATGCTTAGCAACACAGCGGCCAGATGACAGAGGAGGAAAGGAGTGTGTTGCCTTGCCTTTCAGCTTCCTTCGCTCTAGAACATGCTCTTCGCTCTGCTGGTTAAATAACTTGAGTGGCACAGGGGAAATCCCCAACCTCTTCAGCCTGTTTCCTCCTTCAGGTAGCTAAAGAATCCAGGAAAAGAAATGCACCAGCCCTTCCTCATGCTACACGGGGCCCAGATAAAGGGACATTAGCAATCGTATCCATCATCAAGGCTGTCCCTGAAATGGACACTTTTCTTCTAACAAAACTGCTGTGTCTCTAAAACACTTGGCAACTTTTAAGTCGGGTGGACTGCAAGCTTCCAGGATTCCCAGCTTGCAATCAAGACTGTCCTGTTTCTCACAAAATTGGAGGGCAGTAGGTTAGCCTAGGGGGCCAAACAGCAACCTAGTTGATGAGCTCAGGTGGCATGCAGAGATGGTGAGGATGCAAGTAGACTTTTTAGTCCCCAAGTTCTGCTGCCCACCCCAACAAACTGCGTGCCTTCCATTGTCCGATGGTGTCGAGTGGAAGTGACCCACTAAATTCAGCCTAGAACTTGCAACTCAGTGGGCCTTCTCCTGATTCCTCATTAATTCTTCTTCTTCTTCTTCTTCTTCTTCTTCTTCTTCTTCTTCTTCTTCTTCTTCTTCTTCTTCTTCTTCTTCTTCTTCTTCTTCTTCTTCTTCTTCTTCTTCTTCTTCTTCTTCTTCTTCTTCTTCTTCTTCTTCTTCTTCCTCCTCCTCCTCCTCCTCCTCCTTCTCCTCCTCCTCCTCCTCCTCCTCCTCCTCCTCCTCTTTTACAAAAGTAATATCAGAAGTGTCTGATATTAACACAGTTGAGAAAGTCCAGAAATATTTCACAAGAAGAGTTCACTCCTCTACTCGTTGCAGAATGCCTTATGCCACCAGACTCAAAATTCTAGACCTAGAATACCTAGAACTATGCCACCTTCAGTCCAATCCGCCTTCGGTCCGATCTAAGTATAGTATATAAAATCATACATTGCAATGTCCTACTTGCCAATGAATACTTCAGCTTCAACCATAACAACACAAGAGCACACAATAGATACAAACTCAAGGTTAATCGCACCAAACTTGATTGCAGGAAATACGACTTCAGCACCAGAGTGGTCAATGTCTGGAATACTCAGCCTGACTCTGTGATTTCTTCCCCAAACCCCAAAAACTTTAACCTTAGACTGTCTACTATTGACCTCACCCCTTTCCTAAGAGGTCTGTAGGGGGCGGGTATAAGTGCACCAATGTGCCTACCGTCCCTGTCCTATTGTTTCTTTTATTTCTTTTTAAATTTTTCTTATATGTATCCATGTATTCATAACTATGTTTTTACTTATACCTATTATCTTGTAAGCAATTGACCCAAACAAACAAACAAACAAACAAACAAACAAAAGAAGTGATTATAAGAGAGAAGGAGATTCCTTTCCTTGTTGGCACCTCCACTTATGGAATTCCCTCCATGAAAGGTTCCACTTCATTAGTATTATTTTAATGGTAAGTAAAGATCTTGTTAGTTTCTCATTTTAATCCTATTTTAATTCATATTGCTCCAGATTTTGCTGACCACCTTGCAGCTGTCTAGTTTCCATAGTGTATGTTTATTCCTCCTTTTTATTTTTCATATATAAGTCAAGGCAACGAAAATACTTACTAATCCTTCCTCCTCCTATTTTCCTCAGAACAACACCACTGTGAGGTGGATTTAGGGAGAGGAATGGGCCCAAAGATACCAGCTGGTTTTTCATGTTTTATTTTACTTTATTTGATTTTATTACAGTAATTCATTTTGTTTTTTTATTTTATTTTATTTCCTTTATTTTTTTATTATTTTTATTTTATTGCAATGTTTTCATTTCAGTTGAATGGATAGATGGATAGACAGACAGACCTAAGTTTTATTGTAAATTAACCACAGAGCTTAGGCTCTGTTGGATGATTTGGTGGGTTTTTTTAAAAAGAAAAACTGCTGAAAGACTTGAAAAGATCAGAGTATGGACAGAGTGTGATGGAGAAAATTTATCTGTTTGGTCCTTAAGATTCAACAATGAATTGATGGCACCTAATCCATCCACTTTTTTAAAAAAGAATGAAATAACAGAAAGACCTGAGGGGCCATTGATGAGGGAATCTTGAGGGTTGAATTGAATGAACAAAAATTAGAGGACAATACAGAAGTACAAAAATATTGACACTTGGCCCAAGATGTCTTCAGGGCTGGCACTCAACTGTACATTTAATGGTGGGATCTCCAATTTGGCTTAAGTACGTATCAAGGTACGAATTGCTTCACATCTTTCAACTTTTGATTATTATTTTATTTTAAAAAATTGACTTAATTTAAAAACAAAACAAAAAAGAAAGCTACAAGCAAAAAACTAATTTCCCAAAGTATCTTAATTACCAAAGATGCCTCCAATCATATGCTGGCTCCATAAATGTTATTTGTTAATCAGTTTATTTATTTAAAGACAGAGAACAGCTGTGGCACAGGGCTGTAAATGTGTCCATTTGCTCTGAAAGAAAGAAAGTAAAGAGGAAGGGTGAGGGGGAAAAGCCAGAAAAAAGGCAAAGAAAGATTGGGATTATATATTTTTGAGGTAAGGGTGTTTGCAGTGTGTGGAAAAAACAAATCAAAATGCAGCCATGATTATGCAATCAAAGCTCTGCCTTATATGTAGAAAACAAGAGAGTGTCAATCCCAGCCTTGTGGTTTTTGTGACAAACATTTTCTCGTTTTGAGTGGGGATGAGAGGCATGCAAGAACATGAGAAGTTATAAACCAATATAAAGGGGATTGGCCTCACTCTACATTTGGTCCAACCTTGCAACCAGTTTCTTTGTTATATTTCCCTGCTTGCCACCAATCCAGACGTGGTTTTCAGCAGGTTTTGATCAGTTCTGGAGAACCGGTAGCAGAAATTTTGAGTAGTTCGGAGAACCGACAAATCCCACCTCTGACTGGCCCCGCCCCCATCTATTTTCTGCCTCCCGAGTCCCAGCTGATTGGCTGGGTCTTCTTTGGTTTCCCTGCACAGGAGAATGGAACTGGAAAGCAGGTTAGTGAGGTGGGGAGGGAATGGGGATTTTGCATTAACTTTGCCCCAGGAGTGGGGAAGGAATGCAGATTTTACAGCGTCCTTTCCCTGCCACACCCAACAAGCTACGCCCAACAAGCTACATCACGCCCAACAAGCCACACCCCACAGAACCGGTAGTCATTTTTTTTGAATCCCACCACTGCACCAATCATGTCAAAAACTGAGAAGATGCTTTAGGACAGAGGTGGGGAACGATGGCCCCTTCACGACTTGTGGACTTCAATTCCCATGGCTAGCTGAGGAATTCTGGGAGTTGAAGTCCACAAGTCATAAAAAGGGCCATTGTTCCCCACCCCTTCTTCAGAAGACTGGATCATCAAACTCAATAATCAAAGTTCTCTGAGATTCGGGGCAAACTTCAGATTTAGTCAGATTAGTTTTTATCCAGCTCCTTGCAACAAGTCAGGTGCAAAACCAATTGAAGATGGAAAATATACTGCAAGAGTGACTTATGAACTGCTTTCCTGCCTTAGCCATGGTTTATTTTACTAAGCCGCTCTAAAATAAGAAAGTAAACCTCCTTACTTGCTATCTCTCCCTTCTCCTTTCCCACTTCTACATTTATTTACTTTTTTGTTCTGTTGGCTAAGTCGTTCTTAATTAGAGACAGAACCAGAATTGTAATTGCTGGTTTGAATATATGTCACCCAGCGTCACTTTGTGTGAGATGGATGGCCATTTAAATTTGGCAAATAAATAAAGGATAAAATTGCATTTTTAAAAAGTCTGCAATTATCGTCTCTCTTCCAGCCTTCTGTCTTCACATGACTTGTAGTGACCCCAATTAAATAAGTTCAATTTTTGCCAAGGGTATGGTGGACTTTAAACTGCAGTCCTTTCTGTTAATTCCCTGAACTTGATTAATAAAAAATAATTCGAATAATGACAGTAAGGATGGAAAAATCTCTGATACTTCCAACGTACAATTTTCTCTTTTGATGATAACCAGGGACTGTTAGCTTTAGTTTCTTTGAAATTTCTCAAGCACCAGGGAAAATCAGTACCCTTTGCGGGAAGTTAAAAAAGATCATGGAGAAAGGCAATGGCAATTTATTAAATATTTACTTCATTTATTCAATTTATGTAGCTGCCCATCTCACATATGTGACGGTGGGTGGCTCAGAATTAAATAAAGCAATAAGCACAAGCAAATAAACAGCCAAAACAAATAAAATCATTAAAAGGCAATTAAAACAATGGAAAACCATTAAACATAAAATTTCTTTTTGCATTGTTCTCAAGTTTAGGGATGTATATTGTATTGAAACAGTTTTTTTTTTCAAACTGTGTTCTGCAGAATCTTAAAATTCTCTTAAACGTGATGAAGTTCACATTCCTCAGTCTGAAAAAAATTGAAAACTCTGCCCTAAAATCAACCAAAACTGAACTCAGTTCAGAAGAGATGTTGTATTCAGATGAGAGTCATGGTAGATTAGCCAGGTAAAGATCATCGCAGGTACATTTTCTAAATGTAAAGTAAATTGAAGCTGGTGCAAATCTGTGTAATCCCAAAACTTGTGATGGAAATCAGATTGGGGAATTATTTATTTATCATATGCCATCAAATCATTAAAATTTAGTGATCACATTGGTAGATTTTCTTCATTATAATCTGTTCCTAACCTTGTCTTTCATGTCTTCCAATGGACCATCCATCAGCACTGTACCTGAGTCCATTTACCTGGATGTTGGGAAGTCGTCTTCTTTTTTCTTTCCCTTTTGCCAGGATCAGGAACTTCTCTAGAGAGCTGGGTCTTTGTATTATGTGTCTGAAGTAGGAAATTTGAGCCCTGGCCATGTGTGTCTTGAGTGAGAATTCTGTGTTGATTTGTTTGAGGATTCGTCCGTTTGTTTTCTTGGTTGTCTGTGGTATCCTCAGAAGTCTTCTTGTGTCAATTCTCCTCCTATTCTGCTTCTTCAAAATCCAAAGTTTGTTTCTGTGGAATATCACAGGGAATACCGTGGTTTTCAGGATTCTGACATTTGTAAGTATAGATACACCATAGACAGCGATGGCATTCAAATTTTTTTACTAGCGGTTCTGTGGGCATGGCTTGATGTGTGTGGCGTGGCTTGGTGGTCGTGGCAGGGGAAGGATACTGCAAAATCCCCATTCCCTCCCCACCCCACTAACCTGCTTTCCAGCTCTGTTCTCCTGTGCAGGGCAACAAAAGAAGAGCCAGCCAATCAGCCGGGACTCAGGAGGCAGAGAAGAAATGGGGTTGGGGCCAGTCAGAGGTGGTATTCTGAACTGCTCAAAATTTCCACTACGGGTTCTCCGAACTACTCAAAATTTATCCAGAACTGGTCAGAACCTTCTGAATACCACCTCTGACCATGGCATTTGAATATCTCTCCCAAGGCTTTCATGACTGCTTAGTCTATATAGCATATTTCTTGATTGCTTGTTTCTTTTCTGTTGAAAGACAGAGAAAATTTAGCCTAAAACTTCCCTATTTTCAGAATAGAAAGAAAAATGGGAAGGATTAAGACAAGAATCTAATTTTTAGGTATCTGCCAAGTGATATTCTTTCAGGCACTGATCAAGCATAGATCCTTCCTTCCTTCCTTCCTTCCTTCCTTCCTTCCTTCCTTCCTTCCTTCCTTCCTTCCTTCCTCCCTCCCTCCCTCCCTCCCTGCCAGCCTGCCTGCCTGCCTGCCAGCCTGCCTGCCTGCCTGCCTGCCTTTGTCTATCTCATGGCAGTGACTCTATATCCGTGATGGTGAACCTATGGCCCATGTGCCAGAAGTGGCACGCAAAGCCATTTCTGCCAGCATGTGAGAGGTCGCCCAGAACAGACCCACTGTGCATGCGTGCATGCCCCCTGCCAGCCAATTGATTATCGGGTTTCTGCCATGCATGCACGGGAGGAGACGCGCACACATGCACAGAGATGTGTATGCAGGGGGTTGCGTGCGTATGCGCAGGGGTCGGGGGGGGTCACACACGCATTGCATTATGGGTACAGACACACATGAGCATGCATACTTTTGGCATGCGATGAGGAAAAGGTCAGCCATCACTGCTCTATATCATGTTTTCCTTAAAGGTGAAGGTAAAGGTTTCCCTGTCCAGTTGTGTCTAGGGCACAGTGCTCATCTCTATTTCTCAGCCAAGGGAGCCACTGTTGTCTGAAGACATTTTCCTTGGTTATGTGGCCGGCATGACTATAGGCCAAGGTGCATGGAATGCTGTTACCCTCCCACCCAAGTGGTACCTATTTACCTACTCACATTTGCATGCTTTTGAACTGCTAGGTGGGTAGCAGATGCTTTCCTTAAACAGAGTTTATTCCTAAGTTATAAATGGCTGGTTTGATGCGACATACTAAGCCAAAATATAGGCAAAACACATTATGGCTTAGCACATTGTATGAACTGAAACTGACTTTTTCCTTGGAATCTTTGTTAAAGAATTTGCAGAGTTGTTCAGCAGTTCAACCAAATGTCCTTCTGCGAGAAGGAAGTTGGTAGTTTAATGCCTTCAAGTTTACTACTGCAAATTTGGGGGATCCAGATGAGCCAATAAAGATTTGTAAACAAACGAGGCAAGCTTTCACATTTCGAGACGAAGTCCCTTTATTCTTCTACTGATATCCTTTGGTATGGAAACAATATTAGTTTGATTTCACATCATTTAACCACCTTCGAGATTACTGTAAGTGAACTCGCTTCTTGTTCCGGTGGTATTCATGTACATAGCTTTAATTTGAACCTGGACTCAGATTGGCAACTGATTTTGGTCTGGGAACAGTAATGAGGAAGCGTTTCTCAAATTCCAAGAAACACACAGTTCACCAAACTCATGTTCTGAGATATAATCTTTTCAAGGCTGGAAGGAGCCCTGGAGTAACAAAGCAAAACATGACGTCTACTCTCTGAAGACTTAATTAACACCCTGTGTACCTGATTCTTTTTTTTTTAAAGCTACTGTAGTACCAGTGTCAAACACAGTGTTTTTCAAGCTTGGCAACTTTAAATTATTTAAAGAATTGAGGCAAACGTTCTGGAATTTCTAGAAGTTGAGGCCCACATATCTTAAAATGGCCAAGATTGACAAATGCTGATCTAGTATTGTATTTATTTTCAGGAAAGTCTTGGACCCTTAAACGTTCCCCTAAAGATGAGAAGGAATCTCCTGGAGGATGAGCTTCCCATCTGATAAATGGGTATTTTGTGACTGGCCAAGCATGATATAGGGTTTTTTTTAAAAAAATTAGGTAAGCCTTCTTGTGTCTCCATTTTGTAAATGTGCCCATGCAAAGAACCATAAAAATGACTTTGTAGAAACCAGGACCAAAGTGTGCGCTAAGCTCAGGAAACAGAAAATTCTGGAAAGGAGCTCAAGCTGAATCCATACAGAGGTGGCATTCAGCAGGTTCTGACCAGTTCTGGAGAACCGGTTGCGGAAATTTTGAGCCATTCGGAGAACCGGCAAACACCACCTCTGACTGACCCTGTCCCCATCTATTCTCTGCCTCTCGAGTCCCAGCTGATTGGCTGGGTCTTCTTTGGTTGCCCTGCACAGGAAAACGGAGCTGGAAAGCAGGTTAGTGGGTGGGGATGGTATGAGGATTTTGTAGTATATCCTTCCCAGATGTGGTATTCAGCAGGTTCTGACCAGTTCGGAAAACCAGTAGCGGAAATTTTGAGTCGTTTCGAGAACCGGCAAACACCACCTCTGACTGCCCCTGTCCCCATCTATTCTCTGCCTCTCAAGTCCCAGCTGATTGGCTGGGTCTTCTTTGGTTGCCCTGCACAGGAGAACGGAGCTGGAAAGCAGGTTAGTGGGATGTGACGGAATTTCTGCACATTTTCTCCAAAGCCTGCCTAAGGAGATTTTCAGCCATCGAAATCATGGCTGTCCCAAAGGTGCTTTTTTCAAAAGGCAATGGGACTTTCTTGTTTTTTCCTCAAACGCTTCTCATCCAAGAAGCTTCTTCAGTTCTGACTGAACGATGAAGAAAGGAAGGATTTGGAGGGCTCATATACATTTCCAAGTGGCATCAGTTACTCTCCGAGAGAGTGCTAATGGCCAGATAACTGCAAGGAACATAAATCCTTCCATTCTTCACCATTCAGTCAGAACTGATGAAGCTTCTTGGATGAGAAGCAAAACATCTTCGAGGAAACACAAGAAAGTCCAGTTTGAAAAAAAAACACCTTTGGGTTTCTCCAAAGCCATTTTTGTGCTCTGAAAACTCCAACTAGACTCCTAATGTTGATAATGACAAAGATTTAAAAGTCGCTTATTTCTGGTTTCAGGTCACCTTGGACTAAAAGACTGATAAATCTCCTAATGTAACTAAGAAAACTGCATGCTTACTCTCACCAGGAGGATAAGCATCTTCAACAAACGTCCATTGATATCAAGATGATCCCACATGGGTAGTGATGTCATGATGTTAATCCCACCCTTAGCTCCAGTACTCATGCCCTGCTGTTCTGATGGCTGACTGTATACATGGATTTTCATATTCTTTTCCCCAATGGACATCCATAATCATAAGGTTGAGGTTGGTTCAAGGACTATTATTTTTCTGCAGAAAGTCATCTATTCAGCCTCTCCCTTGAGGAGGAGGAGGGTGATCAAGAAAGTTCTGCTATTTACTTTTTCCATTTGTATATGTCCATATTCTTTTTCCTAAAGCACACCAAAAGGTGGATTGACATGTTATGTTTAGGATCAAGCTGTTTGCTTATTGATCTTGATTGCATGGACATAGTGCGCTGCCGACAACTTGTATAAGATTTGCCATCATTTGAGATTAAGTATGCTTCTTAATACAAAAGGTACATTGTGACAACTCAACTTTGCCTTCGGATGACAAGGCGCTTTAGTAAGAAGGGGAAAGTTGAACCACTACTAATCTTTTAACTATGTTTTATAATAACACAAGTTTATCTTCTGCTGGTAGCATGGACATTAAGTGTTTTCCTGGCAACTCTTCAGAACTGATTTGCCAGTAACTTCTACCGGGTATTTCTCAATCTCTCAGTTTATCTTGAGCTTTAGGATTTTCCTTCAAAGTATTAGCCAGATCCAACTGTCTTTTTATTTTTTTTAAGATCCCCCAATATAATGGTATGTGGAAACAATTTTGGGGGACAGGAGGAAGAGCTACAGACTAGCAGCCATCATGTAAAAGGATCAGCCCACTGAAGCAGAAAGGACCCCCTCTAGTTTTCTAGAGACTAAAAGGAAAGTGTTCCAATATTCATGGGGCAATAAAGATGATTAGGGGAGTGGAGGCTAAAACATATGAAGAATGGTTGCAGGAATTGGGTATTAAGTTTAATGAAAAGAAAGACTAAAGATGAGATGATAGCAGTCTTCCAATATCTAAGGAGGTGCCACAAAGAAGAGATGGTCGACTTATTTTCCAAAGCACCAGAGGGGCAAGACAAGAAACAATGGATGGAACTAATTAAGCAGAGAAGCAATCTAGGGACAACACCTATACATCCCAGGATTTCAGACATTTAGATCAGACAGAATTGAAGAGACATCAGGTAAAACAAAGGGTGGAAGATTATGTTTATTTATCAACAACAGCTAGTCTCAGGATATAAACTATAATATATAAGTTTTGTGATGAAAACTTAGTCTTTATACATCAACTGCAAGCCATTTTACTCTCCACGCGAGTTCTCCCCATTGCTCCTAATAGCTGTGTATGTTCCTCCACAAGCCTGTGTAAACAAGGCATCACGAACTCTTGCTAATCAAATTATGGAGGCTGAAGCCAAACACCCAGGTTCCCTTCCCATAATTTTAGGAGATTTCAATCAAGCAAATTTAAGGAAAGAGCTCCCAAAATATTTCCAGCATGCAAATTGTCCCAGCAGAGGCAAAAATACTTGAGACGACTGCTACACAACAGTGAAAGATGCTTATAGGTTTTTACCACGAGCAGCTGTGGGACACTCTGACCACAGAGGAAGTTATACAACTTGCCTCGTGGTGTAACTGGAACAATCTGGAACCGAACACACTCAAAACCATAGAAATGGTGATAGACTTTAGAAGAATCCCTCCCATACTACCACGTCTTACAATACTAGACAACACAGTATCAACAGTAGAGACCTTCAAATTTCTAGGTTCTACTATATCACATGACCTAAAATGGACACCTAACATCAAAAACATCATCAAAAAGCACAACAAAGAATGTTCTTTCTGCGCCAACTCAGAAAGCTCAAACTGCCCAAGGAGCTGTTGATACAGTTCTACAGAGGAATTATTGAGTCTAACATCTGCATCTCTGTAACTGTCTGGTTTGGTTCTGCAACCCAACAGAACAGACACAGACTTCAGAGGATAATTAGCACTGCAGAAAAAACAATTACTACCCACCTTCTTTCAACTGAAGACCTGTATATTGCACAAGTCAAAAAGAGGGCTGTGAAAATATTTACAGACCCTTCACATCCTGGACTTGAACTGTTTCAACTCCTTCCCTCAAAACGATGCTATAGAGCACTGCACATCAGAACAACTAGGCACAAGAACAGTTTTTTCCCGAAAGCTATCACTCTGCTAAACAAATAATTCCCTCGACCCTGTTCAACTATTTACAAAGTGTACACTGCTATTACTGTTAATCTTCTCATCACTCCTTATCACCCATCCCCTCCCATTTGTGACTGTAGGACTATAACTTTGTTGCTTGTATCCTTATGATTTATATTGACTGTTGGATTGGAAAACACTCCTGTGGGGATGTTGATGAAATCTCCAGCAGTTTGCGGCTAAGAGGGAAACTGCTTCTGGTGAAGGGTGTGTTGAGGGAGTGAGAGTGATTGTTGGCATCCCAAGCTTTAAAAAGTTGTTTCCTCTGCCTCAAGGAGAGCCAACCCCCACCCAAAACCCAAGGTTTCTTAAAAAGGAGCCCGCCTTTCATCCAAGGGCTAGTAAATATTTACAGTAAAAATGTTTTATTTATTTTATTTGGTTTGTCAATTGCTTACAAGATAATAGGTATAAGTAAAAACATAGTTATGAATACATGGATACATATAAGAAGAATAAAAGAAACAATAGGACAGAGACGGTAGGCACGTTGGTGCGCTTATGCACACCCCCTACAGACCTCTTAGGAAAGGGGTGAGGTCAATAGTAGACAGTCTAAGGTTAAAGTTTTTGGGGTTTGGGAAAGAAACCACAGAGTCAGGTAGAGTATTCCAGACATTGACCACTCTGGTGCTGAAGTTTTATTTCCTGCAATCAAGTTTGGTGCGGTTTACCTTGAGTTTGTATCTATTGTGTGGTCATATATTGTTATGGCTGAAGTTGAAGTATTAATTGACAGGTAGGACATTGCAATGTATAATTTTACATACTATACTTAGATCGGACCGAAGGCGGCACAGTTCTAGGTTTTCTAGGCCTAGAATTTCAAGTCTGGTGGCATAAGGTATTCTGCAACAAATACCCTGTTTCTCCAACAATACGGCCTCCCCCAATAGGAAGTCCCAGCCTGTTTTATAGGCATGAAATGAAATTAAGCCCCTCCCCCCAAATTAAGGCCTATATTAAAACATGCGAAATGGGGGGGAATGGTGGGGGGGGGGCTTGCCGTTAGGAAGTACTTTTGTTGCACACCCGGATATGGTACTGCCTGCGTTGACCCCGATACGAAGTGCCCCACCAACGCCGAGCTCAACCTCCAAGCCGTCGCCACCCACCCACCCAAAGATGCAAGGGGGGGAGGGAAATTAAGTCACCACCGAAAAGACAGTCTAGCCATTTTGGGGGGGGGGGGCTCAAAAAAAAAGAAAGACCCGGCCTTATTATATGAGAAACACGGTATGTATCCATTTCATGTATTCATAACTATATTTAAACTTATACCTGTTGTTTTATAATCGCTTGACAAAATAAATAAATAAAATAAAATAAATAAATGTATTTACAATGATTGCTGCATTCTGACTCATGTCATCATGAATGGAGACCTTCCAGGCCAGCCACCACAGGCAATTGATAGTGAAAACGGGATTCACTGAGTGACCATGTGATTTACTTAACAACCACAGTGGGTGGAGCATATGGGATGAAGTGTCATCTCTTCTTCAACTAAAGCAGTTGGGAGGGAATTCTGCTTTGTTGCTGGGATAATCAGAAAGTCCAGCTCTGCCTTTAGATACTTGAGTCTATATCCTGCCCTGGCTGGGAATTCTGGAAGCCAACATGCAAAAGATCTCGAGATTTAATATGGGATGGTGTCCATGAAAATGTTTGCTAATGTTGGGTTGGTGTTTTCAGTGGCCTATCCTGAGAAACTTAAACCCAATGGATTGATATATCATGGATTTTAATCAGAGAAACATGTGGAGAAAACGAAAATGCAATTGAAGTCCTGGGGTTAGAATCATGTCTGTCCTCCATCTTGACTTTTCTAGCCCATCCAACTGACACTGCTAATATTTTTCAAGCAAATTTACCAACCAAGTGTCTTTTTGCAAAAATCTTCATCCAGAGAAAAGCATTCCACTGCAGCTAGTAAACAGGCCAAGGGAACAATGTCTTCCCATTATGTAAACATTCAGAGCAATATGAAAATGCACTCTAGTCACAAATCTTCCATTGCAAAGCAAAAACAAAAAACGCAACTATGGCAGAGTTCTCCAACATCCTAAGATAGGTACTGTGTCTAGAGATGTGATCGGCAGAAGGAATAAGCTGGATGAACAAGAGGAACAGCCATAGCAAGACAAGGGTCAGATAAGAGAAATATAAGTCCGAGCTAGAACTGTAGCTTGAGAAAGCATGTCAAGCGTGGGAAAATCAGAAGCCCAAATAAATATAAAAATGTTTATTGAAAGCTTATGCTCTCTACAAGAATCTCAACTAGTAATGGTCAAAGCAAATAGGTGGTAGATAAGAACAGGAATGGGCTGCTGTCAGTTCTCCACGGTTCGGGTGAACTGGTAACTAATTTTATCATTTTTAATTATCGGTTTGGTGAACCAGTAAATCCCACCCCTGGCTGGCCCTGCCCACACCACTCCACCACTCCCAGGAGTCGGCCCATTTTGGATGCCAGGTAAGTACAGGGCCCTCATGGAGGCTCAGAAAGGGGGGGAAATGGGCCTCATGGAGGCTCCAGAAGGCTGGAAACGGGCTCATTTCTGGCCTCCAGCGCCTCCAGAGACCGGGGAGGCCACTTTTGCCCTCCAGAAGGAATCACCAGGAATCAAGAGAATTATAGTAGGAAATAAAATCTGCTTTGGAAGCTAGACTAAGCCCCTAAAAAAAGGCAGAATAAGATGTAGACATGAAGTAAACAAGAAATCACATCCCCATTTGACTGCACAGCAAAGTTTATTTTGTGTATATTTTCTAAGAAAACCACGATCTTTCCTGACAAAATTTGGCTTCTGCTCTGCCTGAGTTTGCTATCTCGGCCAGGCAATCATTTGGGACCCTATGTTCAACCTCCTCCAGCTAATTCTTTAAAAACATTTCCCCAGTCGCAAAGCAGAGCAATAGGTGGCTTCAGGAAAGACAGCAGAGTTGACTTCTACCAACATGAGGGCGGCTAGAATTCTTCTTGTCTTCTGTCTCTTCTGCTCCATCTTGTCAACAGGTAAAGAATTTAATTTTCTTCAAACGGAGGTTATCAACGACTGCGAAAAGGTTGTAAAACTGGGCACGACTCACTTAACAATATTACTTAGCGATAAAAGCTCCAGTTCCAACTGTTCTCCTATGTCTCCGTAGCCACCTTTAATAGAAGTAGGATTAATGATCATCTCTTCAGGGTATCATGAGAGTCAACTTGGTGTAGTGGCTGAAGGTTTTGGAGTAAGAATGGGCGACATGAGTCTTGTCATCGATGAGGAACGAAAACTAGGCAAGAGACATTTGACCATTGGGCCAAAAAGTAGGTAGGTAACTCTCTCTCTCAGCCCCAAGAAGAAGTTATTGGCACATCATATCTAGCATATGCCCAAATCCTGCATCACCAGGAATCAAGAGTAAACACTGATATCAACAATAATTCAGAACTCATAGACATTCAGAATTCAGGTTCTTGTACGTAGATAAATGGCCTCAGCCAGCATCCACATGGCTTCTTCATAACACTGATCTACGGCACAAGTACCAGAAGTTGGGAAGATCCAGTTTCATATTAATATGTTACAGGTATGAGAGGGTGAATCTCTCCCTTAGTCTCAATTTGCCTTCCATTTCCACAAGTTGATCTCACCTCCCACCCTTCCACAGGTTCCCAGCAGAAAAAACAACAACAGGGGAGACCTGCTTAGTAAACCAGATTATAGCAGGAGCCTTGAACATGAATGCTAGGATAGCAAAACATATAAAGGTGACACTGATCATTGGCATGACTTTGTCTTTTATTTGTAGTGACATCTCTAAAGTGTTCAGAGACTTATCACTAATACATAACAAAGTACTGACTGTTATATTATGCACAACTGTAGGATCAGGAAAAGGTCGAAAACAATCCAAATAAATGAATGTAGGAATTAAAGTGAAACACAGTCAAGAGGGGCAAAGGATACAAATCAGAGATGGAGGATTATAGTAGGATATAAAATCAGCTCCAGAAGCTAGACTAAGCCACTAAGAAAAACAAGAATTCACATCTCCATTTCACTGCCAAGCCAAGTTTATTTTGTGTATATTTTCTAAAACAACAACAACACTACCTTTTCTAATGGAATTTGGCTTCTGCCCTCCCTGAGTTTTCTATCTCAGCCAGCCAATCATTCGAGTCCCTACATTCAACCTCCTCCAGCTAATTCTTTAAAAACATTTTCCCAGTTGCAAAACTGAGCAGTAGGTGGCTTCAGAAAAGGCAGAGGAGTTGACTTCTACCAACATGAGGGCAGCTGGAATTCTTCTTGTCTTCTGTCTCTTCTGCTCCATCTTGTCAACAGGTAAAGAATTTGATTTTCTTAAAACAGATATAGAAACTTTGGGTGACTTCAGGAAAGGGATGGAGAATAGGCAGCCCGAGGCAGTTTCTGGGAAATTGTTCTACCATAGATCATTCTTGACATATGTCCATTTGTTCACTGGCCATCTGAATTTAAAACAGCCCTGAAAAAAGTCACTTACAAATGGTCCTAACTCTTTCAACAATTCCCACCATTTCATATCAAAATTTGGGCATTTGGCAGCTGGCATGTGTTTACAACAGTTGCAGTGTCCTGGGACATATGACCATCATTGACTTCCCCGAACAGCTTTTAACAAACAGCACCAATGGGGGAAAGCAGATTTGCTCAACAGCCATGTGATTCACTTAATGACTGCAGATATTAACTACCACAAAAAGGTTATAAAACTGGGCACAAGTCACTTAACAATATTACTTAGCGATAAAAGCTCCAGTCCTAATTGTGATCCTATGTCAAGGACTACTTGTAGTAGATGCAGGATTCATGACCAGAGTATCATGAGAGCCAATTTGGTGCAGTGGCTGAAGGTTTTGGAGTAGGAATGGGTAATATGAGTCTAGTCATTTATGAGGAACAAAAACTAGGCAAGTGACATTGGACCATTGGGCCAAAAACTAGGCAAGTGACTCCCTCTCAACCCTAGCAAGTAGGTATAGGCAGACCACATCTAGAATGTGCCCAAATCCTGCATCACCAATGCAGATATCAAAAATTATTCAGAATTCAGGTTCTTGCAGAAATATGGCCTCAGCCAGCATCCACGTGGGTTCTTTACAAATCTGTTCTATGGCATAAATACCAGAAGTTGGGAAGATCCAGTTTCATATTAATATGTGAGAGATATGAGAGGGTGAATCTCTCCCTTAGTCTCAATTTGACTTCCATTTCCACAAGTTGATTTCACCTCCCACCCTTGCCCAGGTTCCCAGTAGAAAAAACAACAACAGGGGAGGCCTGCTTTGTAAACCAGATTATAACAGGAGCCTTAAACGTAAATGCTAGGATAGCAGAACATATAAAGGTGACACTGATCATTGGTATAACTTTGTCTTTTATTTGTAGTGACATCTCTAAAATGTCAGACATGTGTTGCCCTTGGAGATAAATGTGAAGGAGAGGCTGTGAAGGTGGTGGAGTGCAAAGAAGATGAAGAATTTTGTTCTACTGTCGTTGCTAATACTACTATAAGTAAGTGAAAATTGGGTTTGTTCTCAAGTATGTCCATTACTTGGTTCCATTTTTTGTATAATATGTATATATTGATTAGAACATAGACCACCAGAGTTAGAAGGAACCTTGGAAGTCTTCTAGTCCAACTGCCTGCTCAAGCAGGAGACACGACACCATTTCAAATCAATGACTGTCCAGGCTCTTCTTGAAAGCCTTCAGGGTTGGAGCACCCACAATGTCCGGAGGGAAGCCATTCCATGGATTGTTCTCATTGTCAGGAAATGTCTCCTCAGTTTCAGGTTGCTTCTCTCCTTGGTTGGCTTCCATCCATTGCTTCTCGTCCCGCCTTCAGTTGATTTGAGAATAAGGTGGCTCCCTCGTCTTTGTGGCAGCTCCACAAAGGGAACACTGCTATCATGTCACCCCTAGTCCTTCTTTCTTACTTGAGTGGACATACTGAATTCTTCACGGGTTTTAGCCTCCAGTCCCCAATCATCTTTGTTTTGCTCTTCCCTCCATTCTTTTCAGAGTCTTAACATCTTTGACAACATATGTCATTGATCATTTCATTGATTTATTTTTATTTTATTTGGTTTGTCTATTGCTTACAAGATAATATGTATAAGTAAAAACATAGTTGTGAATACATGGATACATATAAGAAAAATAAAAGAAACAATAGGACAGGGATGGCAGGCACGTTGGTGCGCTTATGCACGCCCCTACAGCCCTCTTAGGAAAGGGGTGAGGTCAATAGTAGACAGTCAATAGTAGACAGGTTAAAGTTTTGGGGGTTTGGGGAAGAAACCACAGGGTCAGGTAGAGTATTCCAGACATCGACCACTCTGTTGCTGAAGTTGTATTTCCTGCAATCAAGCTTGGTGTGATTAACCTTGAGTTTGTATCTATTGTGTGCTCTTGTATTGTTGTGGTTGAAGCTGAAGTATTCAATGACAGGTAGGATATTGCAATATATGATTTTACATACTAAGATCAAACCAAAGGCAGTGTAGTTCTATGTTTTCTAGGTCTAGAATTTCAAGACTGGTGGCATAAGGTATTCTGTAACCAGTAAAGGAGTGGAGAACTCTTCTTGTGAAATATTTCTGGACTTTCTCAACTGTGTTTTTCACTATCAAGCAACAATAAAATGCTAACATTTTGTATCTAATTTGGGCTAAAACATGATTGGGTTGGGGAGTCTCCTTCAATGACTTCTCTTTGGGGTTCATTAAGGAACAATAGTCCAATCTTATTTGCCGGATGTAATTTTTTTAAAATGTATGTGCATGATATGATACATGGGGACAAGAGTGGACAAGTGATGAAACACACATCCTGATGTAGCAATCTACACTTTGCCCTTTTGAATGTGCATCACACATTGCAAGCTAAACAGAAGGAGCTTACATTACTTTCTCACAATGCAAAGTTCATCGTTCTGTAAAAAGATTCGGCAGTTACCTGTGCTAAAATGTTTCTTGGGAATAAATAAATCTTCTAAGGTGCCAACATCTACATGAAAGCCAATGAGGTTTAGTAATTCAGGTTAGGATTAGGAATCGCGGTTGTAGAAGTTTGGCTGGCCTGTTATTTTCTGCAGGTCCAAGGATGAGTATAGTGGGATATGTGCTGGGTCGGAAGCAGGAAGACTCAGCCATGGAAGTTCACTCAATAGTTTGGGTGGGTCAAACTTTCACAGCCCAACTAACCTTAGTAGTTTTATAGAGAAAAGTAACAAGTGGAAGGGCTATGAGCTCCTAAACAAAAAGGATATACAGTTTATAAAGTGAAATAAACACGGGTCTTTAGTGATTTCTTCCAAAATACAACAGCCAAATGAACAGGTTTGATATGCATTTCTTCATTTTTTGCCGAGTTCCATATTTTTCTTTTAAATTCCCTTCTGCAGCCAATAGTGCCATTAGCTTAATTATCAAGGAATGCTCAACACGTGAGGACTGTTTTGACAGCTTCTTCAGCACCACAACAGTAGGTGGTAGATTTGAAATAGCAAGAGCTAACTGTTGTGACACTGATGTCTGCAATGCAGAACCGCTTCTGTGTAAGTATCTACAACTTAATACATTCTTTTTCAAACTCTAGCTTTTTTTAAAAAAAAAAACCTCTTGCTTTTTGCAAAGAATCTTGGGTTCTTTGATTCCATTTGAGCTGGAATTGAACTCAAATATGTGAAAAGAATTCAAGTTGGAGGAGGCTGTGTTAGACATTAAAAGGGTAAGTGGTTGTTATGAAACTTTGCTAACTGGAATATTTGCTTCCTCCAGTGGAAAAGTATGAAGAGTTGCAACCAAATGGATTACAGTGCCCAGGCTGCTTTGCACTAGATGAGGATCACTGTAAAGCCAATCAATCTGTAGTCTGTGTTGGCGAAGAGGATCAGTGTCTTACCATAACTAGTTCCACAGAGGCTTGTGAGTAGATATTTCCTTCCTTCCTTCCTTCCTTCCTTCCTTCCTTCCTTCCTTCCTTCCTTCCTTCCTTCCTTCCTTCCTTCCTTCCTTCCTTCCTTCCTTCCTTCCTTCCTTCTTTCCTCCCTTCCCTTCCCTTCCCTTCCTTCCCTTCCTTCCTTCCCTTCCTTCCCTTCCTCCCTTCCTTCCCCTTCCTTCCCTTCCATTTTTTTAAATAAAGGAAGATGATCTATTTGGAGAAACTTTATCAATATATGGTAACCAGATTTGTATCATGTTTTTCAAAGACCTTTATGTTCCCATAAAGGCCACAATAACATCAAGGCCAGGATATAAATAATAAAGAAACTGTTAAGTTCGGGAGGACAGTGTTCAGAGATGAGAGACTCGGGTTCAGTAACGACAGCTCTTTATTATTAGGCTAAATCAGACTGAGAGAGATAGCAGCACTGGCGGCTCTTTTATAGAGCTTTGCCGAGGCTAGGCGGCCAATGACGCTGCTTTGAGTCTCCCGCGCTTGGATTTAACCAATCGCGGCAGACTCTTAGCAAGCCAATCACAACCGTCCAGGCTGACCAATCAGGTAGCAGTTCAAATGGACCAATGGGAATGCAGGGTTTCAAGCCTGCTAATACGGAACAGAAACAATCTGCACTGCCTTATAATATCTATTCTATAGAGTCTCATATGCGCCTTTTCTGTCTTTTTCTTATCTCCAGTTGGAAATTTCACTGAAAAGTCCACTTACCAAGGATGTACGACACAGAACTTATGTTCCTTCCCTGTAGGATTTTCTGAGATGGCCGGTGGGCTGATTCAGTTAAATATCACCACTCTGGAATGCAGAAATGCATCTTCTTCTGAACCAGATCTTCAGTTATAGTTGGGAAGAGCTTACCTGAGTCAGGAGGGGAAAGCTGGAAATTTGGGGCAAAAAATATCATGCTTTGAGACCACAGCTCAATAAAATATGTGTTTTCGATCCTCAAAGTCCACAAAACCATCATAAAAATAAACTGCTAAGACAAAGGAATCTGCATTCAGTATCTTTTTCTTTAGAATTTATACAAACAAAGGTGTTCTGAATAAAATAGCTCCTTCTGATCCCTCCTGTCTTCCATACTTAAGAAATTATAATTATCATTTTATGCATTTTCACTTGGAATTTTTCTCATCGAGTTCTACAACGTCCTTTTGCCTGAAGTTTATAGATTACTAATTCATATGTCTTATGACCTTTCCCAATATCCCGTTAATCATGCATTCAAAATTTGGATGTTTGGCAACTGACAAGTATTGGTGTGCATAAGCACACCAACATGCCTACCGTCCCTGTCCCATTGTTTCTTTTTATTTTTCTTATACCCTGTTTCTCCAACAATGCGGCCTCCCCCAATAGGAAGTCCCAGCATGTTTTATAGACATGAAATGAAATTAAGCCCCTCCCCCCAAATTAAGGCCTATATTAAAACATGCAAAATGGTGGGGAATGGTGGGGGGGGCTTGCTGTTAGAAAGTAATTTTGTTGCACACCCGGATATGGCGCTGCCTGCGTTAACTCCGATACGAAGTGCCCCACCAACGCCGAGGTCAGGTTTTGCTAATAAATAAATAAATAAATGCCTCCTAGGCAAAACCAAAAAAAAATGCCACCCACAACTTCTGGAGGCAAGCCATTCCACTGATTAATCGTACTTCTGAGACTTCTTTCAAAGGGAATTTCTGCACTTTAATACTAATAAAAAAGTAGGATGAAGGGTGACATGATGGCAGTCTTCCAGTATTTGAGAGACTGCCACAAAGAAGAGAGGGTCCACCTATTCTCCTGTGGGAAGAAAAATCCAGTCCAGTTCCAAGCCGGGAGAAAGGCGTTGGAAATAAAACGGAGGCTGGATGCAAGGAAAAAAGATTTGTTTGGTTTCCAGAAACTTCCATGACAGTAGCAAATGTTTCTGGGGTAGCTGAGCGAAGGGATGGATCTTTTTAGGGTTCTGGGGTTTTGTGTTTGAGATGCTCCAGGGGGTTGTGCAATGTAGTGAGCCTTGTGTCTTTTACTATTTTAATGATGGTGAGTTAATCCTATTATGTCCTAAAGGTCATGTCCTGTCCTTAGAATTTGGGGGGGGTGTGTGTGTATAAATTTTTAATCCTATCAGCTGTAGCTGAAGGCGTTCTGTTTATGAGCCCAGTCTTTCTTAATAGGTACAAAATATCCATCTCTAAAGACTGGAGGTTTCTGCTTAAGACTATTAAGAACGACTGGGGCTGCTTTCTGCCTTTGTTAAGGTTTCTCTCCATTTCTCCTTTGGGGAAATATAATATTCTGCCTCTTTTTAATATTAGGTAAAGGTAAAGGTTTCCTCGCACATGTATTATGCTAGTCGTTTCAGGCTCTAGGGGGATGGTGCTCATCTCCATTACAAAGCCAAAGAGCCAACGCTGTCCGAAGATGTCTCTGTGGTCATGTGGCCTGCATGACTAAATGCCGAAGGTGCATGGAACACTGTTACCTTCCCACCAAAGTGGTCCCTATTTTTCTACTTACATTTGTACATGCTTTCGAACTGCTAGGTTGGCAGAAGCTGAGACAAGGAATGGGAGCTCACTCCATTACACAGCGCTAGGGATTTGAACCACCGAACTGCTGACCTTTCTGATTGACAAGCTTAGCCACTGAGCCACCACATCCCTGTTTTTAATATTAAGAATAACTAATATTTTAACAGGGGGTGTCCCTACACTCCAACGCACCGAAGGCAGAATAGGGAGTAATGGGTGGAAACTAATCGAGGAGAGATCCAACCTAGAATTACAAAGAAATTTCCTGACAGTGAGAACAATTAATCAGTGGGACAGCTTTAAAACCGGAGGTTTTCAAGATGAGATTGGACAACCATTTGTCTGAAATGATAGAGAGTTTCCTGCTTGCGAAGGAGGTTGGACTAGAAGACCTCCAAGGTCCCTACCAACCCTTTGTCATTCTGTTCATTCTCCTCCACAGGTGCTCCTGAGGTTAAGCCTAAAATATTTGCGAACAGCTATGAAGAATTGGTGGATTATTCTGGCGGATTCTATGTGCTTACTTCAAAAAGTCAGCTTTCACAGGTCCTGGGAATAATGGAGAAGTCCCTGAATGCTGCTCCTGTTAAACTGATCGATGGCCAAATGTACACTTCACAGGTCTCCATCCCTGTAGATGAAACCATCAAAGAGTTGACCATCTCTGTCAAAGCATCAACGTCATTCAGTATGAAAGTGTTCCAACCTTCCGGTAAGGGGCAGTGTGACACATGGCATTTCCTGTGGAAGGGGTGTGGACTTAACTCTCACAAACCTCCAGCTAGCAAGAGTTGAAGGCCGCACACATCTTCAAGATGCCAAGGTTGAGAAACACCCTTCTGCATGGAGCAGGGTGGCTCACATGGTTAGAACACGGGGCTAAGAAGTTAGCAAGCCCATGTCCGAGACCCGAGTGCTGCTGTGTGTTGGGGTGAGCTCCTGTCACTTGCTCCAGCCTCTTTGCAGGGACATGAAAGGAGCCTCCATGGCCATTCCCCAAGCAGCAGGTATGGCACTGAAACCAAATTGTTTAATCAAACAAAACAAAATGAAATTCAATGTAAAGAAAAGTGAAGTCTTACACTTAGGCCAGAAAAACCAAAAGTACACATATAGACTGGGTGGAACCAGCTTAATAGCAGTAACTGTGAGAGGAATCTTGGAGTCTTAGTGGACAACCAATTAAATATGAGTCAGCAGTGTGGGGCAGAAACCAAAAAAGCCAATACAATCCTAAATTGCATTAACAGAGGGATTCAATCAAGGTCACATGAGATACTAATACCACTCTATAAAGCCCTAGTAAGACCACACCTAGAGTACTGCATCCAGTTTTGGTCAACCACACCATTAAAAAGGTCTACTGAAAAGAAGGACCAGGGGTGTTCTAGTATTTGAGGTGCTATCATAGAGAGGAGAGGGTCAACCTATTTTCCAAAGCACCTGAAGGCCAGACAAGGAATAATAGATGGAAATTGATCAAGGAGAGTTTCAACTAGAAATAAGGAGAAATTTTCTGACAGTGAGAACAATCAATCAATGGAACAGTTGCCTTTATAAGTTGTGGGTGCTTCACCACTGGAAGCTTTCAAGAAGAGACTGAACAGCCATCTGTCAGAAATGGTATAGGGTCTCCTGCTTGAGCAGAAGTTTGGACTAGATCCGTGATGGGGAAAATATGCCATGTGTGCAGAAGTGGAACACAAAGCCATCTCTCCATGCATGCCAGCCATCGCTTGTTGCTCTTCTGGGTTCCGGCGCACCTATGCATGCCGGCCATTTGGTCTTCACGCATGCGGGAGTGCTGGAAACAAGAAGAACAGCTCTCCTTATGCTGCGTCACCTGTAAAGTCATGGAATCAATTATTAACCAATCCATTATCCTCTACTTAGAGACAAACAACCTACTCTCCAATAAACAATTTGGTTTCAGGAAAAAAACTATCCTGTAATCTGCAACTCTTACACTGCAAAAACATATGGACTACACAACTCGATCAGGGCAAACCAATAGACGCAATCTACATAGACTTCTGTAAAGCCTTTGATTCAGTGGTACACGACAAACTACTCCTAAGACTAAAATCTTATAGTATATCTGGACAACCGCATAACTGGATAGAAGCATTCCTGTCAAACAGACAACAAATGGTCAAAATTGGGAGCGTCCCATCAAATTCTGTACCTGTCAATAGTGGTGTCCCTCAAGGCAGTGTTCTAGGACCAACTCTCTTCACACTCTACATAAATGACCTCTGTGATCATATTAAAAGCAACTGCGTTCTTTTCGCTGATAATGTAAAGTTGTTCAATACCACAGACAATACTGCTACCCTTCAAAAAGATCTTGACTATGTATCAGAATGGTCAAACAACTGGCAATTTCAAATCTCAACAATTAAATGATCTGTCTTACATATTGGCAAAAAAAATCAGAAAATAAAATACAAGCTGAATAGTCAAGATCTTATTGATGATCCAAGCTCTGTAAAGGACCTTGGAATACTCAACTCTAATGATCTAAGTTCTAGAGCCCACTGTAACTACATAGCCAAAAAGGCATTAAGAGTTGTTAACCTAATCCTACGTAGCTTTTTCTCTGGTAATATCACACTACTAACTAGAGCATACAAAACATTTGCTAGACCAATACTCGAATACAGCTCATCAGTATGGAACCCACATTATGTATCTGATATTAGCACACTTGAGAAAGTCCAGAAATATTTCACAAGAAGAGTTCTCCACTCCTCTACTCATTGTAGAATACCTTATGCCACCAGACTTGAAATTCTAGACCTAGAAAACCTTGAATTATGCCGTCTTCGGTCTGATCTAAGTATGGTATATAAAATCATACATTGCAATGTCCTACTTGTCAATGAATACTTCAGCTTCAACCATAACAACACAAGAGCAAACAATAGATACAACTCAAGGTTAATCGCACCAAACTTGATTGCAGGAAATACGACTTCAGCAACAGAATGGTCAATGTCTGGAATACTCTACCTGACTATGTGGTTTTTTTCCCAAACCCCCAAAACTTTAACCTTAGACTGTCTACTATTGACCTCACCCCTTTCCTAAGAGGTCTGTAGGGGGTGTGCATAAGCGCACCAACGTGCCTACCGTCCCTGTCCTATTGTTTCCTTTATTTTTTAAAAAAAAATTCTTATATGTATCCACGTATTCATAACTATGTTTTTACTTATACCTGTTATCTTGTAAGCAATTAACCGAAATAAATAAATAAATAAATAAATAAAAGAAGTGATTATAAGAGAGAAGGAGATTCCTTTCCTTGTTGGCACCTCCACTTATGGAATTCCCTCCCTGAAGGATTCCACTGCATTAGTATTATTTTAATGGTAGGTGAAGATCTTGTTATTTCCTCATTTTAATCCTATTTTAATTCATATTGCTCCAGATTTTGCTGACCACCTTGCAGCTGTCTAGTTTCCATAGTGTATGTTTATTCCTCCTTTTTATTTTTCATATATAAGTCAAGGCAACGGAAATACTTACTAATCCTTCCTCCTCCTATTTTCCTCAGAACAACAACACTGTGAGGTGGATTGAGGGAGAGGAATGGGCCCAAAGATACCAGCTGGTTTTTCATGTTTTATTTTATTTATTTTATTTTATTACGGTAATTCATTTTGTTTTCTTATTTTATTTTATTTCCTTAATTATTTTTATTATTTTTATTTTATTGCAATGTTTTCATTTCAGTTGAATGGATAGATGGATAGACAGACAGACATAAGTTTTATTGTAAACTAACCACAGAGCTTAGGCTCTGTTGGATGATTTGGTGGTTTTTTAAAAAAAAAAACTGCTGAAAGACTTGAAAAGATCAGAGTATGGACAGAGTGTGATGGAGAAAATTTATCTGTGTGGTCCTTAAGATACAACAATGAATTGATGGCACCTAATCCATCCACTTTTTAAAAAAAGAATGAAATAACAGAAAGACCTGAGGGGCCATTGATGAGGGAATTTTGAGGGTTGAATTGAATGAACAAAAATTAGAGGACAATACAATAGTACAAAAATATTGACACTTGGCCCAAGATGTCTTCAGGGCTGGCACTCAGCTGTACATTTAATGGTGGGATCTCCAATTTAGCTTAAGTAAGTATCAAGGTACTTACAAAATGCTTCACATCTTTCAACTTCTGATTATTATTTTATTTTAAAAAATTGACTTAATTTAAAAACAAAACAAAAAAGAAAGCTACAAGCAAAAAACTAATTTCCTAAAGTATCTTAATTACCAAAGATGCCTCCAATCATATACTGGCTCCATAAATGTTATTTGTTAATCAGTTTATTTATTTAAAGACAGAGAACAGCTGTGGCACAGGGCTGTAAATATGTCCATTTGCTCTGAAAGAAAGAAAGTAAAGAGGAAGGGTGAGGGGGAAAAGCCAGAAAAAAGGCAAAGAAAGATTGAGATTATATATTTTGGAGGTAAAGGTATTTGCAGTGTGTGGAAAAAACAAATAAAAATGCGGCCATGATTATGCAATCAAAGCTCTGCCTTATATGTAGAAAACAAGAGAGTGTCAATCCCAGCCTTGTGGTTTTGTGACAAACATTTTCTCTTGTTGTGAGTGGGGATGAGAGGCATGCAAGAACATGAGAAGTTATAAACCAATATAAAGGGGATTGGCCTCACTCTACATTTGGCCCAACCATGGGCCAAATTATATTTCCTTGCTTGCCACCAATCCAGACGTGGTATTCAGCAGGTTCTGATCAGTTCTGGAGAACCAGTAGCGGAAATTTTGAGTAGTTTGGAATAATGGCCAATGCCACCTCCGACTGGCCCCGCCCACATCTATTCTCTGCCTCTCAAGTCCCAGCTGATTGGCTGGGTCTTCTTTGGTTGCCCTGCACAGGAGAACGGAGCTGGAAAGCGGGTTAGTGGGATGTGACGGAATGGGATTTTGCAGTCACCTTCCCCCAGGAGTGGGCAGGGAATGGGGATTTTACAGTATCCTTGCCCTGCCATGTCTGCCAAGCCACGCCCACCAAGCCACGCCCACAGAACTAGTAGTAAAATTTTTTTGAATCTGACCACTGAATCCACACTAATTGATTGGGAAAGAAGAGGGCGGGGAAGGAAAACACAGCCAGGGACTCATGATTGGGTTATTAGACCACTAAAATAGAGTTCCACTCAAACTGCTGGAGTCTGTTTTCTGACCTGGCCTGCCTTAATGATTGATATCTTGACAGCTTATGTTTCACATCCTTCCTTCTCATACTCATGAATTAGGATGGATCCACTCTCGATGTCTGTCTCCTCTACTTTGTCTTTTTTTCCCCCAGACTTAACTAATGCTTTTGTTCCTGCAGCCGTTTCTGCACATTTTCTCCAAAGCCTGCCTATGGAGATTTTCAGCCATCCAGGTCTTGGCTGTCCCAAAGGTGCTTTTTTCAAAAGGCAATGGGACTTTCTTGTTTTTTCCTCAAACGCTTCTCATCCAAGAAGCTTCTTCAGTTCTGACTGAACGATGAAAAAAGGAAGGATTTGGAAGGCTCATATACATTTCCAAGTGGCATCAGTTACTCTCAGAGAGAGTGCTAATGGCCAGATAACTGCAAGGAACATAAATCATTCCATTCTTCACCATTCAGTCAGAACTGACGAAGCTTCTTGGACGAGAAGCAAAACATCTTCAAGGAAACACAAGAAAGTCCAGTTTGGAAAAAAACACCTTTGGGTTTCTCCAAAGCCATTTTTTGTGCTCTGAAAACTCCAACTAGACTCCTAATGTTGATAATGGCAAAGATTCAAAAGTCACTTATCTCTGGTTTCAGGTCACCTTGGACTAAAAGAGTGATAAATCTCCTAATGTAACTAAGAAAACTGCATGCTTACTTTCACCAGGAGGATAAGCATCTTCAACAAATGTCCATTGATATCAAGATGATCTCGCATGGGTAGTGATGTCATGATGTTAATCCCACCCTTAGCTCCAGTACTCGTGCCCTGCTGTTCTGATGGCTGACTGTATACATGGATTTTCATATTCTTTTCCCCAATGGACATCCATAATCATAAGGTTGAGGTTGGTTCAAGGACTATTATTTTTCTGCAGAAAGTCATCTATTCAGCCTCTCCCTTGAGGAGGAGGAGGGTGATCAAGAAAGTTCTGCTATTTACTTTTTCCATTTGTATATATCCATATCCTTTTTCCTAAAGCACACCAAAAGGTGGATTGACATGTTATCTTTGGGATCAAGCTGTTTGCTGATTGATTTTGATTGTATGGACATAGTGCGCTGCCGACAACTTGTATAGGCTTTTGCCATCATCTGAGATTAAGTGTGCTTCTTAATACAAAAGGTGCATTGTGACAACTCTGTGACAACTTTGCCTTCGGATGACAAGGTGCTTTAGTAAGAAGGGGAAAGTTGAACCACTACTAATCTTTTAACTATGTTTTATAATAACACAAGTTTATTTTCTGCTGGTAGCATGGACATTAAGTGTTTTCCTGGCAACTCTTCAGAACTGATTTGCCATTAAATTCTACCGGGTATTTCTCAATCTCTCAGTTTATCTTGAGCTTCAGGATTTTCCTTCAAAGTATTAGCCAGATCCAACTGTCTTTTAATTTTTTTTAAGATCCCCCAATATAATGGTATGTGGAAACAATTTTGGGGGACAGGAGGAAGAGCTACAGACCAGCAGCCATCATGTAAAAGGATCAGCCCACTGAAGCAGAAAGGACCCCCTCTAGCTTTCTAGAGACTAAAAGGAAAGTGTTCCAATATTTATGGGGCAATAAAGATGATTAGGGGAGTGGAGGCTAAAACATATGAAGAATGGTTGCAGGAATTGGGTATTAAGTTTAATGAAAAGAAAGACTAAAGATGAGATGATAGCAGTCTTCCAACATCTAAGGAGGTGCCACAAAGAAGAGATGGTCGACTTATTTTCCAAAGCACCAGAGGGGCAAGACAAGAAAGAATGGATGGAACTAACTAAGCAGAGAAGCAATCTAGAACTAAGGAGAAACTTGCCAATAATGAGGACAATTAAGTCTAGCCTAAAAAACCATGTGTTAAGACAAAACATGTATAGATGTCAAAAAACGCTGTTGAAAACATGTTTTATGTTGCAATAATGAAAAATTAATAAAAATATGATTAAGAAAAACACACACCCCACAATTTAAAACAATAAAACCTGTAAAATCAACTATATTAATATAGTAAAATCACACGCCCTTCCCCAGCGACAGCAGATCGCACAATCCATTTGATGGGCTCCATCCCGCTGTGGGTTCCCCAGGCCTGCTGGCAGAACCAGGTCTTCAGTGCCTTCTGGAAGAGTATTGAGAGGAAGCCATTTTAATCTCTGGGGGGAATCATGTTCCAGAGAGAGGGAGCCATCATGGAGTAGGCCCTTCTTCTGGGTCCCACCAGGTGTATCTCCCTCAGGGGTGGGACCCGCAATATTCCCTGACTCCCTGCTCCAATGGGTTGGGTAGATGTGACCGGCAAGAGAAGGTCCCTCAGATAACCTGGTCCCAAGCCATGAAGGGCTTTAAAGGTGAAAAACAGTACCTTGAATTGCCCCCAGAAGCAAATCGGCAGCCAATGCAGCTCCCACAGGAGAGGTGATACATGTGCACACCGGGGTCTGCACAAAATATATTCTTATGGACCTTGGTTTATATTTGTTCTCTCTAATCAAGGGCTATGAGCATTTGATGATCAAGCATTGTTTAACATAGAAAAGTTATGTCTTATGCACATTAATGTGCCTGACATGGATTTTGTTCTGGGGAAATTTTAAAAAACACACACTATGCTAGGCATATTTTAACAGAATAACAGAGTTAGAAAGGACCTTGAAGAACTCTACTTCAATCCCTTGCTCAAGCAATAAACCCCATATCATTTCAGACAAATGGCTGTCCAAACTCATCTTAAGGTAAAGGTAAAGGTTCCCCTCGCACATACGTGCTAGTTGTGTCCGGCTCTAGGGGGCGCTGCTCATCTCTGTTTCAAAGCCGAAGAGACAGCGCTGTTCGAAGATGTCTCCATGGTCATTTGGCCAGCATGACTAAATGCCGAAGGCGCACAGAACACTGTTACCTTCCCACCAAAGGTGGTCCCTATTTTTCTGCTTGCATTTTTACATGCTTTCGAACTGCTAGGTTGACAGAAGCTGGGACAAGTAACGGGAGCTCACTCCATTATGTGGGGCTAGGGATTCGAACTGCCAAACTGCCAACCTTCTGATCGAGGAGCTCAGCATCTAGAGCCTCCAATGATGGAGCATCTATAATTTCTGGAGGCAAGCCGTTCCACTGGTTAATTATTCTCACTGCCAGGAAATTTCTCCTTAGTTATTCATTATTATCTGCAATTCACTACGGATTTCATACTCACGAGACCATCTGCTAAGAATTAGGCAATGTTTCCTTAAGGAGCTGTTAATGTTTCCTTTCTGATTCCCCACCCCCACCTGTCTTTGCAAACACAGAGGAGATTCTAACCAATTCCCTGGTGCTATGGATTACAACAAAGAAAGCAAAGAAGCAACCACGCCGGAAGAGGAGGTGAGGTAAACAAGCGGGAATTTTAAACAGACTAAGGAATAGGGGAAAAAATCCCTCTCCCTTCAATCTTTCTGACTAACTTATGCTCACTGGCTAACAAGATGGATGAAATTCATCTCTTAAATAGATGGAATTCTGATTTTCATAATTCAGCTGTTCTTTGTTTTACTGAAACCTAGCTTAATCCACAAATTCATGGGGACAACTCTTATATATCCCAGGATTTCAGACATTTAGATCAGACAGAATTGAAGAGACATCAGGTAAAACAAAGGGCGGAGGATTATGTTTATATATCAACAACAGCTGGTCTCAGGATATAACTATAATATATAAGTTTTGTGATGAAAACTTAGTCTTTACACATCAACTGCAAGCCATTTTACTCTCCACGCGAGTTCTCCTCATTGCTCCTAATAGCTGTGTATGTTCCTCCACAAGCCTGTGTAAACACGGCATTACGAACTCTTGTTGATCAAATTATGGAGGCTGAAGCCAAACATCCCATCATTTTAGGAGATTTCAATCAATCAAATTTAAGGAAAGAGCTCCCAAAATATTTCCAGCATGTAAATTGTCCCAGCAGAGGCAAAAATACTTTAGAGGACTGCTACACAACAGTGAAAGATGCTTATAGGTCTTTACCACGAGCAGCTGTGGGACACTCTGACCACTGCATGATTCACCTTGTACCTGCCTGCAGACAAAGACTTAAAACCATTAAACCAACAATTAAATCAGTGAAGACTTGGTCAGATGAGGCAAAGCTGAAACGCCAGGCCTGCCTTGATTGCACTGATTGGAATGTTTTTGAAGATGCCTCTGCAGACCTAGATGAGCTCACAGATACTGTAACATCATATGTTAGCTTCTGTGAAGACTTATTTGTACCAACAAGGAACCTGCAAATATATAGTAACAATAAACCTTGGTTCACAGCTAAATTTAAGCAGCTACCTCGTTCCAAAGAGGAAGCCTACAGAAAAGGTGAAAGAATGCCATACAACCAGGCCAGAAACATATTAATAGAGATCAGAGGAGCAAAAAGAAGCTACCCTGAAAAGTTAAAGAATCAATTCTCAACAAATGAACCAGAAAACATGTGGAAAACTCTTAAAAACATCACTGGCTTCAGCAAACCTCTTTCCCAGGCAGAAGGAAATCAACAACTAGCAGATGACCTGAATGTATTTTACTACAGGTTTTAAAAGAAACTACAGCCACCTATCTCCACAACCCACATCTCAAACACACCAACAACAGCCAAGCCTCCTACAACTGGTTCCAATCCATTGGTGTTGGATCCGGGATCGGGTCACAAAAGAGGCGAGACGCAAGTGAACATTCAGCTCTTTTTATTCAGCTCTAGTTATGGACAAAGTAACTGTGTAAACCGCTGGCTTTATACTGCCGGCCGGCGGCTCGGCGGCCAATGCAGCGCTGAATTTCCCGCGATCGGCTCGGCCAATCGCGGGAGATTCGTGGCGCTCCAATCACGGCCCGGCAGTCAGCCAATCGGGCTTCAGTTCAGGCGGGCCAATCGGGTGCGGGTTTCTCTGCGAATGCTAATACAGAACACCCCTCCCCTCATGGTTTCGTCTGACGCTGTGTTGTGACGTAGTCGCGCAGGTAGGCGGGCTACGGGTTTGCCTAGTTGACTTGCGCGGTTCAGTCTGTGTGAGGTCGCTGGCGGTTCGGACGGGCTCCGCGTCGCTCTCCACTCCGCTGATGGAACCGCCTGGTGATGTGGGCCAGGCCTGACGCCGCAACTCCCGTCCGGGTCTCCTGGGTCGGTCGAGTTGTGGCCCTGGCTGCTCTCGCTCGGTCTTTCCGGGTTGGTGGAGCTGGCCTGGCTGTACCTCTCAGGTGAAGAACCCGTCTGCGGCGCGTCGAGGTCTGTAGGTAAGTCTGGTTGGTTTGTTTGGTCGTTGCTGTCATTAGGTGGGTGGTGTCAGCTTGCGCTGGGGTGTGTGTCCCGGTTGGTTCTGGTCTATTGTTGGCTTCTAGGTTGGTGGTTGAGGCTTCCCTTCCCTCTCTCCTCTCTTGGGCAGTCGTTGTCGCTGGGTCGCTGGGGTGTTGTAGGCTAGTCTGGACCGTAGCTGGTGGATGTGCGCTTCCAGCTTCTTCCGTCTGTAGTTTGTAGCCTGTATGATCGGGGTCCCGTTACCTCTGCGTTATTTGTGCGGGCACCCAGAGAGGTCTCCCGTGAAGTTTTTGCGTGACGGCATCCCGATGTTGAATGACCGTGTACCGGCTGGAAGAGTCCGGGGGTCTTTCTGGGTTGTAGGTGGGTGTAGGCGGTCTAATGGGGATCGTAGTTTCCTCCCCATCAGTAGTTCTGCCGGGCTCTTGTTCGTTGTTGTGCTCGGCGTGATGTGTTGAATGAACAGTAGTTTGTTTATTTTTCTTGGATGTCGCCGGTTTCGATTTTCTGAATGGCCTTTTTGTGTATTGGACCATTCGTTCCGCCCTACCATTCGCCGCCGGATGAGCCGTCGAGGTTAGGGCGTGTCTGATGCCCCGCTCGGCCAGGTACTTCTCAAGCGGTATTGCCGTGAACTGGGGCCGTTGTCCGACACTATGGCGTCCGGTAACCCGTGCGTTGCGAAGAGTTTGTTGAGTTTGTCGATGACCGCCTCCGTTGTTGTTGTTCTCATGGTGCTTACTTCCAACCAGTTGGAGTAAGCGTCTGATGATGAGGAATGTATACCCCTTGGTTGGTCGGCGAAGTCTATGTGCAACCGCGACCATGGTCCTCTCGGGGTTTCCCACTCCCGGATTGGAGCGGCGGGGGTTGGCTCTTGACTCTTGGCACTTTCTGCACCCGGCGACCCAAGTTTCTATTTGTTTGTCCATCCCTGGCCAAGCGTAGCTCCTGGCCAGGGCTTTCATCTTGCGATCCCGGGTGTCCCTCGTGCAGCAATGTCAACACTCTGTCTCGCAGTGCTTCGGTATGACTACCGGTCACCCCAGAGAATGCAGCCCTTTTGTGAGAACAGCTCAGTTTGGCGGTTTCTGAAGGGTTTAAAATATTCGTTGCCTTCATCTTCTGGCCATCCCGCTCTACCCAGCTCAGTATCGCGCCAGCCGTTTGTCTTTATTTGTTTCATGGGCAATGTCTGGCGCGGTTAAAGCGAGGCATGGCATGGTCTCGATCTGCAGAGTCGTCGTTGTGGGTGCTGGGTCGTCATCTACGTCCGGTAGTGGTGCCGGCTTAGTGCGTCCGCGTGTAGGATTGCCTTACCGGGTCGGTGTGAGAGTTCGTAGGAGTATGCTGCAAGGAATTCGGACCACCTTGTCATCCGGGCGATAGGATGTTTGGGGTGGCCTTGTTCCCTGCGAGTATTCGAGCAGGGGCTTGTGGTCGTTATGATTGAGAAGTTCCTGCCGTAAAGGTATTCGTGGAATCTTTTAATTCCAGCGGCGATGGCGAGGCCTCTTTGTCTAGCTGACTGTAGTTTCTTTCCGGTTTTGCTAGTGTCCGGGAGAAGAAAGCGATGGGTGCTTCCGTCCCGTCAGGTAGGGTGTGGCTGAGGACTGCTCCTATACCGAAGGGTGAGGCGTCGCATGTCACTGAAAGCGGGAGGGTTTCGCTGTATTGAATTAAAACCGCGTCTGATGTTAGTAAGTCCTTGGTTCGCTGGAGCGCAGTCTCTTCCCGCTTTCCCCAGGTCCAGGTGGCCGCCTTATCGAGTAGCCGGTGTAGGGGTTCCGCCACGGTCGCCTTCTGGGGTAGGAAAACATTGTAAAAGTTAAGTAACCCCAGAAATGCTTGAAGCTCCGCCTTGTTGGTTGGTGTGGGGGCTTCCTTGATGGCCCTGAGTTTCTTCCGGTCGGGTGTATTCCGTGCCGGTCCAGAAAGTAGCCCAGGAATTCGACCCTCTCGGTGTGTAGTTGGCATTTGTCCCTTTTGACTTTAAGGCGGCGTTTTGAATTTGTTAAGTACCGCCCTTAGCGGATCTCAATTGTTCTCTGTCGGCGGCTGCGATCAGCACGTCGTCAAAGTATGGAACCACCCTTTGATGCCCTGGAGGAGCCTCTCCATGAGGCTTTGGAAGATCCCGGGCGACGCTGACTCGAACTGGAGTCGGTTGCAGCGAAAGCCCCGGTGTGTGACAATCGTTTGCGCTTCTGCGGTCTCCGCGTCGACCGGCAGTTGCTGGTAGGCTTGTGCCAAGTCGAGTTTTGCGAAGACCGGCCTCCCCAGTGAATGCAGGAGGTGCTGCACCACTGGGGACGGGGTGGCGCTTTGTTGTAGCGCGTGATTAAGGGTGGCCTTATAGTCCCGCATATTCTAATAGAGCCGTCGGGCTTGATGGGGGTGACTATGGGCGTCTCCCAACGGGCATGGTCGATGGGTTCAAGCACCCCCTGCGCGGCGAGCTTGTCTAGTTGCTCGTCAATTTTGGTTTGAGCGCAAAAGGCACTCGCCGGGGCTTAAGGCGGATGGGCGCGATGTTGGGGTTAAGGTTGAGCGATATAGGGGCCCACGGTACTTGCCTAGCGAGTTGTCGAAGACTTCCTGGAAGTCCCTCACGGTCGCTTCCCAGTCGGTCGTGTCCGTGCGGTGGATGCCGGTTGCTTCGATGCCGGCGGGGCAAACCATTGTGAGCCCGAGCAGGCTGGGGCAGTCCCGGTCCACTATCGTGAGCGGCAGGATGTCAGTGTGGTTCTTGAATGTTACCTTGAAGTGCCCGATGCCAACTACAGGGATGCGATTTCCCTGATAGTCTTTCAGGATTAGCTTCTGGTCGTCCAGCTCGTTGCGGCGGATGGTCGGGACCAGGCGCTTGATTGTGCGCCATGATACCATTGAGAGGAAGGACCCGGAGTCCACCTCCATCTCGCAGGGCCTGTCCTCGATGCTCAGGGCCACGTGCACCTTCCGGGCGTCGGTGGTTGATGAGTGGCGATGGCGACCGTCTGATGGGTTTCTTCAGCGCCGCTGTGCCTCGCTGAGTCGTCGGCTCCGGTTGTCGCGGCTCCACCGGCTCTCCAGCGGGTCGGTCTCGGTGCCTGGGTGGGGTGCCGTCTCGTCGGCGTGGGCTGTCGCCTCGGCGGCGCGGGCTATAGCTCTTCTTGTTCCGGCACACCTTGGCGATGTGCCCCGCTTCTGCAATGCCTGCAAATGGCGTCGAGAAGCGGCATTCGGAGCGGGGTGATCGCCGCACCAGCGCACGGAACCCGACTTACGACTCCGGTGGTCTCGGCGATCACGTTCGGTCTGCAACCGATGGATCTCTTCGTCCTCATCCTCGGTGTCTGGCGGGGATTGAGTCGCCATGGTGTGCGGTCGTTTCCCGCTGGCTGGTGTCTCGGGGCTTCGCGGCGGCTGGGGATGCCTCATCGGTGGATGGCCGTTCCGGCGCGTTGGTTTGTCTCATCCGGGCTGCGGACTGGCGGGTGGCCTCGGCTGCGGTGGCCTCGGCGAGGGCATCGGCGAGGAGATGTTGCCCTTGGCCATCAGTCGGCTCTGCAGCGCGGGATCTCGGAGTCCGAGGGCGAGTCGGTCCCGGATCGCTTGGTCCAGTTCGGGAACTCACACGGTCCGCCCATGTTCCGCAGCTGGGCCACAAAATCGCTGATGGACTCGCCTTCGCGTTGGTCCGGCGGTAGAAGTCATACCTGCGGATGAGGATCGCACGGTGGGGGCGTAATGGCGGCGCAGGATGGGCTCGAGATCAGCCCAATCCATCTCCTTAACGTCTGTGGGCCTTGCGAGTGCCTTGGCCATTTAAACACTGCGGCCCCGCAGTGCGTTAGGAATACTGCCCGCTTCCTCTGGCCGTTGGCGTCCTTGAGATTGCTGCATTCCAGAAACATCTGGAATCGATCAATATAGGATTCCCAGTCTTCGGTCGCTGGGTCGAAAGGAGGCGGGTGGTACGGTACTGGCCATCTTGTAGATGCGGGTCACTGGTGCCACGTGCTAGTTGGTCTCGCCTCACGATCCCACCTTGTCGCCAGTGTTGGATCCGGGATCGGGTCACAAAGAGGCGAGACGCAAGTGAACATTCAGCTCTTTTATTCAGCTCTAGTTATGGACAAAGTAACTGTGTAAAACCGCTTGGCTTTATACTGCCGGCCGGCGGCTCGGCGGCCAATGGCAGCGCTGAATTTCCAGCGATCGGCTCGGCCAATCGCGGGAGATTCGTGGCGCTCAATCACGGCCCGGCAGTCAGCCAATCGGGCTTCAGTTCAGGCGGGCCAATCGGGTGCGGGTTTCTCTGCGAATGCTAATACAGAACAATTGGGTTCACGACCTCTGGTGATCACAGAAAAAGAAGTACAAGATCTATTACACAGACAGAAGCCAGGAAAAGCACCAGGGCCAGAAAAGATAACTCCTTCTTGTTTAAAAGTCTGTGCTGACCAATTGGCCCCCGAATCTTCAATAGATCACTAGAGATGTGCTATGTTCCTTCTTGCTTCAAACACTCTACTATCATCCCAGTGCCAAAGAAGGCTTCCATCAAGGAACTGAATGCCTGCAGACCAGTTGCTCTAACATCTGTAGTTATGAAAATCCTTGAAAGGCAAAACCATCACAGATCCACTGTTAGATCCCATGCAGTTTGCATACCGAGCAAATAGATCAACAGATGGTGCTGTTAACATGGCTCTGCATTACATCCTACAACACCTTGAATCTCCAAATATCTATGCAAGGGTCCTCTTTGTAGAGTTCAGTTCAGTATTCAATACCATCATTCCAGACACTCTTCTAAGTAAATTAAACTAATTAGCGGTACTTGAACACACTTGTAAGTGGATCATAAGCTTCCTAACAGACAGGAAGCAGCAGGTGAAGCTAGGCGGAATCACATCCGATACCTGTACAATCAGCACAGGGCCCCCCAAGGCTGTGTGCTATCTCCACTTCTCTTCTCCGTATATACCAATGACTGCATCTCAAATGATTCATCTGTTAAAATACTGAAGTTTGCTGATGACACAACAGTGATTGGTCTCATTCAAGACAATGATGAATACAGACAGGAAGTTATACAACTTGCCTCATGGTGTAACTGGAACAATCTGGAACCAAACACACTCAAAACCATAGAAATGGTGGTAGACTTTAGAAGAACCCCTCCCATACTACCACCTCTTACAATACTAGACAACACAGTATCAACAGTAGAGACCTTCAAATTTCTAGGTTCTACTATATCACGTGACCTAAAATGGACACCTAACATCAAAAACATCATCAAAAAGCACAACAAAGAATGTTCTTTCTGTGCCAACTCAGAAAGCTCAAACTGCCCAAGGAGCTGCTGATCCAGTTCTACAGAGGAATTATTGAGTCTAACATCTGCATCTCTGTAACTGTCTGGTTTGGTTCTGCAACCCAACAGGACAGACACAGACTTCAGAGGATAATTAGGACTGTAGAAAAAACAATTACTACCCGCCTTCCTTCAATTGAGGACCTGTATACTGCACAAGTCAAAAAGAGGACTGTGAAAATATTTACAGACCCCTCACATCCTGGACATGAACTGTTTCAACTCCTTCCCTCAAAACGATTCTATAGAGCACTGCACATCAGAACAACTAGGCAGTTTTTTCCCAAAAGCCATCACTCTGCTAAACAAATAATTCCCTCAACCCTGTTCAACTATTTACAAAGTGTACACTGCTATTACTGTTAATCTTCTCATCACTCCTTATCACCCATCCCCTCCCATTTGTGACTGTAGGACTATAACTTTGTTGCTTGTATCCTAATGATTTATATTGACTGTTTCCTAGTATGATTTGATTGTTGATTGTACCCTATGACTATCATTAAGTGTTGTACGTTACGATTCTTGATTCTTAACGAATATATACTGAGAGTATTTACATCAAGACAAATTCCTTGTGTGTCCAATCACACTTGGCCATTAAAGTATTCTATTCTATTCTATTCTATTCTATTCTATTCTATTCTATTCTATTCTGTTCTATTCTATTCTATTCTGTTCTGTTCTGTTCTGTTCTGTTCTGTTCTGTTCTGTTCTGTTCTGTTCTATTCTAGTCTGTTCTGTTCTGTTCTGTTCAGTTCGGTTCTATTCTGTTCTGTTCTGTTCTGTTCTGTTCTATTGACTCTCTCCTTGATAAGTTTCCATCCATTGCTTCTTGTCCAGCCTTCAGGGGCTGTGGAGAAAAAAAAGGCCTCCCTCTTCTTTGCAGTAGCCCCTTTTCTATTGGAAGAATGTTATCATGTCACCCTTATTCCTACTTTTCATTACACTAGTCATACCCAGTTCCTGCAACTGATCTTAGACTATAACCATCTTAAGGCTATGCTACTATCACAAAATAGCGGGAAAACCCTCTTCCAATTTTAAGGAGTGGTGGCATATATGTGGGGGACTAAAAACCAGACAAATAGGCAAGGGAACTATAATTTGCCCTAATTTTTGTTTATAATTTCTTTTTCTTGAAATTGTATGTATAAAAGCATGAGACTTTATATGGTGGACAATATTGTGGATACTACAAAGAAAGTAGGCGTTTTTAAATACACCTAGCTCTTTATTCAACAGGCAAAATAAATCTAGTGACATGTCATTTTTGGGTAGCATTTTTTCACGAGAGCCCCACTTTCTGGAACACTCAACAATTGCTTTGTGTCTGTGAGGTATGTACTTAAGCAAATACACAGAGGAGCCACAAGTGGCAAAGCAAATACCATGATTTTAAAAAATAAACAATTAAACTGAAAAGCTCAATCTGATAAATCTAATAAACGGATACAGTCTTAAGCATACCAGGAAGGAGGAAAAAGAAGTAGTTGCTAAGAGTGGATATTAAGAAATAAGGCCACATAAGGAAGCTAAACTTATTAAGGAAATTTGTTGAGATACCTTCAGAACAAAGGAGTGTCTGAAATTGGCTATATTAGTGTGATTTAAAAAAGTAGTAAGCACTACTCTGTGGTTTCAATGACCTGAAGTGGAAAAGTCATGAGATTTAAGAAGCTTAAAAGTGACACGTCTGACCTTCTGTACAAAAGTTCCATTGTTTCCTACTTTAAGTCTTAGGAACTTGAACAAAACTGTCTTCCTGGGAAGCCAGATAACGGAATGACTTTACAGGAAGACTCTACTGAGAGCATGCCTTCTGTAATCTTGCTGAGATCTTGTTCTTGTCTCCCTATGATTTATTCGGAGGTTGCTTCCATCAAAAGCAGGAGCCATTCCTAAATCACAGAACCTGTACCAGAGACCAAGATATGGGAAATGAATAGCAAGAAACGGGAGGTGCACAATTCCACTTCACCAGCATCTCATGACCTTCTACCCAATGGTGTTTGTATGGATAGCATCTGTCTGCTCAGTAGGTGAGCTGGCTCTCCATAATTCGGCCTGGGACAGCCAAGAAAGGAAAGACTCAGGAGGGCCCAAAAGATTGTAGAGCAGGGATGTCAAACTTGCGTCCTGTGGGCCGGATGTGTCATGCTCTGGACATGGCCATGCTTGGCTTAGCGAAGGGGCAAAAAGTCACTATGTCATGTGATGCCGCCGAGTTTGACATCCCTGTTGTAGAGAGTAAAGGAGATGACATGTATGAAAGATGGGAATCTATGAAGCTGTTAATTATCATCTTCATATTTATGGCTTCTCTGCAGTAAATCCACTTATCCACAGCGTTCTGTGGCTGCTTAAGTGTGTTGGCTAGGCACAGGGGTTGGGATTCAATTTTTTTTAACAACCGGTTCTGTGGGCGTGGCTTAGTTGGTGGGTGTGGCTTGGTGGTCATGTGACTGGGTGGGCGTGGCCAACTCAACATCACTCACATCGAGGCACGCATCTCCTCGCCTGGCCTCTCATGACTGTGGGGATGCTGCAATAGTTGTAAGTGTGAAAAATGGACATAAGTCACTTTTTTTCAGTGCCGTTGTAACTTTGAATGGTCACTCCACACAAGCAAAGCACCGGTAAAGGAGGGGAAAAAAACTCCAGAGAAGTTCCTGAGACAGGAAGTCTAGTCCTGCCAAGAATGTAATAAGGGTTAACAGAGAGGCAGTTTCTGTAAGCAACACCAGAATGTTTCCTTCCTGCCTTCCTTACAGGATTAGGCCAGTAATTTCTTCTAACAACTGGTTCTCCGAACTGCTTAGAATGTTAACAACTGGTTCTAGCAAATAGGTGCGAACCTGTAGAATCCCACCCCTGGTTAAAATGTTGTGCTGACTATGGAAATGCTCAAATTTTTGTCCCCTGACCCCTTAGTGACAAAGCTCCCTGGGTGACTTGAGGCTGTTTTCTCCTTCTCAGCCCAACTGTAGGAGATGACCAGGCTGAGGCCAAGGGAGAAGTCAAGCATGTCATCAGTTTGGGGTACTGTCAGAACTTTTATATCAAAATATATTTTATTCTTTATCCTGTTTCCACCTTCCTTTAAAACATGAGCAGACTCCCCAGTGGGCTGAGTGTCAGAGTCTCCACTAGATAACTGACAGTCAAGCTGAAACTAAATTGATCAAGTCAAAAAATGGTGGAGGGAGAATCCTTTACCCAAACTTCCTCAAACCCCCAAATAAGTTACCCAGACCTAATTCACATACTAAAGGACCAGGTCTATAAACACAAACAGAGTTAATTAAATTAGGTCTCCCAGCAGAACTGCATGCTCACAAAAAATACATACCTACAGACACAGAGACACACACACAGAGACATCCTTCAAGTGAACCGGTAGCTAATTTTATGGCCAGTTTGACGAAATGGCAAATCTCACCCCTGACTGGCCCCGCCTGTCCCGCCTCGGCCCTCCCAGGAGTCTCCATGCAGCCCATTTTGGATCACAGGTAAGTGCACAGCAGGGGCGGGATTCAAAAAATTTAACAACTGGTTCTGTAGGCGTGGCTAGGTGGGCGTGGCCATGTGACTGGGTAGGCCTGGATTTTTTTTGCAGACCCCCTCACTTTTTTTTTTACCTCCTGGGACTCAGCGAAGCCTCCTGGGGGGCGTTTTTGCTCCCAGTAAGCTTTCCTGGGGCCCAGGAAGGCAAAAAATAGAGTGCAGGGGGACTGCAGATCCCCCCCCCACTGTCACCCCCATGGACCCCCCCCCACCACATCCCTTTTTGCCTCCTGGGCCTCAGGGTAGCCTCCTGGGTGAAGCAGTACGACAACAAGGGGGATCCCGGCATAGCTGATCATCAGAACAGCTGATCATTGGATGGGAAAAAAATAAATACCTTAACGAGTGACTGGGCAGGAGAGAAAGCAGTCAGCAATGTCAGGCATGCATGCGATGTCGTGCATGCGCGATAAGGACTGACTGGGTGGGGAGGGGAAGGGTGGAAAGAGAGGGGCGGGGCCAGCCAGGGACACGATTTGCCGGTTCTCCAAACTGCGCCGAATCATAACAGCCGGTTCTATAGAACCGGTCCAAGCCAGTAGAATCCCACCCCTGGTGCAGAGGCTTGAGGAGGATGAAAAATGAGCCTCCCAGAAGTTCCGGAAGGCCAGAAAGGGGTCCATTTCTGGCCTTCAGAGAGCCTGCAGAGCCTGAGGAGGCCATTTTTGTCTCCTGAGGCCTCAAGGAAGCCCTCCGGTGCTTAGTGAGGGCCAAAATGGGCCTCATGGAAGTTCCAGAAGGCCAGAAATAGGCCTCTGGAGCCCAGGAAGGCTGTTTTCGCCCTCCTGGAGGTTCAAGAAAACCCTCTGGAGCCCAGGAAGGCTGAAAATGGGCTCCCCATGTCCCATTTTTGCTCCCAGGCCAAGGGAGTGCAGGAGGCTGACTAGCCAACACTCACCCAGCAACCAGGCAGAGAACTGATTTTTGAAGCCGACCCCTGAAGCTCCCCCTATAAAAGTCTACCTTTTGCTGGTTAATACAGAAAAAAAAAAGACTTTAAATTTGTATTTTAAATTATTTAACTCAGGGTTAAAGAAAACTCATTTGGGGCCGGCAAATATGTCTATCCAAAGGTTTCTAATACTGTAACTGAAAAGCAGTTAACAAGCAATTTTCAAAAGTGAATAAAAAACAAAGGAATGTCCTTTCGAAAGCATTGACCATGGTTTGAAGAAGGTGGCTACTCCTCTGTCTAGCAGCTCTAAACACTGGAGATGACTATCTTGAGGCTTCCTCATAAGGAGCAGCTGTCTGGAGCACTTGTGGGTGATCTCATGTCCTCTCCTTTCCAGAGAGGTTTCAAAGAGCCAATTGTCAGCTCTTCATTTTTGTCAGCTCTTCATTTTTTTTGCAATTGTTGATTCCAATTTTTGTGGAAAACAAGACACTGAAACACTGGAGATTAAACCTCAGAAATACTCCACTGTCTCACACTAATTCTCCTAAAATTAAACAAACCAATAAGGCAAAATCACCTTGTACTTGAAATTATGATAATTACAGTAAGTATAGGTTCCCATATACATAAAGAGTCTTATGGTGGTTTTGTAATCATCTGGCTGCATGCCTATCCATCAACACTGGATTAAGGCCAACTGATTGATGTCTTAAACACAACCCAACAATGGTATTCTTCCATGAAAGCGAAGTTCTCACATCATGAGACAGAAATGAACGTGATATGTGACACTTTCACACCAAATATTTAAACTTTGTCCAATCACCAGGTCAAGGAAAACATTTTTTTAACATTACTGGTTAAAATGAAATACTTCATTTTAAAATAAAACCCTTCAGATAAGGACGGTTATGAAAAACTTTAAGTTAAGCATAGCTGTGAAAGAGTTAAGGGTATGAAGGCTAGGGTGGAAACATGTGGTGTTCCCATTTCCTTGGGGCCCCAAGTTTATTCCAGTTAATGGCTGATCCAAGGCTGAACTCCAACATCAGAGAAAAGATCATACCATCCACAAGATTGTAGGAATATTATTATTAGAAATTAAATTAAAACTTCAAAATAAAACAATATCATCAGTTTTGCCCTACTCAATCTGGTTTAAATTGTTCAAAATAAGAAATAGCTCTGTTGCTAGAATTCTCTTTATCCTTTATCTCAATAAATATTGTTAAAGAGAACTTTCTATCATTTAGTCTCATTGATTGATCAACTATTCCAGTTAGAGCCACCCTTAACTAGGTGTCAGCTGTTAAAGATAGGCCAGGGTAAGAAATAATATGCCAATCTGCCAAGAATCTGGATAGCTAATTATGTTGCAGAACATGGAAGGTGAAAGACTTACCTTTTGGGGCCTGGGAGAACAGGTGGAATTTGGGGACCATATTGAGAACTAAGATGGCCAACTCCCATTTCCCAGAAGTCAAAATAGTGCAGCACCTTCCTACCAACCACACTTGTCTCCCTCTTGATCTTTAGCTTATCTTTAAATAAAGGTAAAGGTTTCCCTTGTCCAGTCATGTCTGACTCTAGGGGTAGTGCTCATCTCCATTTCTTAGCCGAGGGAGCTAGCATTGTCCAAAGATACTTCTGGGGTCATGTGATCAGTGCACATCCGGGGTCATATGCCAAGGCACACAGAATGCTAGTACCTTTCCATTAAAGTGGTACCTATTTAGCTATTAGCATTTGCATGTTTTAGAACTGCTAGGTTGGCAGGAGCTAGGGCAGCGGTGGTGAACCATTTTATTGTGGTGTGCTGAAAGCACGCATGTGTGCCAGCACCCACAATGCAATGCACCCTGCCCCTCCCCTGTGCATGCATGTACAACATCCCCCCGCCCCCTTACCTGCACTGCACATGTGCATGCCTCCCAGCTGATTTTCGACTCATTTGCGGCTGTTTTTGCCCTCCTGCAGGCTTGAGAGAAGCCTCTGCAGCCTTTGGAGGCTGAAAAATGGGTCTGTTTCGGCACTTCCGGTATTTCTGGAAATACTAGAAGTGCTGAAATGGGCCCATTTCAGGCTCAGGAGGGCAAAAACAACCTGCTCTGAGCTCCAGAGGCCCACTGGAGGCTGAAAATGGGCACTTCTGGTATTTCTGGAAGGCTCATTTTTTGGCCTCCTGAGGTTGCAGAGGTTTCCCTTGAGAATCCCGGAGGGCGAAATCGGCCTCAAACAGGCTGAAAATCAGCTGGGAGGCACGTACATGCACAGCGCAGGTAATTTTGGCACAAATGGCTCTGCGTGCCACCTATGGCACACATGCCATAGGTGCACCATCACGGAGCTAGGGCAAGTAATGAGAGCTCACCCAGCTGCACAGGGTCTTGAACCTGAGCTCTCAGCTTTCCAGCAGACAAGCTCAGCATGTTTCACTGCTTTATTTAAAATATCTTTAAATACTTTAAGTAAAAGTGATTCTATTCGATCACAGCTTTGCTTCCTGCTTTCAGGGCTTCACAAAGGATGCAGCACTTTCTTCTCTGCCTAGCCAGGGATGGGATTCTACCAGTTCTCACCTATTCGCTAGAACCGGTTGTTAACATTCTAAGCAGTTCGGAGAACCAGTTGTTAGAAGAAATTACTGGCCTAATCCTGTAAGGAAGGCAGGAAGGAAACATTCTGGTGTTGCTTACAGAAACTGCCTCTCCGTTAACCCTTATGACATTCTTGGTAGGACTAGACTTCCTGTCTCAGGAACTTCTCTGGAGTTTTTTTCCCCTCCTTTGCTGGTACTTTGTTTGTGTGGAGTGACCATTCAAAGTTACAATGGCACTGGAAAAAGTGACTTATGACCATTTTTCACACTTACGACTGTTGCAGCATCCCCACAGTCATGAGAGGCCAGGCGAGGAGATGCGTGCCTCGATGTGAGTGATGCCATGCCCAGCCAGTCACATGACTACCAAGCCACAGCCACCAACTAAGCCACGCCTACAGAACCAGTTGTTAAAAAAAATTGAATCCCACCCCTGATTTTAACTCCCTTCCCCCCGCCCACTGGCTGGCTGTGGATAGCCCTGAACAAGCTAACAAACTGCACCTGGATAGCATCACAAGATTATTAGATGACAAGATGTTTAGAACCAGAGCCAGGGAAGGCAGGCGGGTTTTGCTTTTTTTTGCTTTTTTTTAAAAAGGTCTGATTTCTTTCTCTTTTTAAAAAGATGTTAATGGTAAATCATGGGCTGCTTGCCTGGTCCTGGAGTCTGTCTAAGATCTGAAATTTTACTCTTCCTTTTTTTTGTCACCCTTTACAGCAGCCTCTCCTAATTTGGTGTCCTGCCTTTACACTGGACTTCAGAAATGTTGTTAAATCAAGAGTACTTTCCCCATTCTCCACCTCTCTCATGACTTTTGCTTCTGTTTCTCTTCAGCTTAATTTTTCTTTTTCCAAAACAGAATTTTTAAAAAAGGCAGCCATTCACTTTCTATGGCAGAAATGACAATTGCATACAAAGGGAAGCATTTTTGGTATGTATGTGTAATAAATCCCCCTTCCTGGTAATTCCAGTGTCTTGAAAACAGAAATGTAGGCTTGTGTGGATTTGTGGAATCGCCCAGTGCTTATTTTGAGCCACAGTTTTTAAACATTTCAATACTACAAATGCTGAACCTGTGGGATCCTTGGTGCTTTCTGAGCTTGGTTGCTTTCTTGCAAATGTTTCGTTACCAAATTAGGTAACCTATTCCATTAGAATCTGGCTGTACGGAAAGGGTGGGTTATGTACAAGGCATAGTCAGTAAATTTACATATTTACATTTAAATATATTCAGATTGCAATCACTTCTGCTCAAAACGTTCCGCAGAACTGAACTCACAACGTTGGTGCCTTGCAAAACAATCCAGGAATAAAACGATTATCTATTATCAATCTAAAGGTAGATTAAGAAACTGATGCTATATGTAAGTCAGAATTACTTTTCTTGTAAAGTTATAACTGAGTCTGGAATGTGCTTCGCTCCCTTTATCTTCTGTAAACTAGGGTGAGGTTTGCTCATGTTATCTTTCTGGCTTGAGCTCAAGGAAGAAGTAGTAACCAAATCAAGGCACTATTTGGAAAGACCACACCCCACTAAGATTTGTAAAGCAAACTCCTTTATACAAACAGTCAGCACAGCCCACTCTCCCTTGTACTGTGGATGTTACCGCTTCTTCTTCTTCCTTGTATTATTTCCCACGCTTGTCGGCGTACCTGCTTCCATTTGACTTGAACCAAGGCCTCTTCAGAGGTGACACCCATGCATTTCATGTCCTCCTTAATACGATCCATCAACCATTTCTTGGGTCTACCACAGGGTTGCCGACTATCAAGGGCCAGATGCATGGCTGTCCTCGACAACGAGTCTTCTTTACCGTGTACAACGTATCCAGATCATCTAAGTCCGTGATGGCGAACCTATGGCATGCGTGCCACAGGTGGCACACAGAGCCCTGCCTGTGGGCATGCGAGCCATCACCCCAGCTCAGCTCTGCTGTGCATGCGCCTCCCACTGGCCAGCTGGTCTTCGGGTCTCTAGTGTGCATGCGCAGGGTGTGTGTGCACAGTGGGGGCGCGTGCATGGGAGACATGCATGCATTCCATTTTGGGGGTGTGCATGTGCTGTCAGGGGTCCGACATCCCACCTCCATTTGAAACATGAGTCTCTAGTCGCATCTCTCAGAGTTTAAAAAAATAATTTATTAGGAGTGAACTTGTTGGCGTTACTTGGGTGCAGCCGACACTGAGAATAGAATAGAATAGAATAGAATAGAATAGAATAGAATAGAATAGAATAGAATAGAATAGAATAGAGTTCTTTATTGGCCAAGTGTGATTGGACACACAAGGAATTTGTCTTGGTGTGAATACTCTCAGAAATGACACCTCATTCATCTCACCCTTGACCATGGTCTTCATCCACCCCTTGGATGCACATTCTCTAATGGGACACATCCATAGCCAAAAGTCATCAATCATCCTCTCCAGTAATAAACTTGCGTGCCAGAAGCTTCAGCTGCCTAGCAATTATCTAAGGTATGCATTACTGCCCCCACTCCTTTTCTGCTGACAACTCTAAAAGGACAAGAGAAATATTTTTGAGTTGACATGCGTGCTTTGGGCACTCAGTGCCGAAAGGGTTAGCCATCACTGATCTAAGTCTTCCTTCCTGCAGTTTTGCTATAATTGGCTGGTAATTAGCCTGATAATTAATTTTCTGCAGGAAAATAACCAAGCCAGAATACATCAAGAACCCAAGAGCTACATATTTTCTCCAGCGTTGGTTTTGTTCAAAAGGCAAATGCTTTCTTCTGATTCTTTCTTGGTTTTTAGTGATATATTTGAAACTGCACTATTTGTTTTCCACAGCAACATTGTAGCTCTGCCAAACTTGCAAAAAAGTCAGCTCTCACATTGGTAGAAATGTTTGCCTTATATTACTTCAAGGATCTAGTAAATCGACCCCATGCTGAGAAGCCTAAAGAAAGATAATGCGGTGTCTGTCTTTGGAAAAAAAAGCGCCATTTACATCTGGTATGGTTGCTGAATGCTTTCAAGTTGCGGTGTTGGAGAAGAGTCTTGAGAGTCAATCCTAAAGAAAATTGACCCTGATTATCCTTTGGAAGGACAGATACTGAAGCTGAAGCTCAAAGGATTTCGCCACCTGATGAAAAGGGAGGGCTTGTTGGAAAAGATCATGTAATTTGTTGTAACTTTGAACGGTTCAGTGGTGGGATTCAAATATTTTTACTATAGGTTTGGTGGGCGTGGCTTGGTGGGCTTGGTGTGGTAGGGATGGCACTGGAAGGATACTGCAAAATCTCAATTCCCTCCCCACTCCTGGGGGAAGGTTACTGCAAAATCCCCATTCCCTCCCTGCCCCACTAACCTGCTTTCCAGCTCCGTTCTTCTGTGCAGGGCAACCAAAGAAGACCCAGCCGATCAGCTGGGACTCGGGAGGCAGAGAATAGATGGGGTTGGCGGGGCCAGTCAGAGGCGGTAGTTGCCAGTTGTCAAAATTTTCACTACCAGTTTTCCAGAACTGGTCAGAACCTGCTGAATACCACCTCTGGAATGGCTGCTGACTATAAATCGAGAACTACCTATATGGCGAAGACCGTGTTCGTCATGGTTCAACATTTTATTAATTTAACAAAGCATAAAATACAAAAATCTAAAGAAAGATGAAGGTGAAATAGGAGAGGAAAAGGAGAAGAGAGGAAAGTATCAGGTAGAGGGGGAAAGCAGGGAAAAGCGTTGACTTCCAACTCCTTTTGGTGCAGTAAAATAAGATAATAACATAAACTCTCAACTTTTTACTTTTATATCCTTGCCCTGTGATGGCGAACCTATGCCACGCATGCCGGAAGTGGCACGCAGAGCCATCTCTCTGCGCATTCCAGCCATCATCCATTGCTCTTCTGGAAGACCAGCTGGCCAGCCAATTTCTAACACACATGTGCATGCCGGTCAGCTGGTCTTTGCACACGTATGCATGCCGACCAGCTGGTCTTTGCACGTGTGGGAGCTCCAGAAACGGGAAGAGTAGCTCCCGTGCACGCACACTTGGTCTTCCAGTTTCTAATGCACATGCATGCACGAAGACCAGCTGGCTGGTGCACACATGAGCACTAGAAACCGTCTGGCCACCTGGTCTTCTGGTTTCTAACGTGCGTGCGCCTGCCAGGAATTGCTCCTTTGGTTTTCAGCACACGCATGCTCCCATTTTGGTACTCAGTGCTGAAAAGGTTAACCACCACTATCCTAGCCATTTCTATAACACCAAACCTATCTAATCAGCGAAACCCCGAATCCCCAAATCAAACTTTCATTTTTTTCCCCATCTCAAGCATGAAGTCCAAAAGTGGTTTCCAAGTAGAAATGAAATTTCATTATTTTCTTTTTACCAAAGCAGTCAACTGAGCCAGCTCTGCTAACTTCATCAACTTTTGCAGCCATTCATCTATTGTGGGTATCACAGTGTCCTACCATTGTTGTGCATAAAGTATTGAAGGCCCCTTTTAAACAACTTTAAGATATATTGATTTCAACTCTCGGAATTTCCCCGTTCTGGTTGGCGTATTCTAGGAGTTAAAGTCCTTGTGCATGCTGGCTGGGAAAATCTGGGAGTTGAAACCCAGACCTCTTAAAGTGGCTGAGGTTGAGAAATACAGGTGCAAAGTATTGGATTATATTTGCCCTCTTGCTTGCATTAGAAATAAACCTGTTCTGTGCTTCCGGTTTGCAAGGCTTCGGCGGCGGCAGGAATCCGCGATCATGTGCGGTTCCTGCTGCGCTTGCTGCTGGAGTGCCCCTGATCTAGCCGGATTTGGGGGCTAATAGTTACTCCGTAGAGGTAATTGAAGACAGGGGAGATCCAGCAGGGGTCCGGGGGAATCACAACCCACCTCCTGAGCTGGCTTAACTCCCTTTTCCAAAAGCGGTGGAGCGGCAGTCAGCAATGGCCGCCACAAAGAAGCTTTCATCTGGACAAGAATGTGCAGGAGGAAGCTGAGAAAGTGAAAGTTTTGGGCTGAACTGGGATAACAAGTAACATTTAAATACCCTGGAATTTTATTTTCATTAAAGATGCATTGTTCCCAACGAAGATTGGAAAAAGTGGCAGATGAAAGTTAAAAGGGGAAGTTTGTTTTTTCTCACTCTCCTTCCTTACGATGATAGCGGATGGAAACTGGGAAAATCCGTTTTGGCACCAGCAGGTAATTAAATTTGAAAATTAAAGCCAAGGGGACATTAAAGATTTCTGAACATTGGAATTAAAAAAAAAGTTTTTTTTTTTTGCTATAAGTGGGAAGGGAGAGGAAAAGAATTAATTTTAAGATTTTGCTGGAGAAGGCTACTTGGAACTTATAAAATCAGAGTTAAATTGTAACAAGACTTCTAAAAGATATATTTTGGAACTTTGTAATTGAACTGTACCCCAGGAAGAGAAAGTATAAAAAGAAGAAAGTGCTAAATGAAACAGTGTGTGTCTATTTGGATTGCTTGGTGACTTTGGACCTTTGGAAATTATTATTTGAAAGACTAAAACCATTTGGGTTGTTTAAAAATTTTTCACAATGGCATTACTTGTTGATGAACTGAAAATGGAATTTAAAAAGCTAAAAGAAGAGGAACAAGAAGGGAAGGGCTCTTCTGGATCTGTTTTTCATTTTTTAGAAATGGCGATTTCTACCTATCAGAAATTACAAGAACAAGAAGGTTGGGATGAAGAAGAAGAAGCTATCCTTAATGAACAAACAACTTTAGCTGGGGAAGAAAAGGGAAAGAGTGGAAAGAAAATGGAGAATTTAAGACTTAAAAAAACAACCAAAAAAGGGAAAAATAAGGTGAAAAATCGATACAATGTCAGAAAGCAACAGAAAAGAGGAATACAGAAGAGGGTGGAGATTAAGAGGGTGGAGATCAAGAGATGGAGGGGGGGTAAAAAGGCTAGATTGGAGAAGAAAGAAAGGGGAAAAGGGAAGAGAAGTTACAAAGGTTTGAAACAAGATGTAAAGAAACAGGACTTATTCAGAGATAATGAGTAAAAATATATTTAAAAAAGAGATTCTGCAAAAGTACATAAGACTGTATTGTTGTATTTGTATTTGAAATAATGATAGAAAACTGGAACATTATATGATTATAAAATGGGATAAAATATTAAAAGGAATGTGTAAATGCTTAAGATTTAATGATAGAGTTTAATTTGCTATGGATTATTGTTTTAATTATATTATAAGTTTATTATTTTCCTATTTTAAAATATAGTACGTAGCTTTAGAAAGTACTAAGCAGAATCAGAATGAAACTTATATATATTATTTTAAGTGTTAAATTTAGGGGAAAGATATAAAGGCGTCATACTTCAATCAGTGATTACAGGAGAAATTTTGTGTTAATGAGAAAAGAAAATAAATAATTGAAATAGAACAGACAAAAGATACAGGTATAATGATTTAAATTGAGATGAAATAAATAAAATAGAATTAAGAGAGTGAAAAGAGGGGAGAAGCTATATAGAAAATGTAGAATGGTAAATAAGATATGAAATGGTATATAAAGTGAGCATGAATTTGATTTATGTCTGTACAAAAAGATGTAACCCGGGACTAAGCCGCTTTCCAAAAAGAAGTTTTATGTTTTCATGTTTTGTGTTTTGTTTGTGTATGTTTGTTTATTGAAAATTAATAAAAAAAAATTTTTTTAAAGAAATAAACCTGTTCTTTCTCTGAATGAGTTTGAAGTGGTAGCATGAATTAAATCAACAAAGATCATATTCTCACATAATGCAGAGGGCACAAAAGAACAGAAGGCTGACAAATCATTCTTTCAAAGCCACTAGAGTGCACTGTTCACTTGTTTTTAGTGATTCTGTCCCTCTCTTAGGATGTTTTTTTAATAGAGATATAGAAGCTTCTAATATTTCTTCAGATGAGGGCATCCTCGCTGTACTATGATGGCATCTAAAGACTATCAAAAGGATCATAGCATACGCTTGTGTGCATTAAAATCAGATTTATCCAATGTGGGTTTGAGACGTGGGCAATATATTAAAAGTGGAATCTGAGAAAAATAAAACTCTGGAGGTGTAGAGTGGAGAATGATACTTTCCCATTGATAATAGACATTCACAAAATGACTATTTTTGCATGCTGAATGCATATACTGGCAAAGATTCTCTGATTTAAAAGCTGGCTGGTCTATTTCTGATAAAGTCTGTCTTTATTATCATTGGATTGCAGACCGTAAGTTTATTGTGGACCATTACTTGGATGTTAACGAAGATTTTCAATCATCCAGGTCATGGTTGTCCCAGGCAACTGGACTTTTTCTTTTTGGCTTTTTCCTTGAAGACATTTTGCTTCTCATCCAAGAAGCTTCTTCAGTTCTTTGGATGCCAAGTTTGCTTCCCCAGAATCAGGCAGTTTGTCCTACCTAGCACAGTGGTGAACTGATGAAAAAGAGGCATGGCTCCCAACTTATCTGCCTCCATGGATCCTGGCAGCAGTAGCAGTAGATGGTAGCTGTGGTGGGGTGAGAGGAAGGGTTTCAATGTGCGATCTAATCCTGCACATGCTCAAATGGAGCTTCATGTGCTTGCCTTTTGCTTCCAAAGACTGGTTCCCAATGAGTCATGGACTGATACCATAGTTTGTGGAGCAGGGGTTGGGGACTCCTGCCTTAGGAAATAAATAGGTGTATCCAGTGGTGGGATTCAAATAATTTAACAACCGGCTTGCCCGCGGTCAGGTTGGCTGTTGTGGGAGGTGTGGCACATCCCTGTCCTCCAGCTCCACCACACATGCGGAACAAGCCGTATGTGCAATGGGCAACCTGACCCTGGGCGAACTGGTGGCTAAATTACCTCCCCACATCAAAGTGGATCCTGGGCGCTGCGCTGCATTGGAGAAACAGGCAATAAACCGTCTGGCACGAGGGGAGCAGAAGGAGCAGGGAGAAGAAAGAGAGAAAGCGGTCTTGTCTTCTCCTTGCACTGGCCACTCTGTTGCCTGTTTCTCCATTGCAGTGCAGTGCCCAGGGTCTACAGAGGTGGATGGGTAATTTAACAACCGGTTTGCTGGAACCGGTGCGAACCGGCTGAATCTCACCACTGGGTGTAGCTGGTGGTGATGTTACGAGGTCGGAAATAGTCTTGTCAAAATAGATACAGGAGCAGAGATTTCTTTCAGATCTGCTGCACAGTTTGATTCCTAGGGTGACTCAGTGCAATCTGTTGCTGGTCTGGGATTGGGAGCTTGCATAGGTCTGCCATGAAAGGTCTACAGGCTTTGTAAAGGAAATTGTCAGGTGCAAAAAATAAGGAACCAGGGTTGTTCAAATGAGTACGAGTTTATTCCATGTTATCTCTCCACAAGAATCCGAACTACTAACGATCAAGACAAATTGGCGGTAGATAAGTTAATGGAATTCAAGGTGGGCTGGACATAGATCTCTTGTGGGCACAAAGGGACTCGAGACTGATGAAGCATTTGACTCCCTCCCTCAAACTTCATCTGGTTATCTCCCCTATAGAAATTTCATTATCAGAAAGATTATATGCTGGTGGTTTTAGTTGTGAATTGCATGCAATGTAATTTGTTTTTATTTCTTGTAGGAAATTATTGGTATGGTGTGACTTGATTGATATGGCTTGTTTGATGAGAGTATGTACATGTATGTGGGTGTTTACATGTATGTGATTTAACATGGTTGGATAGGTTGAGAAAGGCCTGCTTTAAAAACCTTTTCAGTGTAAACCTCTCTGTGCTGATTTTGAAAAAGGAGAGTTTTGGGAGAAAGTTTGAATTGTGTGTGTGTGTGAGGCATTAAGGGTTGATTTGTATCCAATATAATCTGGGTGGTTTAGGGAGCTTTTTTTCACAAACGTGACAGTGAATCTGCTGTGTGACATTTTCTTGGCTCGGTTTCATCATTTCTGAAGCTCTCAAGCAGCTTGCATTTTGCCCTTCAGTCCAAGAAATAAAGATGCTATCAACAATTCAAGACGGCGATGGCTCTGAATATAGATGGGCAGTGGAATAACCGGCCCTCTGGTGTAGCCATAACAATCTGAAGCTGTATACACTTGAAACTGTAGAGATGGGAGTGGATTTTAGGAAGAACCTTTCTATTTTACCACCACTTACCATATTCGACAATGCCGTATCAGCAGTAGAATTCTTCAAATTGGTGGGTTTTATAATCTCCCAGGAATTGAGATGGACACTTAACATTAGAACCATCATTAAAAGGGAGCAACAAAGAATGTTCTTCAGCTCAGGAAGTTCAGACTGCCCCGGGAACTGTTGATACAGTTTTGCAGAGGAATTATTGAGTCTGTCTTTTGTACTTCTACAACTGTCCTCTTTGGTGCCGCAATCAAACAGGAGAGGTAGAGACTCCAATGGATAGTTACGGTTGCAGCCTGCCTTGGATAGAAAACTTGTATATAGAGTGGGTTAAAAGGAGGGCTGAGAAGGTATCTACAGAGCTCTCACATCCTGGACATAAACTGTTTCAACTCTTCCCCTTGAGACAATGCTCGATAAGGCATTACAGGTCAAAACAGCTAGACATCGGTTCAGTTCTTCCCCCTCATACCATCACTCTGCTGAATAACTGTCATGGTGTTGTCTAATATCTATGTGTGTTTACCCATATGCCATGGCGACAGTATTATTCTTTATCCTTCTTATTATGTTTCTTACTCTCCCCTCTTATGGGTATTATATCTCTTTTATTCATTAGACATGAAACTCAGTCAACTGAACATTTAAAAATGTATCAGAAATACCAGTGACTGGTGCTCATGGCTGATATGGGTTGCTGCCAGCCTCCTAGGTATCAACCAAGTCCCTTCTTAAGATGTACAATGTTCAATTTCTTGATGTATTTTATAAAATTCTTGGACATGGTACCAAATGCCCCGATGACAATGGGTATTATACTGTTACATGTTTCATCCATAATTGTGTAATTTCGATGGCCAGGCCGCAATATTTTTCCCAGTTCTTTTTCTTTGACTCTGGTGTGTCCTGGTATTGTGATATCAATTTTATTATTATTATACACACAAAAAATGACAGTGTACACAGCAAATGAGATAACTATGCTGTGTTTCCTATCACAAATCACTAGTCGAACACTTCCCAAGTGTTTAGGACTGTGTGATGCATAAGCGGATTATGCGAGCAGATCCCAGTAAGGTGGCCTTCTACAGCTGACCGATGGTGATCTTGTCAGCGCCAATTGTTTTTAAGTGGTTGCCTAGGTCTTTAGGCACAGTACCCAGTGTGCCAAATACCACTGGACCCACCTGCACTGGTTTATGTCAGAGTCTCTGCAGTTCGATTTTCAAGTCCAGATATCTGATGATTTTTTTCAAGTTGTTTCTCGTTGATTCTGCTGTCACCAGATATGGCAATGTCGATGATCCACACTTTTTTATTCTCCACAATCGTGATATCTGAGGTATTGTGTTCCAAAACTTTGTCAGTCTGTATTCAGAAGTCCCACAGCAGTTTTACATGCTCATCTGATTATTATTATTATTATTATTATTATTATTATTATTATTATTATTATTATTATTATTATTATTATTGCTGTTGTTCTGTTGGTTTGCCTGTACACTGAGAGTTTCTGCACCAAAGATAAATTCCTTCTGTGTCTCACACTTAACCAAATAAAGTGTTTTATTTGATTCAATTCAGTTCAGTTCAATTCAATTCAGCAAGCCTCAGAGGAGAAGCATTTAGAGACAGGCTAAGGTGCTGAAGATAATTATTCTTCCCAAAGAATATTACTGTAGGAAATATTACCATAGGGTTTATTTTTAGCAGTTTTTGCCTTCCGCAGACTGAACTTCTTCAGATGATTTTGTTTTGTTTTTTTTCTAAGTGTTAATAATATTTTGCTGATGATATTGAAGAAATTTTCTCTATTCAGAAGCATGGCCGATGACAGTCCTGCGGCTTTCCATTTTAGCATTTTCTGAGGAAATAGCAATTTTCACATTTCCCTCAGGAAGGTGACACCTGTCACCGAATCCTTTTGGAAAGTGGTATTGAGGAAGAAGGTATGAAAATGACAAACTGCTTTCCTCTGCTTTACATTGGGCAGGCTTTGAACATTATTCAAAAGCAACATTGGGTGCAGAATGCAGCTGTTGGCATACTGATGAGTAAAAGTTGCTACAAAAGTCATTGTGAACTAATCGTGCACACGGCATTAGCTTTCAGTGGGTTTCCATGTACATTTCAAAGCAGTGTTTTTGGCTTTTGAAGTCCTAGGTGGATTAGTTCTCAGATACTTATAGCACCACCTGTTACAGGTAGAATTGATCCACCTGATCTGTTTATCTTAGATGAGCAAATTGACTATTGCTGAGTTAAATAGCTGAATACTTGGGCGATTTGGAGATGGGTGTTTCTCTGTGTAGGTTCCATGTTGTGGAGAATAACCTAGAACAGTGGAGATCTCCCAAGATCCCCTCAGGGATGCACAATATCAAAGTTATTTGCCAGATTTGCAAGATTTCAAACCATGTCACTCTTCTCATTATTTTTGTTAAAAAAAAATAAAGAGCTTTTATGTGAAACTCTTTTCTTTCTTATGTTAATAATCTAAGGGTTTAATATTATTAGTTCAATACATATTCTACAACGGTGTCAATTAAAAATTTTAATATGATAAATATTGATAAATATAACCAATACAGAGTAAAGTCTTTTTGAATCCTCCATAGTTTCTAAAAGTGGAAAAATATCCTGAGAATAAAAAAATTTAAGAAACAAAGAATTCAACAGTCATTATGTAAGCACCAGCTTAGTCTTGGAAGAGAGGAGAAAGTGAGAAAGAAACTCAAGATTATCTTGCTTTGGTTCTCTTTGGTATAAGAATAGAAAAAGAGAACCTCTGTGAGGTTTTCAGGATTTTATTATACCCTGTAACAATACTATTCCAGTAGTCCTTGTGATGTCTATTTCTTGATATACAGGTCTACTTACAACTGTTCATTTAGTGACCGTTAAGTTATAACTGTATTGAAAAAAGTGACCGAGCAATAATCATATGGATAATCAAATCCAAATCTTAAAAATGATTTGGCAATTTTGCTGAATCATGGATTCAGCAAAAACAAATCTGGTCAGCTAATTTCATTTAATTTTTGATCAAGTACCCTGTTTCTCCAACAATACGGCCTCCCCCAATAGGAAGTCCCAGCATGTTTTATAGGCATGAAATGAAATTAAGTTCCTCCCCCCAAATTAAGGCCTATATTAAAACATGCAAAATGGGGGGGGAGGAATGGTGGTGGGGCTTGCCGTTAGGAAGTACTTTTGTTGCACACCCAGATATGGTGCTGCCTGTGTTGACCCCGATACTAAGTGCCTCACCAACGCCGAGGTCAACATCCAAGCCGTCGCTGCCCGCCTGCCCAAAGATGCAAGGGGGGGGGGAATTAAGTCACACCCGAAAAGAAGGCCTAGCCATTTTTTCGGGGCTCAAAAAAAAAAAAAAAAAGACCCAGCCTTATTATATGAGAAACATGGTAATGTTAGGAATGATGAAAAAAAAAAAGGAGAAGAAGAGGATGACCATCGACCGGTTGTGTGGACTCCATTACAGTGGCATTTGGAATGGCTTTGGAAGACATGAAGGATCAGGTTGGGGATAGATTGTCATGGTAAGAATTTATCTGTGTGGCTGCTAAGAGTTGAAAATGATTGGCACATAATCAATCCAATTCCCCGCAAAGAGACATCTGAAAAGATAGGAAAGTTCAGTTCACCCTTATGGAGATCAAAAGACGGAGGACCAGGCCAATGTACCTGCTCTCCTGCCATTTGTGGATTAGATATTTGGTATGTAGATTTTCAATGTATAGCGGTTTGTGGAATTCACTCCTTGCCACACTGCCTTATGCCCAGAATAAGTGCCTTTCCTTATTTATTAGGATGGGTGTAGCATTCTGCTGGAAGTCTCTTATTTTCTCTCTGATCTATCGACTTTTGTCTCAGTTTGTTGAACAGTATCCGGTAGAATAGCAATAGCGCTTCGACTTATATACCGCTTCACAGTGCTTTACAGCCCTCTTTAAGTGGTTTACAGAGTCAGCCTATTGGCCCCAACAATCTGGATCTTCATTTTATTTGGAAGGATGGAAAGCTAAGTCAACTTTGGTGAGAATCGAACTGCTGGCAGTCGGCAGAATTGGCCTGTCAAGTTTCCAAGTGATGAAATCCATTTAAAAAGAAATAAAAAGAAAAGGAATGTATGATTAGGATATAGGGCTAAATAAAATGGCTACCCATATGGCAATTTCAGGCATGACATAGCCTGCAATTACTACATTCTAACCACTGTGCCACTATCGTTCTGTAAGTGCCCACACCAAGATTTATTTTACTACCTCCATTACTTCCTGAACTTGTCCATCTATTTCATGAGTCATTAAAGAGGCCATTGTAAAGTTGAATCCTACTGTCACCCACCATATATAAATTGGGGCCTTCTAATGTCCACTTTTTTCTCAATAGCAATGGCAATTGCACTTAGATTTATTGCTTTACAACACTCTCTGCGCTCTTTACAATGTCAGCCTATTGCTCCCAAGAATCTGGGTCCTCATTTTATTGACCTTGGAAGGATGGAAGGCTGAGTCAACCTTGAATCCCATCAGGACCAAACTCCAGACGGTGGGCAGAGTTTTCCTACAACACTGCATTCTAACCACCAGGGTCCTGCAGGAATACCCTCACAGGCATCTGTTTGACTCAAATTAAAAGATGGAAAGGACTACTCAGAATCCGGTTGTGAGGCTCCCACCTACCACAAACTCTGTTTTTTTCCATTACTCTATTGCTATGCTTACTTTCATTGCCTTTCCTATGGACATTTCTGTCTCAACTATGATTTGTATTTAAGGTTACATTTTTACTATGTTTTGCTTAATAAACCCTTTCAGCTTTTATCTCCTTGGAGTGTCTGCTGTTTTCAAGATTTTATTGGTTTGATATTATTCTAACTTGCCTTGAGATCTTTAATTTTTCACCCCTCCAGGTGACCTCTTTCAAATAAAATGGTTTAAAATAACAATATTGTGATTTCCTGGCTGGAAAACAAGAAGCAAACTCCAGAACTGATGGTGCTGTCCTCTCAAAGCTTACTCCTTCATTCCCATTTTATTTTTTATGCGAAAAACACAAGAAAGACGAATCCTCAAGGAGAACATTGCTCCCTCCTATGCTAAGAAATTTGTGACATATTCTACAATTACATTTGTCACACTTAAATAATGTTTACTTAACAGTAGGACAAAAAATGGGAATATCAACTCATAAAACATTTCTATGGCCGTCTTATAGTTGCCACAACAGAAAGGGAAGTGGGGGAAAGGGCAGTGTGGCAGCTTGGAAATCGAAAGTGCATTCCATGCATATTTTTTCATAGATTGTAACTAGGTGACTGAAGTTTCTGCTGTGCAAAAATCTAACTGGAGAACATGATTGATGGCTCTTGGATATGGACGTGTTTTATTGGAGAATATGAATTATGATACACCTAGAGGGGTTGGGGGAAACCAGAGTCAAGGTTGACAGTGAATTATGTGTCTCAGAGTCGGCTACACTCAGGTAGTCCCGACATGTTATGTCCCAATAAATCCTGTTTAGTTTTGGAAGTTTGGCTCGAGACTCACGATTTAATTGGGGTAGCTGCTGGAATCCTGACAGGGAAATTGAAACACATCCAATAGTATAAAAGAACTGAGAGCCATTTTGAGGTGATGGTTAAGATGCTAGATTAGGAACCAAAGACTACAAATTTTAATCTTCCCTTAAACAGGAAAGCCAGCTGGGTGACTTTGGGTTAGTCCCTGTTTCTCAATCTCACCTACCAAACAAGGTTGTTGACTGGAGAAAGCAGGAAGCAACTCCATTTTTTACACCCTCTGGAATTGTACAAAGTAAAATAAAAAGTCTTTCCATTTAAGACTCACACATATTATCAGCCCCTGAGAACACTGTACAATAATATCTAATGAATATTCGTCCAGCCTTGTTTTGTTAGTGTTTTGATAATTCAGAAGTATCCCTATCCTCTTCTTAGTTTCCTGACCAGTGCTATTATTTGATAACACACGACGCTTCTCAGGGAAAGCTGGTTCAGTACTTGAAGATCCCATTGGTATTTGGGTTCCTGCTGGACCAGGAGTGGAAACTATGGCCAGGGCAGACTTGATTGGTGGACCAGTTCCATCCTCCCTGGATGCAAATCAGTGGTGGGATTCAATTTTTTTCCCTACCGGTTCTGTAGGTGTGGCTTGGTGGGCATGGCAGGAGAAGGAAACTGTAAAATCTCCAGCCAGAGGTGGTATTTGCCGGTTCTCCAAACTACTAAAATTTCCTGCTGCCGGTTCTCCGGAACTGGATAGAACCTGCTGAATACCACCTCTGATGCAGATGCCCTAGTGACAGCATCTTGAGTTCTGATCACAACCCAGTGGGACATACAATGGGGAATGGACTTTTGAGAAGGCCCAGAAGCTGTACCTTGCAGAAAAGACTGCAGCTTAATTGCTCATGAAAAAAAGTTAGTAGTGAAGACAAAGTTATTAGTGAAGATTAAAGACAAAGACTAAAGAATGTTAAAGTCACTGTCCTGTTCCTTATAAGTTTCCAGGGCCAAATCAAAGAGCTGAATATTACCTTTGAAACTCTGTGTCAACTCGTAAAGCATTCCTGGCTTGCTCTAGAGTTGCCATAAGAAGGATGGGGGAGATATGATGAAGCAGTTCGTTGCTATGACCAGAAGCACATTCCACCCATACCTTTCTCCAGATTGTGTCTCAAGTTACCAAGCCCGGCCGGAGAGGCGGGTTTTCCACAGCCCAGCAAAAGTGCTTTGTTGGAGAATGTGATTTATGACACACCCTACAGAGGAATCATTGAGTCTGTCATCTGCACCTCTATAACTGTCTGGGTGGTTTCTGCAACCCAACAGGACAGACACAGACTTAGGACTGTGTAATTAGGACTGCAGAATAAACAATTACTACCCACCTTCCTTCAATTGAGGACCTGTATACTGCACGAGTCAAAAAGAGGGCTGTGAAAATATTTACAGACCCCTCACATCCCGGACATAAACTGTTTCAAATCCTTCCCTCAAAACGACGCTAGAGAGCATTGCACACCAGAACAACTAGACACAAGAACAGTTTTTTTCAGAAAGCCATCACTCTGCTAAACAAATAGTTCCCTCAACCCTGTTCAACTATTTACAAAGTCTGCACTGCTATTACTGTTAATCTTGTCATCTTGTTATCACCCATCCCCTCCTACTTGTGACTGTATGACTGTAACTTTGTCGCTTGTATACTTACAATTTATATTGACTGTTTCCTAGTATGATGTGATTGCTTATTGTACCCTATGACTATCATTAAGTGTCATACCTTATGATTCTCGACTCCTGACGAATGTATCTTTTCTTTTATGTATACTGAGAGTATTTACATCAAGACAAATTCCTTGTGCGTCCAATCACACTTGGCCAATAAAGAATTCTATTCTATTCTATTCTATTCTATTCTATTCTATTCTATTCTATTCTATTCTATTCTATTCTACCCTGGGAGGAGTGGGGAAACAGGGTGGGCAGTATATTATGTAGGGCAGAACCGACTGCACTTGGGAAAAGTGCCGACATGTTGCTCCTTAATAAATAATTGGATTTCTTTTGAAACTTGGCTCAAGGCTCATGAATTAATTAGAGCATCCAATGGAACCCTGATACACTGTGTATATAATGCTTTGCCAAAATTGAATCTCCTGCTCCATTCCAATAGTCTAAAACCAATGTTTTTTCAACCTGGACAATTAAAAAATGCTTGGACTTCCATTCCCAGAATTCTCCAGCCAGCATGTTGCAAAACACCACTCTAGATCAACTATTGAAAATTCCCCCCCCGTAAGAAATATAGGCGTGCTAAGTGACAGGATATCATTGTCTGAGACACCTTTTCTCTAGATGTGTTTTTCACTCATTCACAAACAGGTGAAAACCATATTCTCCCTTTGGCCTTGATTGAGAAGGAAGGACATTATGACTGGATTGCACTGGAGTTGGGTGAATAATCCATTTAAATGAATGAAATACACAGCGATGTTCTTTTTGTGTGTGTGGATGTTATTAGATGTTTTATTGTGCTTTGTTTGGTGCATCCCCTGAGGTCTTCAAAATTAAAGCGGGCTACAAATAGTGTTTAATCACTATATAAAATTAAATTTTCCCCATTTTTTCCCCCTCGTTAAGAGAGATTGCTGCCAAATGTAAGAAGTCAGAGTGATAAAGTATAAAATACAGAGTTCTACAGATTTGGGACTTAAAGTTTGTTGTTATTATGTCTCTGGGATAACTACCTTGTTAAGTTACTGCATATTTATCACTTTGCTCAGTTATTTCTTTAACAACCAACAAATAATTTTATAGCAAGGGCCTCTGCAATTGTAAATTCCTGGGCATGTGACAGAGGAGAGTCTGGTCTATGGAGAGAAGCTAACACCACAATTAATCTCACAGCCTAAAAGGTGCCACGAAATTCTTTGCTGTTTATGGCTTTATGGCTCCCAGCAAGACAAGTTTGTTAGCAGAAGAAAGACTCATTACAAGCAGGCAACAGGAATGTGTAAACAGATGTCAGTGATATATTTTTGATTTATCTTAAGCAGGAGGGGAAAACATGGCAGAGAGTGTGTAAATATTTGGCCAGGCATAGATTCAGTTATGATTGCTGCTTTCTCTAACTGATAGACTGATCCAGATATGTACAATACATAGACCATAGAATAATAGAGTTGGAAGGGACCTTGGAGGTCTTCTAGTCCAACCCCCTTCTCAAGCAGGAGACCCTACTACATTTCAGACAAACGGTCTTTTTTGGGAAAGCCTCCAGTGATGGAGCACCCGCACCTTCTGAAAGCAAAGCAGTTCCCCTGGTTAATTGCTATTCCTCTTAGGAAGTTTCTCCTTAATTCCAGGTTGCTTCTCTCCTTGGTTAGTTTCCATCTTGCCTTGTTTCTCATCTTGCCTTTTGGTGCTTTGGAAAATAGTTTGACCCCCTTGTCTTTGTAGGAGCACCTCAAATACTGGAACATTGGTATGAGAGCCAACTAGGGCCATACTGATAAGTAATTAAGGGGATTGAAATCAAACTCTTGTGGCAGGACCAAACTTTCCAAGAGGACAAGTAGAACATGCAACAGATAGTTACACCACATAGTATGATGGCTCACCAATACAATACAATACAATACAATTCTACAAGTACCTGAATTCCACTTTCTTACTACAATATCCAATATTCAAAATTCTTTCCAGGTGTACTGGTCATCACTATTGAAGTCCTGAATGACCTATGGCTTGGTTATTTCTGGAACCACATCTCCATATCGGTATATGCTTGTTTCACTGAGTGAGCGTGCTCCAGGTCCCCTCATTTACATGTTACAGATATAGATTAACAGACTTGGAATGGACCTTGTGGGTCATCTAGTCCAACCCCGCCCACCAAAGCAGGAGACCCTACACCATTTCCGACAAATGGCAGTCCAATCTCTCTCTTGAAAGCCTCCAGTGATGAAGCTCCCACAACTTCCAAAGGCAAAGCTGTTCCGTTGGTTGATTGTTCTCACCGTCAGAAAATTTCTCCTTATTTCTAGGCTGAATCTCTCTTTGATCAGTTTCCATCCATTGCTCCTTGTCTGGCGTTCAACTGCTTTAGAAAATAGCTTAACCCTTTCCTCTCTGTAGTAGTCCCTCCGATATTGGAACACTGCTATCATGTCTCCCCTGGTCCTTCTCTTCACTAGACTAGCCATGCCCAGTTCCTGTGACCGTTCTTCATATGTTTTAGCCTCCAATCCCCAATCTCTTCTATGCACTCTTTGTAGAGTCTCAACGTCTTTTTTATAGTGTGGTGACCAAAACTGGATGCAGTTCTCTAGGTGTGGTCTTACTAAGGCTTTATAGAGCGGTATTAGTACCTCACTTGATCTTGATTGTATCCCTCTGTTAATGCAATTTAGGATTGTATTAGCTTTTTTGGCTGCTGCTGCACACGGCTGGCTCATATTTAGCTGGTTGTTCACTAAGACTCCAAGATCCCTCTCACAGTCATAGCTATTAAGCCTGATTTCACCCAGACTATATGTGCACTTTGGGTTTTCTTGCCTAAGTGTAGGACTTTACTTTTCTCTACATTGCACTTCATTTTATTGTTATCTGATGGGATGTAGATACCATTTGGAACACTCTCCCCATAAGATCTTGGAGGATCCCACCCTACTTGCTTTTGGGAATGTCCTGAAGAGCTGACCTTTTCCACAAATCATGGGATAGAGTAAGATCGAAGCTCAAAAGAACCATTTGTAGACATATAGGGAGGTGCTTTGTTTGGGGATACTGAGAGTTTTTACAATAGTGTACTCTTTTCTTGCTTTTCCTTGTTGGAAGTTAAAAGTTAATACCCACCCCTCTCCTAGGAAAATGAAATATTTTAGGATATACTAAAAAAGCAGAATATTTCCCCTACAAAGAAAAGTAGAAACTCAGAGGGAGAAACCCTTTCATTACATCATCATCCAGCAAGACTCAACCAAGCCTGGGATTTGGGACAGCCTACAGAGTTGCCCCTGCATGGCCCCATGGGAGTCTGACAACCAATCAGAATACAAACTCAAATTCAAATCCCAACAGAGGGTATATAAGGGACTCTCAGCATCTCAGCCCTTGTCGATCTTTTCTTTCACCTTGAAGCATGTGATCGTCCTTTTTTACTTTGGCACTCCAAGCCATGTGGTCCTGTCCACCATTAAACCATCTTCCCAAACAGCCTCCATGTTTCCAGCGTTTTTTCCCCCACTTGGAACTGAACCCAGAAGGATATCTCTTCCAGCATCCTGTTGTTTGTAGTCCCAGGTTTATGTGTGTAGGAGACCTAAGTAAATCTTAATATAAAATAAAACCCAATTAACTTGATTTATTTTTACTTGTGACTTGTTTTTAACCCTTTTTTAAAAGCTAAGCTTTTATTTATGTGTGTTAAGTGGCTTTATTTATTACACACCACCCAGAGTCACTTAGGTGGGTTGGGTGATGAAGAACTTTAATCGTATAATAGAATAAAATATTAAGATAAAATTTAACAAGACAGAGAGGGTAGGGATGTTGTATGTGCCTCATCACATACCCCAAATGGGATAGGGATTGCACTGTATCACTATCATTGCCATCTTACAAATTCGGCCATCTTTTATGGACTCATATGCCCAACTCCTTTTGAACATATATTCAGGAATTGGGTATGTTCAGTCCAGGGAAAAGAAGAACTAGGGATGACATTATAACAGTGTTTCAATATACAAGGGGTTGCCACAAAGAAGAAGGAGTCAAGCTATTCTCCAAAGCACCAGAAGGCAAAACAAGAAACAACGGATGGAAAGACGTAACCTAGAACTAAGGAAAAATTTCCTAACAGTGGGAACAATTAACCAGTGGAACAGCTTGTCTTCAGAAGTTGTGTGTACTCCATCACTGGAGGCTTTTAAGAAGAGATTGGAGAGTATACTAAATATACTAAGATGGTATACTTCTCTGGAATGGTATACTAAGTCTTCCTATTTAAGCAGAGGATTGGACCTTCAAAGTCCCTTCCAACAGTGTTATTTTGTTCTGTTCTGTTCTCCTTTCTTTGTTGTTACAATTACCCAGTGCTCTAATCTCTTTCTGTGAGTAATGCTGTTTTGTCTACTTAAAACCAAAAGAGAGGAAAATGAGAAGATACTGTTTTATTTTTACCACCGAAAAGAAAGCCATGTTATGAAAGGATCTTTTTTTTTTTAATGATGATTTAAAACAGTATTTTTCCTGGCTCTCACAATCCTCCTTTTACTTAAAAGTATATACATACTTTTGTCCTTACAATCTGCCATTTAATTGCTGTCCAAGAAATTATCATTACATGTTGGGATGCTTTATTTATACAGCCCCAAGAGTTACATTTTCTTTTTGCTTAATGGCTTCTATGCCCTTGCAGTTTTGACCTGACTGAGATCAAAATCAGGATATCTTTGACAATGTTGCTTTGTTTATACCAGAAATATTGAAGGAATGTACTTAAGATTAACACTGGGCACCATCCAAGACCCGATATGATGGTTTATACATTCTGGTACTGGAGTCATTGTTCGTACTGAGGTTTCAGCTGTGCAATTATGTTTAATGACCTATAGCTGAACAAATAAATAACTTTGTTCTTGCTAGTACAGTATCAATGTTATTATTAAGCTTTGAGAGGTACACATGGAGGACCAAATCATATATCACCTTCAAAGACAGCCGGTCTTGCTAACAGCGAGACTGAAGTAGTTGCACCAGGTTGCCACGAAAGTTTTGGAAGCCTGTAAGTTCACTCCAGGTATTTTACCCCTAATGTGGTCCAGAGGTAGTATTCAGCAGGTTCTAACCAGTTCTGGAGAACCGGTAACGGAAATTTTGAGGAGTTTGGAGAACTGGCAAATCCCACCTCTGACTGGCCCCACCAACCCCATCTATTCTCTGCCTCCCGAGTCCCAGCGGATTGGCTGGGTCTTCTTTGGTTGCCCTGCACAGGAGAACGGAGCTGGAAAGCAGGTTAGTGGGGTGGGGAAAGAATGGGGACTTTGCAATAACTTTCCCCCAGGAGTGGGGAGGGAATGGAGATTTTACAGTATCCTTCCCTTGCCACACCCACCAAGCCACTCCCACAGAACCAGTAGTAAAAAATTTTGAATCCTACCGCTGGTGTGGTCCCAAATTAATCACCTATCATGTGCAGTCAAGGAAACCATCCTATCATCAGCATTAAAAAACAATAATACATGTAGTCCTTGACTTATGATCACAGCTGAGCCCAATGTTTCTGTTGTTCAGTGAATTTTGCCCCATTTCATGACCTTTCTTGCCATCCCTGTTAAGCGAATCACTGCAGTTGATAAGTTAGTAACCCGGTTGTTAAGTGAATCTGGCATCCCCATTGACTTGGCTTGTCAGAAGGATGCCAAAGGGGATCAAATGGCTTTAGGACACTGCAAATGTCATAAATATGAGCAAGTTGCGAAGTGCCTGAATTTTGATCAATGACCACAGGAATGCTACAATGATCTAAGTGTGAAAAACAGTCATAAGTCACTGTTTTCAGTGCCATTGTAATTTTGAACAATCACTAAACAAACTGTGGTTAAATTGAGGATTCCTGTAAATTATTAATACTGTTGATAGAATAAATAGGGGAGCAGCCAGGTTAAGGGTATAAAAGATCCAAGGCCAGATTTTATTGTTCCCAGCATAAATGCTATACTAAGTTTTTTTTTTTTCTCCTGAAACTTTGATCTCTCAAAGCACTTTAAAATTTGGACCATATTTTGGGTGGGTCCCTTTCACAGATATGCCTGCAACACTTTTCAGAACAACAACTACTAAATGGGAAAAGAAAGAGAGAAAGGGGGGGAAGGGAAAGAAAGGAAGGGAAAGGGAGGAAAGAAAGGAAGGGAAGGAAGCAGAGGGAAGGTGAGGAAGGAAAGAAAGGAAGGAAAGGAAGGGAAGGAAGGAGGGAAGCGGAGGGAAGGAAGGGAAAGGAAAGGAAGGAAGGAAGGAAGGAAAGGAAAGGAAAGGAAGGAAAGGGAAGGAAGGAAGGAAGGAAAGGAAAGGGAAGGAAGGAAGAAAGGAAGGAAGGAAGGAAGGAGGGAAAGGAAAGGAAAGGAAGGAGGAAGGGAAGGAAGAAAGAGAAAGGAAGGAAGGAAGGAAAGGAAGGAAAGGAAAGGAAAGGAAAGGAAAGGAAGGGAAGGGGAGGGAAGGAAAGGAAAGGAAAGGAAGGGAAGGGAAGGAAAAGAAAGGAAAGGAAAGGAAGGGAAGGAGAGAAAGGAAGGGAAAGGAAAGGAAAGGAAGGAAGGAAGGAAGGGAGGGAAAGGGAAAGGAAAGGAAAGGAAAGGAAAGGAAAGGAAAGGAAAGGAAGGGAAGGAGGGAAGGAATGGAAAGGAAAGGAAAGGAAAGGAAGGGAAGGAAAAGAAAGGAAGGAAGGAAAGGAAGGGAAGGGTAGAGAAAGGAAGGGAAGGGAAAGGAAAGGAAGGGAAGGAAGGAAATGAAAGGAAAGGAAAGGAAAGGAAAGGAAAGGAAAGGAAAGGAAGGGAAGGAAGGAGGAAGGGGGAAGGAAAGGAAAGGAAAGGAAGGAAGGAAGGAAAGAAAGGAAAGGAAACGAAGGAAGGTAGAGAAAGGAAGGAAGGAAGGAAATGGAAAGGAAAGGAAAGGAAAGGAAAGGAAAGGAAAGGAAGGAAAGGAAAGGAAGGAAAGGAAAGGAAAGGAAAGGAAAGGAAGGAAAGGAAAGGAAAGGAAGGAAAAGGAAGGAAAAGGGAAAGGAAAGGAAAGGAAAGGAAAGGAAAGGAAAGGAAAAGGAAAGGAAAGGAAAAGGGAAGGGAAAGGGAGGAAAGGAAAGAAAGGAAAGGAAAGGGAAGGGAAGGAAGGAAAGGAAAGGAAAGGAAGGAAAGGAAAGGAAAGGAAAGGAAGGAAGGAAAGGAAAGAAAGGAAAGGGAAAGGAAGGAAGGGAAGGAGAAGGAAAGGAAAAAGGAAAGGAAGAGGAAAGGAAAGGAAAAAGGAAAGGAAAGGAAAGGAAGGGAAGGAAGAGAAAAAAGGAAGGAAGGAGGGAAAGGAAAGGAAAGGAAAGGAAAGGAAAGGAAGGAAGGAAAGGAAAGGAAAGGAAGGAAAGGGGAAGGGAAGGAAAGGAAAGGAAGGGAAGGGAAGGAAAGGAGGAAGGGAGGGAAAGGAAGGGAAGGAAAGGAAAGGAAGGAAGGAAAGGAAGGAAAGGAAAGGAAAGGAAAGGAAGGGAAGGGAGGGGGAGGGGAATGGAAAGGAAAGGAAAGGAAGGGAAGGGAAGGAAAAGAAAGGAAAGGAAACGAAGGGAAGGGAAGAGAAGGGAAGGGAAGGGAAGGAGGGGAAGGGGAAAGGAAAGGAAAGGAAAGGAAAGGAAAGGAAGGGAAGGAAGGGAGGGAATGGAAAGGAAAGGAAAGGAAGGAAGGGAAGGAAAGAAAGGAAAGGGAAGGAAAGGAAAGGAAGGGAAGGAAAGGAAAGGAAGGGAAGGGAGGGAGGAAATGGAAAGGAAAGGAAAGGAAAGGAAAGGAAGGAAAGGAAAGGAAGGAAGGAAAGAATGGAAAGGAAAGGAAAGGAAGGAAGGAAGGAAAGAAAGGAAAGGAAAGAAGGAAAAGAGAAAGGAAGGAAGGAAGGAAAGAAGGAAAGGAAAGGAAAGAAAGGAAAGGAAGGGAAGGGAAGAGAAAGGAAGGAAAGGAAAGGAAAGGAAAGGAAAGGAAAGGAAAGGAGGAAAGGAAAGGAAAGGAAAGGAAAGGAAGGAAAAAGGAAAAGGAAAGGAAGGAAGAGGAAAGGGAAAGGAAAGGAAAGGAAAGGAAAGGAAAGGAAGGGAAAGGAAAGGAAAGGAAAGGAAAGGAAAGGAAGGAAAGGAAAGGAAAGGAAAGGAAAGGAAAGGAAAGGAAAGGAAAGGAAAGGAAAGGAAAGGAAAGGAAGGGAAAGGAAAGGAAAGGAAAGGAAGGGAAGGAAGAGAAAGGAAAGGAAGGGAAGGAAGGAAAGGAAAGGAAAGGGAAGGAAGGGAAGGGAAGGAAGGAAAGGAAAGGAAAGGAAAGGAAAGGAAAGGAAGGAAAGGAAAGGAAAGGAAAGGAAAGGAAAGGAAAGGAAAGGAAGGGAAGGGGAGGGGAATGGAAAGGAAAGGAAAGGAAGGGAAGGGAAGGAAAAGAAAGGAAAGAAACGAAGGGAAGGGTAGAGAAAGGAAGGGAAGGGAAAGGAAAGGAAGGGAAGGGAGGGGAGGGAAATGGAAAGGAAAGGAAAGGAAAGGAAAGGAAAGGAAGGGAAGGGAAGGGAAGAGAAAGCAAGGGAAAGGAAAGTTTCAGAAGTCCAAAAGGTTTTCTTAGAATCATAGTTTGGAAGGGACCTTAGAGGTCTTCTAGTCCAAACCGTATTCAAGGCAGGAGTCATTAAACTTCCACAGACAAATGGCTGTCCATTTTGTCCACAACTCTGGGACACAAACCGGTCTGCTGTTTAAAAATGAAGCAGTTCTATGACTGGCTTAAAAAAAAAAAAACTACTTTATGTAAGTTCTCTGAACAACAAAAGCCAACAATTTAGAAGGGAATGAGTGATGGCAAGGGAAATCCAGGACAAAAAGGAATCTTTCAAGATAAATGTGACCAGGAACTTGTGATTTATGCGCTAAACATTTGCATTCCGCTCATCATTTTTTCTCGAGTTTCAGAATTGTATACAATCTGTGAGTAATAACAGAACAGAACCACTGTGACCAAACAAAGATTAAAAAAAACTTTAAAACACTCTCTAAGATATATCCAGATGAAAACGTCTGCTACATCTATTGGATACTGAAAAACAGTGCCATATTTCATACCCAAGAAGGGTGTTCACAGCTGCTAGGAAAACAATTTTCCTTGTAGATATAGGAGATGACCAGGCTGAACCCGAGGAAGGAGTCAAGCATGTTATTAGTCTGGAATCCCTATACCCCCCCACAAGAGATCTAAATTCAGCTCTCTCTGAATTCCATTGACTTATCTAACGCCAATTTGCTTTGACTATTAGGAGTTCAGATTCTTATTTAGGGATAGCATCAGGGATGGCACCAGCTGGCCCCTCCCTTCCCCACTCCTCCCATTCACTCCTTACCTGGCATGTGCGCCATCTAACTTGCCTGCATTGTGCCTTCGTCTAATTTTTGGTAAGTTGCTATTTTTCCTTTCCCCCCCCGACCATCAGCTGTTCTGACTATCAGCCGTGCAGGCAGATTTAGATTAGCTAGAAAGCAGGAAATTGTTGGATTTCTTGCTTTCTAGCTAATCTAAAAGCAGAGCCGAAATTTCCTTAGGACTGAAGCTTCTATTTTTCAGTGCAGACTCAGGTAGCAGATTGCAGAAAGATAGATCTCTAAGTGAACCTGTGATTCTGTGAGCAACTCAATCTGCCTGCCTGCTTTGCCTGATTTTGGGTAAAAGTTGCTCTTTTTTTAATAAAAAATCAATATTTATATAAATATTTACAATATTTACACACAAGCCATGCCCACCCAGTCACATGACAACCAAGCCACACCCCCAAATTAGGCCATGCCCACAGAACCGGTTGTTAGGAAATTTGAATCCCATCCCTGGATAGCATGGAATAAACTTGTATTCATTTGAACAGCTCCTGGTTCCTGATTTCTTGCACCTGACAGTAGTCACATAATCAACTCTGACAGAGCTGATTGACGTGGGATGGCATCAGCACTGCTACAGAATACTTTCTCAAACAAGAGAAAACAACCAAAATAAGGAGAATAACTAACAAAGCTTCCTAGCTAGAAAAATTACAAAATATATATTACTGACTGTACTGTCAGTTGTAAAAAAACCCTTCTTACAACTTGTTGCAACATCTTGCAAAGGGCTATTTTGTGGTTGATCTGCTCCATCCTGGCAGCCATTTGGTGACCTGTTCTTTTGGCCAGATCCATTTTCTAAGACCACTTACCATTTGCTTTCAAAATCCAGATGTTTCCACAGGTCCAAAAAGCAAGTTCTCTGTATTATAATAGTTCTCTGTACTATAGTATAATACAAAGGTCTCTGTATTATAATATAATAGCTGTACTGCTATTATCCTTCTCGTCTTCCTATCTTTCTCATTTCTCATCTTTCCTCATCTTCTCATGTTTCCTATTACCTTATCCTATTGGTATCTCATGATTTATCATGTGTTGTTTGTATCTTATGATTAATGAGTGTAACCATGATCTATGACCTATCACTCTATTATTTGCATATACACTGAGAGCTTATGCAACGATGACAAATTCCTTGTATGTCCAATCACACTTCGCCAATAAAGAATTCTATTCTGTTCTGTCCTGTCCTGTCCTGTCCTGTCTTGTCCTGTTCTGCTCTATTCTGCTGTGCTCTGCTGTGCTCTGCTCTACTCCAGGGGTGGGCTTCAAAATTTTTAGCAAAGGGTTCTCTGACTGGTTGCTGGGTGGGCGTGGCCATAGTGGGAGTGGTATAGTCAGCCTCCTGCACCATGGTGGGGGGGGGCGTTTTTCCCTTCCCCACACTCCAGAGGCTTTCCTCGAGCCTCCAGGAGGGCAAAAATGGCCTCCCCGGACTCCGGAGGCTCTCTGGAAGCTGGAAAAGGCCCCATTTTCGGCCTTCCTGAACTTCCAGGAGGCCCGTTTTTCTCCCTCCCCAAGCCCCCACGCGTGCCCCGCACTTACCTGCATCCCAAACGGGCTGTGTGAGGATTCCTGGGAAGGGCGGGATGGGATGGGTGGGGCCAGCCAGGAGTGGGATTTGGGGGTTCTCCGAAATGCATAGAATTTCAGCTACAGGATCTCCCGAACCCCTGCGAACCCTCAGCATCCCGCTGCTGCTATCCTCCATTCTGTTCCATTCCACTCTACTCCACTCTCTTTTATAGCGATTAAAATGTCAAAATCCATTTCAAAAGTTCTCCCCAATGTATCGTTCTGTAGCTATTTCATCAGGCATTGCTAGAACATGCATCTTGCTAATCGCATTGAATCATAAACCACCATGAATAAATTATTGCTAGCAGGCCGTCCCAATGTATCACTAGCTACTTTACCTCAGGAACATACAATGAGTCATGTTGTCCACAGCTGGTGTTGCAACCTTTTTTTTTTTTAAACAGACTTTATTCAGTTTTTCACATTAAAAACAAAAATCTCTTTTTAGCGGACAACATATTTCCGGGTCATCATCTTTACATACAAATATGACAGAAATTATACATTGATATATGCATACTTAATTCTATTATTACCTTTTCCATTCCAAATTTCCAATAAGGAGAGAAACAAACACATTAATTCTAGCCTCTTTCATTAATCTCAATCGATTTTGTTTCATTTGAATTATTTCAAATATAATCCTTTAGTATTTGTTTTTAAACATAAAGCTGGTGTTGCAACCTTTTATGTCAGTAGCATGACTTTTTTTTTTTGAGCATTTCAAAAGAATTTCCTCCATATGTGGAATAGAGAAGTTGACTGAAATACTTTAGAAACAACTTGATGGAGGAGAGAGTGTGCTTCGGTATCATTTAAAGAAAAAAAGGAATGTAGTGTTTTCGTACAACGAAAGAAAACTGAAATGGATACAATACAAAAAGTGGGAAAAAAACCTTTTGTAACCTTGTAAATTGCTTCTTTCTTTTCCTTGTTCATTAACAGACTTGATTTACGCCTTGTATTTCCTAATTCCAGCAGTCAACTTCAGTCCAGTTCCTTCACTGTAATCACTGTGATCGTTAAAGACCACATGGCTCATCATATGTTCCTATGATGAAATTCAGAAAGCATGATTCTCTGCTATCATTAGCACGTGTTCTTGAAAGTAATCATATGTTGGAAAAAGATTGCACTGGAAAAACCTGTCTTTCTGAGGTTGGAAAAAGAAATTCTGAAGACGTATTGGCCTAAATATGTATTTGTTTGCCGTTTTTTGCTCTAATTTATTTATTTATTTATTTATTTTATTTGTCAATTGTTTACGAGATAATAAGTAAAAGTGTATACATAATTATGAATACATGAAATGAGTACATATAAGAAAAATAAAAGAAACAATTTCTGTTACCGCGGTGGCCCAGTGGTTAGAATGCAGTACTTCAGGCTAACTCTACTCACTGCCAAGAGTTTGATTCTCACCAGCTCAAGGTTGACTGAGTTTCCATCCTTCCAAAGTCAGTAAAATGAGGACTCAAATTGTTGGGGGCAAATATGCTGACTCTGTAAACCCAAGAGAGCTGTAAAGCATTATGAAGCGGTATATAAGTCTAAGTGCTACTGCTTTTGTTAATTGCTATTACCAAGAAAATGAAAGGGTGTTAAGGCCTTTCCCATTAAAGCAACTACATCTTTTTTAGGCTTCTATGTGGCTTTAAAAATATGAACCAGCTTTCTTTCTAGCATGTGGCTGTTCGTTTTTCAATGAATTGTCAAAGAGCAGAAATGGATATGCCCACTGCCTATCTGGCATCAAACTGCTCTAGACTTCCAGATTGTTATATCTTTGTCAGAAATCTGCCAACTCTGTTCTCAGGAACTCTTAAAGAAATTCTGCTATTGGTTTCTGCTTTCTATCTTTTCCTTAGAAGCCACATCAAGCTTAAAGATTAAACAAACACAAAACAACAACCATGCACAATTTATTGTAGAGATTTTGAAGTCATTTACTTCCTGTATATAATTAACTAGCTCGATACCTGTACTTCACTACGAAACTATGTGGCCGGGCTTAGTTTTGGGGGAGGAAAATAAGGGGGAAAAATTCTGCCTCTGCCTACCAACATCCATCAGTGTTCATCTGGCTAGTATCCTGTCAGTGTGAGAGAGTTGAGGGCTGTTTGGAAACTGAAACAGTATTTGCTGTGTGAGCAAGAAGGAGACAGCAAAGAGTCTGGGCGTGGCTTAGCTCAACTGTTCTATACTAAAGCTGCTTGATGCTGTGAAAGTAAAACTGAAACAAACTCCTCTCCTCTGCTTGTGTTTTGCATTTGGAACAGATTTCTTTTCAGGTGGGGAGGGGGAGTAGAACTTCTTAGCATTAGAGCGTGTTAATAATAATAATATAGGAAATACTAATGCTCTGATGATCATTTTGAAAAATCCTTTCTTAGTGAGCACCTAGAAGCCAAGAGGAACATAAGTGCCAAATTTCAAGTTTGTAGGCTTTACGGTTCTGGAGATTTTGTGATGATGCCTGAGTGGTATTTTGCTTTTATATACTGTATATATATATATAGAGAGAGATAATTATATAATTATCAGATCTTTTTTATCCCACCTGTATATGCAAATTCAAGATGGCAAACATACTCAATACTCCTGCCTACTATTTTCCAATTTATTTTAATTTTGTCTGCCTCTGTGTGTATATGTTGTATGATTTATTATAGTTTAATAAAATAAAATAAAATAAAATAAATACTACTGGCAAGATCTCAGATGGGTATTTTCCTCAGCCCAGTCAAACAGATTCCCCTTCACAGTGATGAAAAAGTAAACCAGAGATTTCTGAGATACAAAGCTTGTTTTCTACCCACTTCCCAAAAGATGGGTAGCTTGAAGAGTGAGTCTGAAATGTCTGCAAAACATAAGTGAAGAGCTCCAGTGTTTTTCAGATGGTTTTCCATGTCACTCTTCCAATTCCCCTATTCTTCCAACTGGTTTTGAAGCCAATTATTCTCTTGACTCCTGCAGAAACTGTATGGAACTCCATATGCTAATTCTCTCTCCTTCCTTCCTTCCTTCCTTCCTTCCTTCCTTCCTTCCTTCCTTCCTTCCTTCCTTCCTTCCTTCCTCCCTCCCGACAGTGTAATTCAATCCTGAAAGAGATGCAGAAGAGTCAAGAAACAACTTCTTTCTTTCCTTCCTTCCTTCCTTCCTTCCTTCCTTCCTTCCTTCCTTCCTTCCTTCCTTCCTTCCTTCCTTCCCTCCCTCCCTCCCTCCCTCCCTCCTCCTTCCTTCCTTCCTTCCTTCCTTCCTTCCTTCCTTCCTTCCTTCCTTCCTTCCTTCCTTCCTTCCTTCCTTCCTTCCCATCCACTCTGGACTCCTGCTGATTGGGTGGACACACCACTGCAGTTTTCTTGGCAAAGTTTTTCAGAAGTTTGCCCTTGCTGGCTTCCTAGGGCTGTGGGAGAGGGACTGGCCAGCTGACTTCATGCCAAGGGTCCACTAGAATGCATAATCTTCTTGTGCCTTACACCTTAACTACCTCATCAGACTGCTCTTGAGTAAATCCTATGGAAAAAAAAATCCAATGCTATATTAGCAGTAGCACTTAGACTTATATACCACTTCATAGTACTTTCCAGCCCTCTCTAAGCAGTTTACAGAGTCAGCCTATTTCCCCCAACAATCTGGGTCCTCATTTTATCCACCTTGGAAGGATGGAAGGCCGAGACAACGTTGAGCTGGTCAGGATTGAACTCTTGGCTATGGACAGTACTGCAGTACTGCATTCTGACCACTGCACCACCATGGCGCCATTCCAGTTGGTGCAGTAAAAACCCAGTTGCTCACTCTCTGTACTATGTTTTTTTTTTTAAAGTGTACCTTCACATTTCCAGAAGCTGTGTATGCATTTGGCTGGCAGTTTGCGGGAAACAAATGAAAATAAAATCTCACTCTTTCCCTAAAACAATGGAATTTCCGAAGCTGTCCAATCTCATTCCTTTACTAGCTTTGAAAATTTATTGCAAACTGTGATGGTGAAAGCAGAGAGGCATTTTCCAGGAACTGTAATCTCATTGTATTTGCTATAATAGGTGCAGGGAAGAAAAAGGGGAGGATAATAAATGGTGAGGCCTTAGGTTCACAAGGCAGTTGAAATAGAAGAAATACTCCAATCCTGAAGAAAACAGAACAACAGAATTGGAAGGGACCTTGGAGGTCTTCTAGTCCAACCCCCTGCTTAGGCAGGAAAACCTACATCACTTCAGACAAATGGTTGTCCAATCTCTTCTTAAAAACTTCCAGTGTTGGAGCATTCACAGCTTCTGGGGGCAAGTTGTTCCTCTGATTAATTGTTCTAACTGTTGGGAAATTTCTTTTTAGTTCTCGGTTGCTTCTCTGATTAATTAGTTTCCACCCATTGCTTCTTGTCTTGCCTTCAGGTGCTGTTTGGAGAATAGATTGACTCCCTTTTCTTTGTGGCAGTGCCTCAAATATTGGAATATGGCTATCATTATAACCCCTAGTCCTTCTTTTCATTACACTAGTGATTAGACATACCCAATTCCAGCAACCATTCTTTATATGTTTTAGCCTTTAGTCCAGTGGTGGGATTCAAATAATTTAACAACTGGTTCTCTGCTCTAATTATTTCTTCCAACAACCAGTTTACTAAACTGCTCAGAAAGTTAACAACCGGTTCTCCCGAAGCGGTGCGAAGTGGCTGAATCCCACCACTGCTTTAGTCCCCTAATCATCTTTGTTGCTTTTCTCTGCGTTCTTTCTAGAATTTCAACATCTTTTTTACATCATGGCAACCAAAACTGGATGCAGTATTCCAAGTGTGGTCTTACCAAGGCATTATAAAGTGATAATAACACTTCACGTAATCTTGATTCTATTCTTCTGTTTATGCAGCTTAGATTGGCTTGGAGCCCAGAGAATGTTCAAGCCAGTTTAAGCCCTTCATAGAATAATTCTGACTGCGTTGTACAGTGGAATGGATTTTATTATGTTACACACACACACACACACTCACTCACACACACACACACACACCAATTGCAGTGAAGGAGGACCTGTGAAGCTTTCAATACATAAAGACCTATGAACAAAATAGTCTATTAGCAGAAGTTGGTTGAAGCCAGAGTTCTAACCAATGCACAACTTCTAAGTTCTGTCGTACAAAGCTTGTGGCAAGTGGAAATATTGTAGAACTGGGAGGATATTTTTTGCAATATTTGAGCCAGAAGCAAATCAGCTCACCTGCTGAATACAGTAGCATGAGCTAATTCTGGCCCAGTGCAAACAACACACGCTGAAGTACCCTGAGCTATAAACAGACTGAACAAAACCGCAATAGTAAGATTGACCATGCATAAAAAAGAGCTAAGTAGCAGGCTTGATCAGGCCAGATTGCCTGACTAAAGCCACACATGGAATAGTGCATTCAGTTCCGGTCACCACAATATAAAAAAGATACTGAGACTTTGGGAAAAGTGCAGATAAGAGCAACAAAAATGATTAAGAGGGCTGGAGGCTAAAACATGTGAAGAACAGTTACAGAATTGGGTATGTCTATTTTAATGAAAAGTAGGACTAGGGGAGACATGATAGCATTGTTCCAATATTTGAGAGGCTGCTATAAAGAGGAGGGGGTCAGCCTATTTTTCCAAAGCACCAAAAGGCAAGATGAGAAACAATGGATGGAAACTAACCAAGGAGAGAAGCAAGAACTGAGGAAAAATTTCTTGACAGTGAGAGCAATTGTCAGGTGTAGTTCCATTCAAAATCCAAGAAAAAAAACCTTAGAGCTGACAGAAGGCAAGAACAGTTAAGACAAAAGGGGCGACTCGGAAGTAAAGCTTGGAAGTGATTGGCCCCTCTCGTAAGATATAAAGGAGGAGCAAAGGGACATGAGCCTTTGCAGGAAGCAACTTTGTTCATTCTGGTCGGTTTACAATCTGAAGCTCCGTGTTGACTTTGTGCTCCGTTTGGCTTTGTACAGCTAATTGGCAATTTAGTAGCTGGCAGCATTTCAAGAGAGATAAAGGTGGGTGCTTATCAGCCTTATCCTGAAAGACTGTGGGAGACTTCTGTGGGGTTATTCGTAAACTGTTTGGGACTCATTACAGGCTGTGAATGCATATAATTCACAGCTGTTGAAATAATAATAAAAGGTTTTGGGGAACAGCGTGTGATTGTTACTGTCTCAGGAAGCCTCAGTCAGAACACCTTCCTGAAGGGGAAGACTTCTAAATGAGGAAAAATTATCCCAGTGTACTTGCTCAGTGAAAGCTGTCAATTCAACACTTTGGAAGACAATTCAATTCAACATTTCGGAAGACCAAATGTTGCACTGTTCAATCTTCTAGCCAGAGATTAACACGGGCCTTCTCTTGAATCCTCAACACTTCCATTCCACTTTGTTCCTCCTTCTGAAGTTGGGGATCCCTGCCCTGTACCTATTTCATAGAAATGATTTGTCATGCCCCTGGTGGAGACTAACTCTGAGGAAGACTCTGAGGAAGAGTCTTCCTCAGCCAACAGGGAGTGGAAGTGTGGCTCCAGAGATGGTGGGGGAGGCTGGGGAAGGGCAGAGGCTGGCTGAACAGTCAGAGGAGGACCCAGGCCCATCCCCTCTCCATCCTAGGGCACGCAGGAGGAGAGGATAAGGGAGAGACGTGGTCTCCTCAGGAGGAGAGGGCCTTGATCCTCTTCATGGGCTGCAGCTGGGACAGCTGCATAAAAGTTTGGACCTGCGTATTGGCAAATGAGGGAGACAAATTAGTGTTTTATTTCTGAAGAAGGTTTATCTTGGTTGGCATTCTTCCAACGGACTATCCCTGGTTATCTTCCTGAAGTTGGCAATTATCTATCCTGGTCTGTCGTGAAACTTTATTCAGTACGGTTTGTTTTTGGTTTTTGCTTCGTTTTCAGCTCTTTGAATTTGAACGGTGTTTCTTTCCTTTGAAATGTTATTTTGAAAATAGTTTACTCCTCCACTGTGAACAGTTAAACAGTGAAGCCAAGTTGAAGGCATTAAAGGACTTTTAGTTATGTTTTGGGTTTTGTTATTATTATTATTATTATTTTTTGAAAGCCTCAGATGACGGAGCACCTACAACTTCGGAAGGCAAGATATTCCATTGGTTTTTTACTATCACCGTTAGAAATTTTCTCCTTAGTTCTAAGCTGCTTCTCTCCTCTCCTTGGTTAGTTTCCATCTGTTGTTTCTTGCCTTGCTTTTAGGTGCTTTGGAAAATAGTCTTTGCTCTGCAGAAAGCAGGTCCCAGAATCCCTGAAGCCTTATCTGACCATTCCTAAGGGACTGTAGCCAGTGTGGTGAGATTCTTGTAACATAGGTAACCAACAATAAAAGCTTCCGCTTGAGATTATTCTCAAAGTGTTCTGGTTCCTTTGGTGCACCTGACACTTAATGCAAGAGTTGAAATTCCATGGGGTTTTGTCACTTTAAACATCATTATTTAATTTTGAGGTATCCACTTTACGGAAAAAGGTCATGCGGTATAATAGCACTTTGTCTCTAAAAGAAATTCCCGAGTCCCTGAAAAAAAAAAGAACAGTGTTTGGAATGGCAGGATGCACATTATTATATGAAAAAGATCACAGCAAACCCATCTGTGAATGCCTCTGAATCATAGAATACACAGCACTATTTCCCTGCCTCTAATGGAAGTGATTGTCCAGCTTTCTCAATGTGCTGGACGTTTTCACGGTGGAAAACTGTTTTAAGTCATGAAGCGAAAAATGCTAGATGTGTTTGTCCCCGTTCCTAGCAACATAAATAGGAAAATGTCAACTTAAATAGCCAATGATTTGGGGGGGCAGGGGTTGACATCAGTATTGCCACTGAAGGAAGTTTCTTCTCAAAATGGAAGAGGAACAAGTCAAAGAAATGATGTATAGGCATTTTTTTTTGGTTAAGTATAGAATTAGATAAATGGTAAAAACTTTGGGATAGGAACTATAAATTGACAATGGCTACTGCATACAAGGAAGATCTCTATAAAATGTTTTATAGGTGGCAATTGCTGCCAGCAAGATTAGCAAAAATGTTCAGCAATATATCCACCAACTCATTGCAGAATACCTTATCCCACCAGACTCGAAATTCTAGACCTAGAAAACCTAGAACTACGCTGCCTTCGGTCCAATCTAAATATAGTATATAAAATCATACATTGCAATGTCCTACCTGTCAATGAATCCTTCAGCTTCAACCATAACAATACAAGAGCACACAATAGATACAAACTCAAGGTAAATCGCACCAAACTTGATTGCAGGAAATACGACTTCAGCAACAGAGTGGTCAGTGTCTGGAAAACTCTACCTGACTCTGTGGTTTCTTCCCCAAACCCCAAAAACTTTAACCTTAGACTGTCTACTATTGACCTCATCCCTTTCCTAAGAGGTCTCTAGGGGGCGTGCATAAGCGCACCAAAGTGCCTACCATCCCTGTCCTATTGTTTCTTTTTATTTTTCTTATATGTATCCATTTCATGTATTCATAACTATGTTTATACTTATGCCTGTTATCTTATAATCACTTGACAAAATAAAAAAATAAAATAAATATAAAGATGGTTTTGCCCAAGATGCCTTGATTGGGAAAATATTACAATGCTCTGAATTAGATAAACTTACACTTGAATTGAAGGAATGGGATGAACTGGAATATTATAAAATATGGAACAAATTTTATAAATGGAGGGACATGAAAGGATGTTCATAGATTTAAAATAAGGGGAAAAGTGTTAAAAAGGAATATACAGATAATTGGAAAAATGATACACAAAAATGTATATATGTATATAAATATATTGCCTTTTTTCTTTCTTCATTTCTAAGTGTTAAAAGATTAGACAGAAATGTACGTCAAAGAAGAAACACCATATTCACTGCTTCTTTAATGTTTATATTTAATAAAATTTATTTAAAAATATAATGAATGGTTTATAATTATAAATACACCAATATAATCAACAGAACTATAAATAAACTAATATAAGAAGAAATCTAGTCAAAACTATTCTGTTACACTATTATTGTTATTAGTATATATGTCAATATTCCTTTTTGTTGTTTTTTTGCTTTTCTGAAAACGATATGTACACACACACACATACGCACACACGGAAATTTCTTGTCTCTGCCCAACATTTTAGGAGCAGCCACGAAAGGTCTGTAGCGGTTGCATGCTGATATTTTATGCACAAATTAAAAATCATTTGCAGAGGCTTTTGTGGAAACAACTGGGCTTAATTTATGCCACTTAATCACTTTCTGTGTAGCAGATTCTTTCTTGTGTTTACTCTTTCTGTGTAGCAGATGCTTTCTTATGTTTACTCTGTTGGTGGGCAGTCATAATTATGTTTGACAAACAAATAATCTTGGTTTTCTAGGCCATGGATGTTTACTGCATTTTCACTGCTTTCTGTGAAATACTTCATTTCTCCTTATATTTGGGAGAAAAGACCAAGTATAAATGCCTTAAATAACAGGTAGTCCTTGACTTACAACAGTTTGGTTAGTGACTGTTCATCATTACAAAGGCACTGAAAAAAGTGACCTGTTCACAATTATGACCGTTGCAACATTCCCATGGTCACTTGACCAAAATCTGGACGCTTGGCAACTGATTCTTATATATGACGGTTGCTGGGGTCATGTGACCATCTTTTGCAACCTTCTGACAAGCAAAGTCAGAAATCAAAATCTTAGTAAGGCCACATCTGGAATACTGCATCCCGTTTTGGGGCACCACATTACAAAAAAGATGTTGAGACTTTGGAAGAAGTGCAAAGAAGAGCAACTAAGATGATTGAAGGTCCTGGAGGCTAAAACATATGAAGAATGATTGCAGGATTTGGGGTATGGCCCGTCTAGGGAAAAGAAGGACTGGGGGAGGGGGAATGATAGCAGTATTCCAATATTTGAGGGGCTGCCACAAAGAAGAGGGGGTCAATTTATTTTCCAAAATATCAGAAGGCAAAACTAAAAACAATGGATGGAAACTAGTCAAGGAGAGAAGGAACCTAGAATTAAGAGGGAAATTTCCTGACAGTGAAGACAATTAACCGGTGGAACAGCTTTGCTTTCTTATGTTTTGTGGGTGCTTCACCACTGGAGGTCTTTAAGAAGTGACTGACTGGACAGCCACTTGTCTGAAATGGTATAGGGCTGTGATGCAGAACCTATGGCAGGAGTGCCACAGGTGGCATGCAGAGCCATTTGTCCCGGCACGGGAGTTGTAGGCAAACTTGCCTCACTGCTCATGCGTGTGTCTCAACTGATTTTCAGCCGATTTGAGGCCTTTTTGGCCTCCCAAAGGCTCGAGGAAGGCTTCTGCAGGCTTTGCAGGCGAAAACTAGCCCTGTTTTGTCACTTCCTAGTTTGGGGCTAGTTTTCGGCCTGCAAAGCCTGAAGAAGCCTGCAGAAACCTTTCTCAAGCCTCTGGGAGGCCAAAAAGGCCTCAAACTGGCTGAAAATCAGCTGTGAGATGCAGTGCAGGTAAGGGGGCGGTGGTGGGTGGGGTGGGGATTGCGCACGCATGCGTAGGGGGTGTGGGGGGCACACATTGCCTTCTGGGTGCTGGCACATGAGTGCAAACATGCAAGCATGCACACAATTTTTGGCACAGGAGCCCCAAAAAGTTAGCCACCACTGGTATAGGGCCTTTTTGCTGAAGCAAAGGGTTGGACTAGAAGACCTCCAAGGTCCCTTCCAACTCAAGATTGATCTAATCGATTCCTTAAACTCAGATTGATTTTTAGTTCTGTATAAGAACAATGAAGATGATGGATGTGCTAAAAATCATGATTCCTCCCCCCTATTTTTTCCCCCAGGCAGGAAGCAGAAGTGAGATTTTCTTCTGCTGCAATTTTTCATTTGACTAAAAAGCTGCACCTGCTGAGCCAGCCAACGAAAGACACCTTGTGTTCATATGCTTGGAAGTAAAATTCCTTAAACTATGAAGGATATGCATCCAATTAACCACCTGAGATGAGGAGTCTTTCAATTGTATATACCGATATCTGCATATTCTCTTTGGAATGGCATCATGCTTTATTCGTACAGTATGTGACTTCTCAAATCTCAAACCATTGCAAATGGTTGCTTCAGTTCTGCTTTCTGGGCCAAATGGCCAAAGAAGACTTTAATGAACTTCCACTTGAGAAAGAGGGAAGGCGAACCAAGGAGCATCATGCTTGCAGCTGCTGCCATTATAGCACTTAGCACTAGCACATAGACTTATATGCCACTTCATAGTGCTTTACAGCCCTCTCTAAGTGGTTTACAGAATCAGCATACGGCCCCCAACAATCTGGCACCTTATCTTACCGACTTTGGAAGGATGGAAGTAGTGGTGGTATTCTACCGGTAGCTCCGACGATCATCTGTGAGTGAACCGCCACTGGATGGAAGGCTGAGTTAACTTTGAACTGGTGAGAATCAAACTGCTGGCGGTTGGCAGAATTAACTTGCAATTCTGCATTCTAACCGCTGTGTCATCATGGCTCATATAAACATAAGTTGGTGAGAAATACCTTCCTTAGAAGCCCTGTTCGGGTTTTTGACTATTCGGAGCACATAGAGGAGAAGGAGATGACCAATTCAGCCTCCTCTTCATCTAATGACGTTCAACTGAATGGAAACATTATGATTTGCACCAACAGGAATCCTTTGTGATTAAAAACAATAACGACATTAGAGGCTCATCTCTACATCCCACTCATAAAGATGCAGAGGTGCTCTGCTCATCGGTTTTATAGACTTCTAAGTCCATTTATTCTTTTTCCTAGCGTATTTCTGCAAGTGCAGCAGAGGTGGTATTCAGCCGGTTCGGACCAGTTCTTACACACTGGTAGTGGAAATTTTGAGTAATTCAGAGAACTGGCAAATACCACCTCTGGCTGGCCCCGCCCAGATGCGCCCACCCTTTCCTGTCCTATATTCCCTTGCTTTTTAGTTCAGCTGATTGGTGTGGCAGAGTGGATTAATAAAATAAACCCACCGTGGTGCAGGAGGCTGACTAGGCCACGCCCACCTAGCAACCAGGCAGAGAACCCATTGGTAGAATTTTGGGAAATACACCAGGAACACAACTATACTTCCTCTTAAACCAGTGCTCCTTAAGCCTGGCGACTTTAAGATATGTAGATTTCAAATTCCAGAATTCTAGGAATTGAAGCCTACATATCTAAAGTTGCTAAGGTTAAGAAACACTGCCTAACCCTGTCCTACAAGACGGTTGTAAAGGCAGGACCACTAATGAGCTTCATTACCTTGCTAGATTTTAGTTTGGTCATTAATATAATCTATGCAAGTGTCTCTTTCTGCTCATGCTATTGTGGCTGAATATCTCAGGGGCAGCCACAAAGAGGGAGTCAAGCTATTCTCCAAAGCCCCTGAGGGCAGGACAAGAAGCAATGGGTGGAAACTAATCAAGGAGAGAGGCAACTTAGAACTAAAGAGACATTTCCTGACGGTTAGAGCCATTAATCAGTGGAACGACTTGCCTCCAGAATCCAGGTAGTCCTCAATTCACAACAGTTCATTTAGTGACCATTCAAAGTTACAACGGCCCCGAAAAATGTCACTTATGACCATTCTTCATTGCAGCATCCACACAATCATGTGATTAAAACCCAGGTGCTGGAAGGAGAATAGGGTACCATCTGAGGGCATGGTTATAAAGAAAATAATAGACTGTATACAGATGGGCAAACAAAGAAGATTCAATATACTATAGAGCCGGGAATGCCTAGTATGAGTGGTTTAGAAATAAAAAGAAAACAAAATGGCAATTGGGAAAAGAATGAGGAAATATGTAAATATGTTATAGAGAAGTCTAACAAGTAAGATGGAAGATCTTGATTTATAGCAAGAGTAAGATGTAATGGTAATGAGATAAGCCAGGGGTCTGCAAACTGTGGCTCTGGAGCCACATGCGGCTCTTTCTGCCCTCTGCTATGGCTCCCCGTTGGCTGATCCCACCACTGGCTGGTCCCTCCCTGCCCCATCACTCCATATTCCAGAGCAGGAGGTGACTGGGTGGGAGTGAGTGACCTCAAGTTGGCCACACTTACCCAGTCACACCGCTTGCTAAATCATTGGCTCCCGGTGCTTTCTTTTCTGTGGGAAACGGGTCCAAATGGCTCTTTGAGTGTTTAAGGTTGCAGACCCCTGGGATAAGCAATTACATGTTGAAAAATGCAAGGAAATGTCTTGATGTTGATAACAACGTACGAAGTTTTTATTTTATGTTTTTAAATTTTGGAAAACTAATAAAATTTATTTAAAAAAAACCCCTCAGGTTCTTGGCAACTGGTTCATATTTACAACCATTGGAGTGTCCTGGGGTCCTGTAATCACTTTTTGTCATCTTCCAAGGAGCAAACAATTACCCCAAACAATACCCCAATTAGGGGTAGCAACAACTGCAGCAAGACAGGTTGTCAAATGGGGCAAAGCTCCCTTAGCAAATGTCTCGCTTAATGACAGAAATTTTGGGCTCAGCTGTGGCTGTAAGACAAGGGCTACCTGCGCTCCAACACTGGAAGTTTTAAAGAAGAGACTGGACAACCATTTGCCATTTGTCTGGTGTTTCCTGCCTGAGCCAGGGGTTGGACTAGAAGACCTCCGAGGTCCCTTCCAACTCTGTTTATTCTGTTCTGAACAAAGGACGGACTATGTAGTGAGGTGAGGTGAGTCTCCCTCACTGAGCCCTTAAAGTCACAATCAGGGATGTTTTACTTATAGGCAATTTTGATATATCCCTGTGCCAACAGCTTGTATCTCTGGATCGGAAATACATTGTTTTGAGGTAGTGAAAGTGGCCACATGTCACAATCTTGTACCTTATTTTCCTTGGAAGGGAACCTAACCCGGCCCGGCCTTGCAGTTCCTAATATCTCTTTGTAGCTGTATATAGACAAGATTAGAAACTCAAATATAGGATTGATGGCATGCCAATGTTAGGAATTTGGAAGGCAATGGAAATTTGCTATCACAACAAACACAAAAACACACACTGAGAGGCTGACAGTTCTCTTAGCCCAGATATTGGCCAAAAAGAACAAGCAACGATTGGCTGAACCTGGCAGTTCTCTGCTTGGATAGTAATAGCACTTAGACCTATATCCGTGGTGGTGAACCTATGGCACACGTGCCACAGGTGGCACGCAGAGCCATTTGTGCTGGCAGGCGAGCCACAGGCAAACTTACCTCACTGCGCATGCACATGCCTCACAGCTGATTTTTCAGCTGGTTTGAGGCCTTTGTCCCTTCCTGTATCTTTTCCCCCAGGAAGAAACAAGAAGTAGCCAACACTGCAACAGCTATAAAAGGTCTTGGGGAACTCCAAGGAGTATCAGTTGATCACAAAAGTGTTACTTAATACACTTTACAATGAAAATGTTTGTAATCTTGTCCTTGGGGAACTCCAAGGAGTATCAGTTGATCACAGAAGTGTTACTTAACGTGTTACTCACTTAAAAGTGTTACATTTTCTTTCTAATGAAAATGTTTGTAATCTTGTCCTTCTTCCTGTGTCCCTTTTTGTGTGTGTGGCTACTATTAGGATTGGCCCTGTTAAAGACCTATACATGATTGGTTCTCTAAGCTCAGGAATAATGAGTCTGTGAGATTGCCAAATGAGAATTCATAGCAGCCCCATGATCATAGATGAAAGATAATGGGATTTATAATTCATTACATTCCGCAGGATCAAATATTCTCCACGTTGATTGTAGGCCGTGCTTAAATCTCTGTTATGATTCTACGGTGTTTGGCAATTCACCACCTGTAGCAGCTGTTTTATTATTGTCCTGAAGGGAAGAGGTTAATCCCATCCCTAAATGGGTTTCCCTGCCCTAATCCTCTCAGTTTCTTTTTTTTTTATTTTATTTTATTTTTAAAGTTTTTATTTTGTACAACAAACATACAGAACAAAACATAAAAACATAAAACCATATTTCAATTATATACATACAGCGTGTCAATTGGTTACAATCTTTTGTGCTATCCTTTTTATAAATTTTATAAATTCTCACCGTATCGATCTAGCTTTTGCTTATATAATATCAATTATTAAACATTCATTTGACTATTTTTCCATCATTTTATACAAGATATTCTAATTTTCATTATGATTTAATCTTATATATTCATCCAATGATTATATATTTTATATTGTATTCTATATCAATCTATTAATTTTTATTGTAAGGCTTACTAGTCTATTTCTTTACCATGTCTTTTTATCTAACCATTGATAAAATAAATCCCATATCATATAAAATTGTTTATCCTCTTGTTCTCTAATTTCAAATGTCAATTTACTCATTTCGGCACAGTCCATGATTTTCTTCATAATTTCCTCCTGCATAGGTATTTTTTCATTTTTCCAGTTCTTAGCAAATACAATTCTAGCTGCTGTTAAAACATTTACAATCAAATATTTCAATTTTTTACAATATATTTCCGGTATAATTCCCAATAAAAATATCTCAGGTTTAAAGTCTATGTGTTGTTTTGTCATTTTTTCCAACTATGTGTGGATTATGGTCCAATATCTTTTTGCATCCGAGCATGACCACCACATGTGGTAATATGAACCAGGTATCTGATGACATTTCCAACATTTATCCGATTTATCCTTGAACATCCTGGCAATTCTCATCAGGGGTAAGTGCCACCTGTAAAACATCTTATACAAATTTTCTTTATACACAGTTGACATTGTCATTTTATAATTTGGAGACCACAATTTTTGCCATTTATCTAAGTCAATCCCATATCCGAAATTTTTCCCCCATGCAATCATTGTTTCTTTTACTTGTTCTTCCTCTAATTTAAACTCTAGCAAATGTCCATAAAGTTTTTTGATTACTTTTTCATCAGTACCTGTCAAAATTTTATCTAAATCAGTCAACTTGTCATAGATACATTCTGTTTTAACATCTTTATAAAATCTAGATTGTATTTGCAAATATGAAAACCGATTCATTTTTACATCTTGTTCTTCCAATGCTTGCATAGATATAAGTTCACCCTTTTCATTCAATATCTCACCATATCTAACTGCTTGTTTCTTTTTATATATTATTGGATAGGAAAAAGCTTCAATAGTAGATAACCATAGTGGAATTTTTAAATAGTATTGCTTTTTAATCTTCTCCCAGTTTAGAAACAATGCTTCTCGAATATAATGTCTTCTAAAATACCCCTGCGTTTTAGTTCCCTTATACCAGAGGAAGGCATGCCACGCTAACAGCAAGTCATGACTGTTGAGGTAATTCCCCGTTAGGAGAATGAGCGCATACAGGGAGACATATTTGAGAGGAGTGTTTGAATAATACACATACAGCACACAGATACACTGTACAGTAAATGTAGGTTTTTACTTCCAGAAACGTTAAGCAAAGTCCAAAATAGGCAGTCCAAAGTCATTCACAGGTAAAATCAGTCAGTTTTCATCCAGGGATAATCCAAATATCAAATTCCAGTGTCAAAAACAGTTCAGTATCAGACTTACATTAAATCCCGTAATATCAGTCAATTAGAAGAAATGGAGCAATGGCAATACTTTCAACAGAAGGAAACAGAGATACATTCACACTCTCTTCTGAGACTCAGACTAAACAACCCAGGTTTCTGGCTCCATCTTATGCCCGTTTGAGAAACCACACCTAATTACAGTTTTGCATTTTCTTAAAGATACAGTTTTAAAATGTTTATCCTGGTTTATATATTTCTAACCCAAATAACTGTTAGGTGACTCATATTCCTAACATTGTCCTTCTAAATTCAAGAGTCTAGTATTCCTTAATGTTATCCACTCCTTTACCCACATCAGACTCGTCGCTTGGTAGTATAATTCCCAATTGGGCAAAGCAAATCCTCCTCTTATTCTTGCATCTTGTAACAATTTAAGTTTTATTCTCGCTTTCTTCCCCTGCCAATGTATTTTAGCACTATTTTGTTTAAATCTTCAAAAAATTCTTTCCTTAATCTGATTGGAATTGTCTGGAATAAGTATAAGATTCTGGGCGATACATTCATCTTAATTGTAGATATTCTCCCAATCAGTGATAACTGTAAATTTTCCCATTTTATCAAATCTGTTGCAATCTGTTGTTTAAGGTTGAGATAATTGTCCTCCTTAAGTGTGCTACATCTTGGTGTTATATGTATCCCTAAATACTTAACCTTGTTTGTGACCTGGATCCCCAAAACTTCCTCCAATTCTTTCTTTCGTCTTACTAACATGTTCTTTGCTAAAATCTTTGTTTTATCTTTATTTATTTTCAAACCTGCTACTTTCCCATACTCTTCTATCTTTTCTATCAGTTTCGGTGCAGACTCTAATGGATCCTCTAATATAAATACCAGGTCATCTGCAAAAGCTTGTAATTTATACTCTTCTTTTTAAATTTTCGTTCCTTTTATCTCTTTTTCTTCTCTGATGTTCTTATTCAGCACTTCCAGTGTTAACACAAACAACAGAAGCGACAATGGACAGCCTTGTCTGGTCCCTTTTCTTATATCTATAAAGTCGGTTAACTCTCCATTTATCATAACCTTTGCAGTTTGTTTATGATATATCATTTCCATGGCTTGAGTAAATTTTTTACCAAAGCCCATTTGGTCCAATTGTAACAGCATAAAATGACACTTCACATTATCAAAGGCTTTTTGTGCATCTATAAATATCAGAGCCATTTGCTTTTCAGGATGTTCCTCATAGTATTCCAGTGTATCTAAAATTATTTTCATATTATCTTTAATCTGTCTCTTTGGCAGAAATCCATTTTGATCAGGATGAATAAAATTGTTTAAATATCTTTTCAGTCTTTCTGCCAGAATGGAAGCAAAAACTTTATAATCTGAATTTAATAGTGATATAGGTCTGTAATTTTTAACTTTCTGTGGGTCTGTGTCCTCCTTCGGTACAAGTGTTATATATGCTTCTGACCATGTTTCGGATATTCTTTTCTTTGTCATAACTTCATTCATAATTTCTAACAAGTGAAGATTCAGTGTTTCCTGGAATGTCTTATAAAATTCCACTGGCAAACTATCTGGATCTGGTGCTTTCCCAATGTTTTGGTTTTTTAAAGCTTCTGTTTATTCCATCATTGTTATATTATTTTCTAACATTGTTTCAATATCCTTGGGTATCTGGGGCAAAATCCTGTCAGTTTCTGTTGATTATTGACTTGATTCAAGGCATATGCTGGCTGCATTCAGCTGAACTATTAAGTGGTTCTTGGCTGTCTGCCCTGAGCTATTAACTGAAGGGAGAGAGAGAAAAAAGCCCCCTCTTTTGCACTTTATTTTTAGCCAATTCTCTGAACTGCATAAGCAATTAACTAATGGTTTGAGGAAACCAGTGAGAACCGGTTGAATCCCACCTGTGTTTACAGCCCTCCCTAGGCAGTTTACAGAGTTAGTCTATTGCCTCCAGCCATCAGAGTCCTCCTTTTACTGACCTCGGAAGGACGGAAGGCTGGATTAACCTTGAGCCTGGTGAGGTTCAAACTTCTGACCGTGGGCAAATTTTGCCTGCAATATTGCATTCTAACCCCTGCACCACCATATAGAGTCACAAACATATAAATACGGGTAGTCCTCAACCTATGACCACAATTGAGCCTTTGCCCCCTTTTATGACTTTTCTTACCTCATAAGTAAATCACTGCAGCTGTTAAATTAGGAACATGGTTGTTCAGGGGATCTGGTTTCCCCATTGGCTTTGCTTGTCATAAGGTCGCAAAAGGGGATCACATAACTCCGAGACACTGTAACCAACGTAAGCGTGGGTCGGTTGTCAAGCATCTGAATGTAAATCACGTGACTGGGGATACTACAATGGTCATAAGTGTGAAAAATGGTCATGTCCTTTTTTTCAGTGCCATTGTAACCAGTGATGGGATTCAATTTTTTTTTTACTACCAGTTCTATGGGTGTGGCTTGGTGGGTGTGGCAGGGGAAGGATACTGCAAAATCTCCATTCCCATCCCAACTCCAGGGGAAAATTACTACAACATCCCCATTCCCTCCCCACCCCACTAACCTGCTTTCCAGCTCCGTTCTCCTGTGCAAGGTAACAAAAGAAGACCCAGCTGATCAGCTGGGACTCGGGAGACAGAGAATAGATGCGGGCAGGGTCAGTCAGAGGTGGGATATGCCAGTTCTCCGAACTACTCAAAATTTCTGCTACCGGTTCTCCAGAACTGGTCAGAACCTGCTGAATACCACCTCTGATTGTAACTTTGAACGGTCACCAAACAAACTGTTATAACTCGAGGACTACCTGTATATACATGGTCTTGGGGTGCTGATCCCCATATTCATTGTAAATTAGTCAGCACAGCCTGTTTATATTATATTCGACCTACAGGTTGAAAAAACAGAATGACTAGATCTTGGTGACTGTCTTAAGCCATTAACATTTTCCAGTTGTTCTTCTCCACCAAGACAGTTTGATTGAGAGTGTCTAGGATAGGTTAAGAATATGGCCTCCTTCAGGTGTATTGGGACTACAAATCCAAATATTCCTGGGCAGAATAATCTAAGACATTTAGAGAGTATCAGACAGGTAAAACCTACCTTCCAAAATAATGGAGGCTATCAAAAGCTCATTTGCACTCACACGTTTGAGTACTCTGTTAATTGATTAGGAGTTCTGGATTTTTTAATTTTTTTTAAATTGTTTTTAATATACAGCAAATCTATTCCGTTTCAATCATGCGTCGACTAGGTACATATTTCAATTATTTGACCATTATAAATGATGTTCTTCTTATCAAATCTAACAATACAGCAATAATCACATTCCCATATACATAATAACATTGCATATATCTATTGCTTTAATTTCTCTAATTACTCTATAAGTACATCAACCCTCTTTCAATCCATTGACAGAATAGATCCCATACCATATAATATTCAGTTTCTTCTTTTCTCTTTGATTTCTAGTATCAGTCTATTCATTTCTGCACATTCAAATAATTTTTTCAATTATTTTTTCCTCTCTTGGAATTTCGTCACTCTTCCAATTTTGGGGAAATACAATTCTAGCTGCTGTTAAAACATGTATATTTAAGTAAATCTTTTCTTTACTATAGCCTTCTGGCACAATTCCTAATAGGAATATTTCAGGTTTCAGATCTATGTGTTGTTTAATCATTTTCTCCAACCATATATGTATTTTAGTCCAATGCCTCTTAGCCTCTGTGCAAGTCCACCACATATGATAATATGTTCCTGGCGTTCTGGAATTCTTGTCTGGCCATGACTTGCAATCTTCTACTGTTTCCCATCCCATTCTACAATTGACTTCCTTCTGAGCTTTAGAGCTGGGTGGAAGAGACATCTAGAGCCTTTTTTTGTCTGAGCATTTCCCTAAGGAGCAACTGTTGTGGTCAAGGTACCTCTCAGGTTCACTGGAGCAAAACCTCACACCAGGTGTGAGCCCACAATTTTTTCTCTTGTGGTGGGCACCACCCAGCTCAATTTCCGCTCTGCAAAATGTTCCCTTCTATTCAAAGATCTCAGGTGTCTTCGTGTTCCTGCTCACTTCCCCTTCCACCCTGCTACGTCCCTGTTGTAAGTCATGAATTACCTGCAAAGCCTTTTCTTGATATAGTCTCAAACTACAGCACCCAATGTGAATTCTTGTACTTGTTATAGAAATGGCTAATATTTGTTAAACTGATAAAATAAAACGTTGAAAGGCTGTAATTCCATGTTGCTGAAAAAAGATGGAAGTCCCCCCCCCTTTTTTCTTCCTCTCTGTATGTACATTTTTCTTTCCCCTTTCCTCCTCTTTCATTTGTATTTTATAATTATAGTATTTTTAAAAAAATGTATCCTTCTGGTGCTGTGGCTCTCTAGCTGCTTCTTCCTTTTTCTCTCTCCCAACCACTGAAACCAGATCATAAAAATCCCCTTGTTTCAACAGAACAAACATCTGAAAAGCAAATTAGACATAGACAGTGGCGGGCTTCAATTTTTTTAACAACCGGTTCTCTGCCCTAATGACTAGCTGGGTAGGCATGGCTGGATGGTCATGTGACTGAGTAGGTGTGGCTAACTCGATGTCACTTACCTTGAGGGGCACTTTGCTTTGCCCACCCTCTCATTACCGTGGGGACGCTGCAAACAGACATAAGTGTAAAAAAATGGTCATAAGTCACTTTTTTCAGTGCCTTTGTAACTTTGAATGGTCACTAAATGAATTGTTGTAAGTCAAGGATTACCTATACAAAAATACAGAAAGCTTCTTAGCTTGCAAAAAGCTGCCCTAAATACCAGTCATTAGATTAGAAATGGGGCAATACACACTGAAGATCAATGAGTCACAACTGTCATGGAAACCTAAACCATTCTGTCGAGCACCTTGAGGAATTAAAATAGTTAAAATGCAATGATAACCCTCAGCAGCCAAGTTATTCTTGCTCATAAAGTGAAACCCTTTAGCAGAGAGGTCATTTAAGCTCTCCAGAAAGTGGGAGGCATATTTGCTGAGCTAAAGAGACAAATTAACATCATGAGTGAGGGTTAATCCCATTCTGCCTTTGTTCAGACCTTACTGCAGGAAATGTTTGCCTGCAAATATCTATCTCTTTATCTCTTAAATGCTGACATCTGCTGTGGGCTATTAAGGAAGGTGGGGGCTGCTTTCTCCCTCTAAGAAAACATATTTCTCCATTTCTCATTCAGGGAAATATATTCTTCCTTTTTAATATTTCTCAAAATATTTCATTCTTCTAGGAGAGGGGTGGGTGCTAACTTTCTACAATTGGTGCCATGTTACTATGCCATATTATCATGAGAGAAAACTAAAATAAATTGGAAGGAGGATCCACTTATTATCGGTGAGCAATCGTGTGCCTTGCCACTCTGAAGCAATGCAAGAGTCCTATCCCAAAGGTGCTTTTTCAAGAGGCAACTGGACTTTCTGGAAACCAAGAAAGTCCAGTTGCCTCTTGAAAAAAGCACCTTGATCTGGATGACTGAAGAATCCCCAGAGACAAGAGAGTCCTGTGCTCAGTGAACTGACAAAGAACAGTTTCCCACCTAGGAGAAGCAATCATTAGATCCATTTGCACCACTTAAAGATCCCAGCTTGTCTCACTCACCTCACAAGATATCCTTAGATAATCATCCAGATTTAAGGAAAGATCAGATGCCACCAGAAAGGCAATTAAAAAATCAGATAGAATGCCAAGCTTGCATCCTGCCTCTCAGCCATTTCTTCTATGGCTATGCCAACCCTTCTGTAAATAGCTGTTCTAGCCATGTTGGAAGTATACTCCAAAACAGGAGTCTCTAAACTTGGCAACTTTAAGACTTGTGAACTTCAACTCCCAGAATTCCTCAGCCAGTCCATAAGTCTTAAAGTTGCCAAGGTTGGAGACCCCCCCCCTCCAAAAAGCTTAAAACAACCCTTAAGAAAATCAAGCCCCAGGAATAAAAGTAGCACAAAGAACTCAGGGGGGACTCCAGAGAAGCTCAGTCTACAGACAGAAAGTCTGGGCATATTGCCAAGAACCATTAAGGCTTACAAGGTAACAAGCTTAATTCAGAGGTAGTTTCCGAAAACACTTAAAGCAGCAGGGCAATTAAGATAAGGATTAGGCTAGAAATATAGGCATACCAGAATGTTTCCTTCCTGTTTCCCTTTAGGATTAGCCCTGTAAAGTGGGAAAAGATTTCTTTCAACAACCTGTTCTCTGAACTGCTCAGAAAATTAACATCCAGTTCGGGAGAACCGGTGTGAACCGGTAGCAACCCACCTCTGAACTTAGAAATTAGACTAACTTTATTGTCACTTTAAATGTACACTAACAGGCATACATTAAAACAAAATTTCACTGCATACAGCTCTCAAAAGGTCACCGCCTGCAGCATGCATTACAGAACCATGACAAAAATATAAATAAGTAAAAAAAAATGCATATACCCACATGCCCACATATACAGTATTATATGCTACAGGGAAACACCACAATTGAGTTTGGATGTATATGGTGAGAAAAATTAATCTTTCAAGTTTACCAGATGGATGGCATAGGGAACAAAGCTGTTATAGAATCAAGTAGTCCTGCTAGAAATAGTCACGTAAGTTTGAAACTGCCAAGCTAGGTTGAAGGGGAAATTTTTCTGAGGTAAATTTTGAGCACTGAAAAATTTGAGGTCCAGGTCTCTGTGCATGATGTGAAACCAAACACAGGTTTATAGCTGTGAATGTGGTTATAAAACAATTCTTTAGTATTGAATTGTTCATCTGTCAAACCAGTTACATATATCACTACCCGAGGTATGCATAACTGTTAGTAAAATCAAACTTTTTCTGGCTATCTTCCTGCAAACGGTAACTGAAACCACTGGCAGAAAGTAGATCTTATTCAAAGGACTAGACCAGGGCTTTTCAAACTGTCTTCCTGTAGAACAGGTAGTCCTCGACATATGTTCATTTAGTAATTGTTCAAAGTTACAACCTCACTGAAAAATGTGAATTAGAACCAGTTTTCATGCTTACAACTGTTGCAGCGAAGTCAGTGGGGAAGCCAGATTCACTTACCAACCATGTCACTAACTTAACAATTGCAGTAATTCACTTAATAACGGTGAAAGATGGGAGCAAAAATGGGAGCAAAATTCATTTCGCAAACCTCTCACTTACCAATTGATTCAATTGTGGTCGTAAGTTGAGGACTATATGTACCCATGGGTGGGCTGCTGGGGTTTTGCAGGGGTTTGAAAGAGACCCTAGCTAAGATTCTGTGCAGTTCAGAGAACCCTCAAATCCCACTCCTGGCTGGTCCAGCCCACACCGCACCACCCTGCCTCTCCCAGGAGTCCCCATTCAGCCCATTTTGGAGGCAGGAAAGTGCAGGGAGCACAGAGTTTTCAGAGAGGATGGAAAACGGGTCTCCCGGAAATTCAGAAAGGCCGGAAATGGGCCCATTTCTGGCTTCCAGAGAGCTTCCGGAGCCCGGGGAGGCCATTTTCGCCTTGAGGAAAGCCTCCGGAATCAAAGAGGGCAAAAATGCCCCCCCCCCACACCATGGTGCAGGAGGCCAACTAGCCACACCCACTATAGCCACGCCCACTCATCAACCAGGCAGACAACCTTTAACTAATATTTTTGAAGCCCACCCTTGCATGTACCCTAACTTTCGGTGAGAATATGACTGGTTTTCGGGACAGATGAAAGGATAAATTCATTCAGACAGCCAATTTGCTAGCCCTAGATTATTGCTTGGTTGTGGGATCCACTGATTTTTTTTTTCTTAATAGGTTTTGTTGCCTGAAAAAGTTTGAAAATCCCTGGCTAAGATGTCTTTCACCCTTCCTCAAGCAAACTAGAAGTACAGAACGGACCTTCTACATTGGCTGGGGAATTCTGGGAGTTGAAATCCACACATCTTCAAAGTATCAAGTCTGAGAAACATGGTCTATTTGATTGTTCCACATAGGGAATTCTGCTTTGGATGGGATGTCTTGCATTCGGTGTATATATTTTTTATTGTCAAAAGTGTACCCTTTCTGCTTATCTGAGCACTCATGTAAGCAATTAAACAATATGAATGATAAAACACAACAGGAAAATCTGTGTAGTTGCAATCAAAATGAAAAAAATAATAATTGAAATAATTATTACATTTGGTTAAAAAAAGCTACAAGTTACTGTATATAAACAGAGAGCGAACCTCTCACACTCTAGCACTGATGAATAGAACAGAACAAAATAGACTAGACTAGACTAGAATAGACTAGAATAGAATAGAATAGAAGGAAGGGACCCTGGAGGTCTTCTAGTCCAACCCCCTACCTAGGCAGGAAACCCTACACCACTTCAGACAAATGGTCATCCAACATCTTTTTAAAAACTTCCAGTGTTGGAGCATTCACCACTTCTGGAGGCAGGTTGTTCCACTGATTAATTGAAATTAGCTAGTGTCATCCTTGGAAGCCATATTAACACCAGAAGCTTCCACGCTGCTACATTCCAGTGCCTGGGAAATTGGGAGGCGGGATTTCATAGAGTGTATGCAGTTAGACATAATAGCATTCTTCTTTTCGGTCAAGGTCATGTCATTCCTGCACCTGGTTGAGGAGTGATTAGAGGATTGTCCTCCAGCTGGGACGGATGATGATTGGACCATGTGATGGACTGAGGGGTGCAGGGGGATGAGTCTTTGACTTTCAGTTATTGAGGGAAAACCCGGAACTCTCAAATTCGGGTTTTCCCAGATGTGCCAGTATGACAACTCTAATAAAATGGAACTTTGAGAAAATGCCTGTCTCGGAATTGTGGTGTTGGAATTTGTTTTTCTGGAACACTGACAGCTAGTCAGGTGATGAAACATCTGCAGGCAAACAACCAAGTCCAGAGAGAATTCACAATTCACCCCTGAGCTACAGATATTCTTTTCTACGGCAATTGTACAAAGAGTACTGAAGATTTCTACATAACATAGATCACATTACTAATTTGAATGATTAGTAATGTATAAGTTATTTATAGTTAGTAATTTAAAATAATTAGTAAATATAATTACTAATATTGTTGAGATGAAACCAGACCTTTTCTTATTGGGAGTTATGGATAGCCAATTAGAAAAGATTTTTGGAAGATTGATTTTATATACGTCATTACAGCAAGATTATAAATTGCGTAAGGATGGAGAAGCACTGAACTACTCATAACGGAGGAACGGATTGTGAAGTTGACTGAACTAGCTGAGATGGAAAAACTGAACTGTTTGTCAGGCATTAAAAATAAATACTTTTATAACAGACTGCAAACCTTTTATAGACTGCTGAACAGTAGAAAAACTAAAACGGTGATTTGTGGAATCCGAGGATTGAAAAGGGAATGAATAAGGGGATAAAGGAATTATTGTAACGTTAAGGAGGAAGGCATAACAATTAGTTTGCAACTACTCTTAAAAAAGGGCAGAAGTTGCTTCTTTATCTTTTTCCTTCTTTCTTTTTTAAAAAATTGTAGCCTCTTCTGCGTTTTTCCTTTTCTCTGTTTCTTTATATTTTACTCAACCTACAGCCACAGAGAAATTTGTTTAGTGAGATCTGCCCCATTTTATGTCTTTTTCTGCCCTATTCATTAAGCCCGGGGTGTCAAACTCGATTTCATTGAGGGCTGCATCAGGGATGTGTTTGACCTCGGGGGACCAGGGTGGGTGTGGCTAGGGTGGGCGTGGCCAGCTTGTCAGGGGCTCCTGTGGTGGCCTGAGCACTCTGCCAGTAAAAACAGGCTCCCAAGCTCTGTTTTCGGTTGTGACAGCCTCCTGCAACCCTCCACCAGTGGAAACGGAGCTCGGGGAGGGGGTGTATGTGGCCCTCCCGAGCTCCTTTTTCGCTGGCAGAAGCACCACAGGTGGGCCAGATCTACACACCCCGCAGGCCATATCTGGACCCCGGGCCTTGAATTTGACACCCCTGCATTAAGCGATTCACTGCAGTTGTTAAATTAGTAACCCAGCTGTTAAGTGAATCTGGCTTGACTTCACTTGCCAGAAGGTCGCAAAAGGGGATCACGTGACTCTGGGATACTGCAACCGTTATAAATGTGAGTCAGTTGTTAAGCATACGAATGTGAGTCACACAGTGGCGGGATTCAAATTGTTTTTACTACTGGTTCTGTGGGCGTGACTTGGTAGGAGTGGTGTGGCCTGGTGGGCGTGGCCTAGTGGGCGTGGCAGGGGAAGGATACTGTAAAATCCCCATTCCCTCCCCACCCCACTAACCTGCTTTCCAGCTCCGTTGTCCTGTGCAGGGCAACCAAAGAAGACCCAGCTGATCAGCTGGGACTCGGGAGGCAGAGAATAGATGGGGGGTGGGGCCAGTCAGCGGAGGGATTTGCCGGTTCTCTGAACTACTCAAAATTTCCACCACTGGTTCTCCAGAACCAGCTGGGGATACTATAACGGTCCCAAGTGTGAAAAATGGTCATAAGTTACTTTTTTCAGTGCCGTTGTAACTTTGAATGGTCACGAAATGAACTGTTGTAAGTCTAGGATTATCTGTATTCGTGGGGTTTATTTTTTTTTTTGGACTATGATGAGACTTTATTTATTTATTTATTTTTAAAGAAATGGCCATTGTATAATGGAGAAGTTTGTTTTTTCCCTTGCTCTTTCTTTCCAGTTCTGCTTTTGTGGGAGAACTAAAATGGCAGTGCTGGGCGAGTATACTTAGATTTACCCCGTGGTGGGGCTAAATATAACTTGTTGGGAGTTGATTGACTTGAACATAAGATCCCCTTCCTGAGCTTTCATAAGGCCTCTACATTGCTTCTACTGACCTGATTAAACCTGCAGGGAAACGAGTCCAAGTTTTCTGGTGAAAATGAATACAAGCAATTTCCCCTCCTACAGGCAGACACATATTCATTCAGGCCTACATAGTTCAGTCTTGTGGCTGAGTGGAAACATCTGCTTCTCCACTTCTAGTTTGTGTGGTAGGTCTCTATTTCCTGGTGGAAGCAGAAGTTTCATTGAGCTTTTCTTCTTCTTCTTTTGACATCTGTCAGAAGCAGAAATGCCTCAGATCCCAAAGAAGGCGGACTGTTGAAGGTAGACGCTCGAGTGCGTGGAATGGTGAAAGAAACCAAAACGTACAGAGGACATTTGGTGGGATAAGGGGAAGAAGGTAAGAAGGATCTAAAGAAGTTCTAGAAGTTGACGGAGTTCAAGTGAGACAACCACTGGGCAACAGCCTAAAGTAAAATCAGAGGATGGCAAACTGTGGGAAGGCTTTGGTGAATGAGGAGGTGTGGTTGTGTGTGCCTTTGAGTCTGTGTTGACTCTTGACGATTGCCTAGACAAGTCCCCGTAGTTTTCTTGGCAAGATTTCAGAAGATTTCAGCCATTGCCTTCTTCCTAGGGCTGTGAGAGAGAGGGACTGGCCCAAGGCCACCTAACTGGCTTTATGCTTAATGTGGAGAACTTTCCAGACTGGTGCCTTCACCACTACACCAAAATGGTTTCTCGAATGAGGAGGTACATGGCTTATCATAGAGTTGTATTTATGGAATGTATGTGAAGCCAGGGATGGAGTACTTGCTGAACTTGCTCTTATGAGGAATGGAATACAAGTAGCAATGTGGTTGCTTTTTTGACTTGTGGTAAGTAGAGCTTGCAGAGTGGACCCTGCATATTGCTACACTGGGGATAGCGCTACTGCAGCAGATCCCACATGTCTGCTGTAGTAACACTGTTGCTTAAATCTTTTACGCTTTTAAAACACCATCTATGTGTTTTACCTCCCAAAAAGGAGAACTGTGTCTTGTGTAAGTGCAACTTCTTGGATTCATCACTGGGGCAGTAACAGGAGAGAGATTTCCCTAAATCAATTTATTTTTATAAATTTAATTTATCCATCCATTGGCACAAATTTCAGCAAAAGAAAAAAAAAAAGAAATGTGTAGTTTGACATCAGCCCCAGCATTTTGTACTTGGCAAAATAATAATCATCATCATTTTTTTAAAAAAAGAAAACCAGCATAATAGAAGAGAAAGAATTGGAGAAAAATTACAAAAATATAGATTATAGAAATAGGCACATAGAAATAAATGGATCAAGCAAAGTTTATTCATTCATTCATTCATTTGTTTGTTTGTTTATTTATTTATTTATTTAATATCTACCCTGCCCATGCCACTTAATTACTCTGAAGTGATATATCGTTAGGTCTGCTTCTTGAGCAGGGGGTTGGACTAGAAGACCTCCAAGGTCCCTTCCAACTCTGTTATTTTGTGGGGTTTAAAACATTTAATAGGTGCTTTGCGTGCAAGCTCCATTAGTCAATTGCAAAAGGCAGCTTTCCCTGGAAGAGCTTAAATCCTGCGACATAGTTAAACACCATGAGACAACATCAGCCTATCCCAGGTCCTTGGGGAGGACTTGACAGGTGGATAAAAATGCCAAACCCTGTCTACGTATCTAACTGTTCAACGAGCCCTATTAATAGTTATAAAGTAGGCAGGGTGATGTTGAGATCCCCATGTTATCATTTGCACTCTGTGGTTCCTTCTGTGCCACTGTCACTTCCATCAGTCTTCTTCTGACATTTGTTCTCTATTTTTTTGTTTTTCAGAAGACTTCCCCTATAACGCTGGGCAATGTTTACAATTTCGGATAACATTTGTGCGAATGGTAAGTGCTGACTGACTTGTATCTTTTGTGTCTAATTTCTTCAGAAGAGGAACCCGTATTCTGGAACGGAGGATGACCATTTGGGGACTTTACAAATGGTGATTTCATTGCAAGTTGAAGCCACTGTTAAGCCAAACCCACTTAACCACAATCCCTTGGCAAGTCATCTTGGCCATCAGAATTTTAGAGACACATCTTGAGTGTGACAACCCACGAATATAATAGTCGTAGGTGGTGGGACGCTGGTAGCAGTAATAGATAACAGGTAATCAGAGTTGGAAGGGACCTTATAGGTCATCTAGCCCAACCCCCTGCCCAAGCAGGAGACCTTACACCATTTCTGACAAATGGCAGTCCAATCTCTTCTTGAAAGTTTCAAGTGATGAAGCTCCCACAATTTCCGAGGGCAAAGCTGTTCCATCGGTTGATTGTTCTCACTGTCAGAAAGTTTCTCCTTATTTCCAGGTTAAATCTCTCCTTGTTCAGTTTCCATCCATTATTCCTTGTCTGGCCTACAGAAGCTTTAGAAAATAGCTTGACCCCTTCCTCCCTGTGGCATCCCCTCAAATATTGGATATTGCTATCATGTCTCCCCTGGTCCTTCTCTTTACTAGACTAGCCAGGCCTAGTTCCTGTAACCGTTCTTCATATGCCTTAGTCTCCAGTCCCCTAATCATCCTGGTTGCTCTTCTCTGTACTTTTTCTAGAGTCTTTTTTTTTCTAGAGTCTTTTTTATAGTGTGGTGACCAAAACTGGATGCAATATTCTAGGTGTAGTCTTACTAAGGCTTTATAGAGTGGTATTAGTACCTCACTTGATCTTGATTGCATCCCTCTGTTAATGCAATTTAGGGTTGCATTAGCTTTTTTGGCTGCTGTTGCACAGTGCTGTATATTGGGTGCAAGGTAGCTTCTAGATTAGAGATTGAGTTTGCATAGAATAGCATGACCGTGGTTGCTGCTTATAGTATATTGCCCAAAACTGATCAGTTTTCTCCTTATCATTATTAGGAAATGTTTCATGAAGCAAGGGAATGACTAGCAATTTAATGACCGAATAAAAGAGTTGGAAGGGACCCTGGAGTCTTAAAGTTGCCAAGTTTGGAGACCCCTGATATAGATTTAAGGATGAACAGAATGGCTAAAAGGTCAGGAAGTATGAATTGGTGTAGTCTAGATTGTTGTGGGTGCATGTGGAAACAAGAATTAGTAGATTGATGATAGTTGGATATGAAAATTCAATGAACAGCAATGATGAAAGAAACAGAAAGAACAGTTTGGGGTAGACATTGTGCAACATTCTAAATCAGAGGTCCCCAAACTTGGCAACTTTAAGACTTGTGGACTTCAACTCCCAGAATTCTTGTGGACAGCATAGCTGGCTGGAGAATTCTGGGAGTTGAAATCCACAAGTCTTAAAGTTGCCAAGTTTGGAGACCTCTGTTCTAAATGAATGTGATCTGTGGGACATAAATAGCTAGAGAAGGATGTAATGAGAAACACGAATGGATCAATATGATGAAAATGGTTATATGTTTGGTGAGCATCTCCTGAGGAAAATGATCTATTCCTTTCAAGCAAAGGTGGGGAATGATGGCCCCTTTAAGACTTTCTGGAACTTCAACTCCCAGAATTCCTGAGCCAGCCATGTTGGCTCAGGAATTCTGGGAGTTGAAGTCTACAGGCCATAAAAAGGCCATAGTTCCCCACCTCTGCTTTCCAATATGTGGCTTAAGCATACATCTATTGAAGTGTACACCTAGAAAAGGACAGCAACTACCTCTGAAAGTTTGAAGGCTGGGAGAATGCTGTAAAATTGTAGTATTATAGCAAGTGTGGTTGGCGTAACTGGAGAAATGTTAAAATATGGAAGTGGTTTGCTTACGCAGAGGCTGTGCTACTTGTTGAAGGCAAGTCTGAAGACAGTCCTTGTGTCTAAAACTGTTGGTTCTAATGCTGATTCTATTCCCTTCCTTAAGAAATGAAAGCAGGAATGGATACCAAAAAAGGGATTATTTCCCAGCATACCTTGCTTGGTAAACTGCTTGGCAGGATTCTGATTGAAAGAGTACAAAAGGTCACCATGAGCAAAATTTGAGAAGTGCTCTAAGAAATGGATGTCCTGTGAAAAAGGAAGCTCACTGTGCATTTCTTGAGAGAAAATGGGTGAGCCTTGATTTATGGAAAGTTTCACAAATGTAGAATTATGGAAATACGGAATTTGCGTGCTGGGTGTGGTAAGGCTGGTATATGGTAAAAGGAAGTCATATGTGAGATAAATTTGGCAAACAGTTCAACAGTGGGCATAGACTAAGTCAAGAAAGACTTTGTGGTTGCTTGATATATTTATAGATAAATGTGTCAGGGTTGCTTGGAAAAAAAAGGACTGATATCTGCTACAGGTTATACAAAGGAATCAGAACACATTTGATTTAATTGGCATCTAGATTATAATTTCAGACAGATATGAAAGCAATAATGTTAATATGAAAGCAATAATTAATGCCACGATTAAATGAGTAAGTTAAAAGTAGATGGGTAAATTTAAATTAAATTAATGCAATGATTAAAACATTAAATGAAAGCCATTTGGATATATATATTTGATTTGTGTGGCGATCAGGTTAGCCTCCATGAAAGATTATTTTAAATCAGGCAGTCTTCTCTGGAACCCAGAGACTCAGGGTACCAGCCAGAATGGGCCACTAGAGGAAAGATTGCCAAAAAAGATTGACCACAACAAAAACAAAACCTCAGTTGTGTGTAAGCACAAATAGCAGAACAGAACCAGGCAGACAAACTTTGTTGCCGTATGTATGTATGTATGTATGTGTGTGTTGATAGACAGAGAGAGAAAGAGAAATAGAGAAAAAGAGAGTGAGTTAGTGAGAGAGGGAGTGAGAGAGAGAGAAAGAAAGAGAGAGAGAAAGGGAGGGAGAGAAAGTGTGTGTGTGTGTGTGTGTGTGTGTGAGAGAGAGAGAGAGAGAGAGAGAGAGGTAAGAGAGAGAGAAAAAAGAGAGAGAAGAAAAGAGAGACAGAGAAAGAGTGAGTGAGTGAGAGAGAGAAAGAGAGAGAGACTGAGTGTGAGAGAAAGAGAGAGGGAGAGAAAGAGGAAAAGAGAGACAGAGAGAGAGAGAGAGAGAGAGAGAGTGAGTGAGAGAGAGAGAGAGAGAGAGACTGAGTGTGAGAGAAAGAGAGAGAGGGAAAGAGAGAGGGGGGGGAAAGAAAAGGGGGGACAAATTGACTACCCAACTCCACTGTACTCTTGGTTACAAGAAGGTCAAAGCCTTCTGTGAATGGCCTGTCTTTTGCTATACAAACTAAGGCGGAGGAGCCCCACTTTTCCTCTCAATATTCAGAAAACTCATTAAAAGAGAATTTAATTATTGTTTGGCAGAAGAATTGCAGATAGGTACAACCTATGCATTGCCAAATATAATTTTATCTTTGAAATCAATGTGTAGCAGAGCCCTACATAAGTAGTTGAAAATATTCCCCTTCGGTCATATTAACATTTTATAATTCAATAGTGACTTTTACGAGATGCTCTTGTATTTTGGAAACATTGAAAGTAGACCGTCCATCTCTGGCATGAAACATAATATGATGTGAATCTGTACTATATTTAGAATTGCCACCCATGTCCAAGGTAGTCCTCGACTTATAGCTACAATTGAGCCCAAAATGTCTGTTGTTAAGCAAGACGATTTGTGAGTTTGCCCCATTTTGCAATAGTTGTTCAGTGAACCACTGCAGTTGTTAAATTAGCAACACGGTTGATAAGTGAATCTGGCTTCCTCATTGATTCTGCTTGTCAGAAGGTCGCAAAACACAACCCCGGGACACTGCAACCATCATAAATATTAATCAATTGCCAAACGTCCGAATATTGGTCGTATGATCATGGGGATGCTGCAATGGTTGTGAAAAACAATCATAAGTCACCTTTTTTCCATTGATGTTGAAACTTAGCAGTTACTAAATGAAAGGTTGTAAGGCAAGGACTATCTGGGTTTCAGATTCCTTTGATGAAACAAACCTACCCAGTAGAGACAGAAGGTACACCTGCTCTCTTGTGTCATTCCCCTGAAATTTAAATGGCTTAAACCTTCTGATCTTCCACAAGTCCTGAAAAATCTGGTTCTAGCCCCAGAGATTGGGCCGGATTCTGGGCCTTTGAACACACAGACCAGTGGTGGGATTCAAAATTTTTTTACTACTGGTTCTGTGGGTGTGGCTTGGTAGGCGTGGCAGGGGAAGGATACTGTAAAATCTCCAGTCAGAGGTGGGATTTGCTGGTTCTCCGAACTACTCAAAATTTCCTCTACCGGTTCTCCAGAACTGGTCAGAACCTGCTGAATATCCACCTCTGACACAGACGCAAGACCTTTGAATGAATAATTTGTTAGCTTGGCCTGAGTCACTTCTATGACTCCAAAATTTTGTTGTTGTTGTTTATGTCAGAAAAACACGGGACAGTAAAATATACTGTAACATTTAATTTAGTTTTGCTTTTAAAATTATAAATAGCCCAGAGTTTCTCTTCCAATTTGGGCAGCCATATAAAATGACTGACTGACTGACTGACTCAGAGGTGGTATTCAGCAGGTTCAGATCAGTTCTGGAGAACCAATAGCGGAAATTTTGAATAGTTCAGGGAATCGATGGTAACCTTCCCCCAGGATTGGGGTGGGAATGGAGATTTTACAGTATCCTTCCCCCACCAAGCCACACCCACTAAGCCACCCCAAACCCATCAAGCCACGAACACAGAACCGGTGGTAAAAAAATTTGAATCCCACCAGCGGACTGACTGACTGACTGACTACGGACTGACTATTGAGTGAGTGACTGACTGACTATTGACTGACTGACTGAGTGACTGACTGTCTGACTAACTGACTGACTACTGACTGACTAACCGACTGACCAACTGAGTGCCTGATCAAATGACTGAGTGACTGAAAACATATGAAGAATGGTTACAGGAACCGGGCATGGCTAGTCTAGCGAAGACAAGGACCAGGGGAGGCATGATAGCAGTCTTCCAATATTTGAGGGGCTGCCACGGAGAGGAGGAGGGGATCGAGCTATTTGCTAAAGCACCTGAAGGCCAGACAAGGAATAATGGATGAAAACGGAACAAGGAGAGATTTAACCTGGAAATAAGGAGAAACTTTCTGACAGTGAGAACAATCAATCAACGGAACTGTTTGCCCTCAGAAGCTGTGGGAGCGCCATCCCTTGAGACTTTCAAATAGAGATTGGACTGCCATTTGTCAGAAATGCTGTAGGGTCTCTCGCTTGGATAGGGGGTTGATGACCTACAAGGTCCCTTTCAACTCTGATTATCTGTTATCTGTCATGAGTGATTGACTGAGTGACTGACTGACTGAATGACTGACCGAATGACTGACCGAATGACTGACTGACTTGGTTACAATAGACATAGTGATGGAGACAAAGTGGCCAGATTGCTCATTGAAGCCTTTCCTGATGACTCTTCTTGTAGAAAGTTTTATTCCAGTCTGGGCAGTGCTCCTAGCAGCTGCTGGTGTCTTCTTGATGCTGCTGACAATTGTGGTCCTCTCCATATGGCTTTGCCGGGTCTATAAAAGAGGTGAGTATCTCTTTTATTGGGGGGAGGGGAAGACTTTTTAAATATGGCCCCACAAAAGACGGGCATAAAATCTTTTGAAACATGGAACACCTAATTTTTCACTGCTCAGTGACCACAATGAAACCTTTTATGTTCTTTTCTGTTCTGAACTCCCTTTTAAAAAAAAATTGTGTTTAAAAAAAGGCGTTTTTTTTTTCACTGAATCCTCAGTGAAAAAACATGAGCTCAGATTGGAAAAGTTTTCTTTCGTGCGGATGCTTTGGAATCAGAAAACCGATGTACATCAGATAAAAAGATTTGTAGCACCATGGAGGTAAATATGTGATTCTCACCTGAAAGATTTTTAATAAGAAAAAAAAAAAGCTGAGGAAAAATAATTGGAAAATACTAAAGATGGAAGTTCTCGACATCTGAACTGCACTCAGTTGGGCTTGGTGATCTAGATCAGATGTGTCTAACCCACCACCCATGGGCTGCATCCAGCCCTGGACAGCTAGTATTGGAAGAAATATCCATTCTGGTTCAGTTCCAAGTGGGGAGAAAGACCGTAGAAATACAGAGGCCGATTGGAAAGATGTTTTTTTTTAATGAAGCAGAACATCAAGCATATGGTTCTGGTGTAGCTGAACACATGGAGTGGAGAGTGAGGGTTATTTATACCCTCTTTGGGAGCCTTGCCCTTGAGCTTCCTGTTCCTGTGGCAAGGGCGTGTATTCTATTGGTTGCTGTCAGACTCCCATGGGGCTATGCAGTGGTCATAGCTGATTTTGTAGGTTATCTGATGCAATGAAGGGGCTTGTTGCACAATTCCTATTGTGGCTGAATGGCTTTGCCCTGAAGGATAATTCCATCATCCTGGAGCTGAAGGTCTTTTGTTTTGTAGATGGGCTAGCCCAGTTTTTCTTAAAGGGCACCAAATATATGCTGTGGGCAGGGAGTTGTTTTCTGCCTTTAAAACAAGTTTCTTCTTTTATAATCCAGGGAATATATAATATTCTGCCTTTTTAAACATTTCTCAAAATATTTCATTTTCCTAGGAGAGGGATGCGTGCTAACTTTCTACACTAGCAATGTGGTCCCACAAGATATAATGAAAAAAAGATTTTTAAAATAAAGGAAGTTTGTCATTTATATCCATTAACTATTATATATTAATTGCCTAAGGCAATTTCTCAGTGCCGCTCAAGCAAGCCAAAAGGCTGGACACCCGTGATCTAGATCAGGTGTGGGGAACCATGGGCCCTTTAAGAGTTGTGGACTTCAACTCCCAGAACTCCTGAGCCACTGTGGGAGCTGAAGTCCACAAGTCATAAAAAGGCCATCATTCCCCACCTTTGTTCTAGATGGTTCCTTCAAACTTTAAGATTCTGTGCTAGCGTTTCTCAACCTTGGTATATTTAAGATGTGTGGACTTTGACTCTCAGAATTAGTTGCCACAGTTGATCGATTCTACACAATGTAAAGGAAATCTGTGAATATGTATTTTATCTTGCAAAAGGCATGATTCACAAAATCCCGTCATAGCCCAGATCCTCACAGTGAGTTAGAATCTGCTTGTATCTGTTTGGCCCCCTTAAAAATCTGCAGCTCCTGCCTCTTTTATCTATGACAGATGCATCCCAAAAGGATGTGTGCTGGTAGTCCTCAACTTACAACAGTTCATTCAGTGACCATTCAAAATTACAATGGCACTGAAAAAAGGGACGTACGGCTATTTCCACACTTGTCGGATCTCCATGGTCATGTGATCAAAATTCAGAGGCTTGGCAATTGTCTCATGATGTCAGGGCTCCGGCATCCACTGCCATTTAAATCATGCGTCTCTAGCCACATCTCTCAGAGTTTAAAAAAGATTTATTAGGAGTGAACATGCCAGTGCTACCTGAGTGTAGCCGACTCTGAGACACATCATTCACCTCACTCTTGACCCTGGTCTTCCCCCACCCCCTGGATGTATATTTTCCAATGGGACACATCCATAGCCAAGAGTCATCAATTATGCTCTCCAGTAATCTTGTGCGCCAGAAGCTTCGGTCGCCTAGAAATTATCTAAGGAATGCACTACTTCTCCCATTCCCTTTCTGCTGGCAACTCCAAAAGACCAGAGAAATATTTTTGTGTTGATATATGATGGTTGCAGTGGCCCAGAATCACGGGATCCCCTTTTACGACCTTCTGATAAGCAAAGGGAAAGTCAGATTCACTTTATAACCATGTTACCAGGGGAGGGTTTCTAGCAGTTCGCACCTATTCACTAGAACCGGTTGTGAACATTCTAAGCAGTTCAGAGAACCGGTTGTTAGAAGAAATTACTGGCCTAATCCTATAAGGAAGGCAGGAAGGAAACATTCTGGTGTTGCTTACAGAAACTGCCTCTCCGTTAACCCTTATCACATTCTTGGCAGGACTAGACTTCCTGTCTCAGGAATGTCTCTGGAGTTTTTTCCCCTCTCTTTGCTGGTACTGTGCTAGTGTGGAGTGACCATTCAAAATTACAATGGCACTGAAAAAAGTGACTTATGACCATTTTTCACACTTACGACTGTTGCAGCATTCCCACAGTCATGAGAGGCCAGGCGAGGAGATGTTTGTCTCGATGTGAATGATGTTGAGTTGGCCACGCCCAGCCAATAACATGACCACCAAGCCATGTCCACCCAATCACATGACCACCAAGCTACACCTACCACCTAAGCCACACCCACAGAACCGGTTGTTAAAAAATTTGAATCCCACCCCTGCATGTTACTTACAACTGTGGCAAGAAAGGTTGTAAAATGAGGCAAAACCCAAGTAACAATTATCTCACTTAGCATCAGAAATTTTGGGTTCAATTCAGGGATGGGATGCTACCAGTTCTGCCCGGCTCTATAGAACTGGTAGCTCTGAAGAGCAGCAAACACCAAACCAGTTCTGTGTTTGGCCCACCCACCCTCCTGGGCTCTTACCTGACCTTTATTTCCTGCTTTTTCAACCTCAGCTGTGCCGCGCAAAGCAGCTGAGGTTGAAAAAGCAGGAAAAAAGAGGATTTTTAAACACTGCGCACCCGCGCACAGTGCTTTTCAGCTGTCCGGGTGGCACAGCTAAAGGTTTGTTTACACGCGTGTGCAGTGTGCGCACGCAAAACATCACCGAACCAGTAGTAACACTGGTTGAATCCCACCACTGGTTCAATTGTGGCTGTAAGTTGAGGACTACCTGTGTTGCTGATAATTGGAAGTAGATGTAATAAGTGATGGTAAGAAATTATATTGGGGAAGTTATATTATTATATTATATTTAAAATTGTATAGAAGAAGAAAAGTTGATATTCCTCTGGATTTGAAGGCAACTAGATTGAAGTCACATCAATATCTATTTTTTTTAAAATAGTAGCTATGGCAGATTGCACTCTTTTATTTATCTAAAATTTCTCACATATACAAGTAAATATCTGTGTAATCTGATAAATTTTGATAGCACAACAGCCTTGTTGTCCATAGCTGAAAGACATCAGAATTCTAATCAGAATAATATTGTTTTTCCACCACTTTTTTGTCTTTGCAGTGAACAAGCTAAAACTGTCACGGGTAAGTATAGCGGGATTTAAGACCTGGATGGGCGGAATAGGGAGGTGGAATGGGAAAGATTTTTGAAAACTTCCTGACATCCCACTTCTCTAAAGTTAACGAAAAGTTTGAAGAATTGCAAGTTATGCTTGTCAATGTGGGCTGATGAGAATTATTGGGAGTTGGGTGGCGTATAAATTTAATAAAATTGGTGAAGTTGGTGATGATGAAAACAGGGCAGCTTTGAGGAAACCTAAGGTTGGATTTTGCCCCAGCTTTGAGATCTTCTAAGGGGAAGATCATGGCAAAAATGTAAGGCAGTCTACGTAGCAGAGACAATTCTGTCCAATAGAAGGAAATGGATAAATAGAAGTTGTTTCTATTTGGTCTTATATATAGCTTCTATTTCAGGGGTCTCCAAACTTGGAAACTTTAAGATTTGTGGAGTTCAACTCCCAGAATTCCTCAGCTAGTCATGCTTGTGGGGTTGAAGTCCACAAGTCTTAAAGATGCCAAGTTTGGAGAGTCCTGTTCTATTCCCATAGCAATAACACTAGCACTTAGACTTATATATCTGCCCAGAATCAGGGTTGGGATTCTACCAGTTCGCACCTATTTGCTAGAACTGGTTGTTAACATTCTAAGCAGTTCGGAGAACCGGTTGTTAGAAGAAATTACTGGCCTAATCCTGTAAGGAAGGCAGGAAGGAAACATTCTGGTGTTGCTTACAGAAACTGCCTCTCCGTTAACCCTTATTACATTCTTGGCAGGACTAGACTTCCTGTCTCAGGAACTTCTCTGGAGTTATTTTTCCCTCCTTTGCTGGTACTTTACTTGTGTGGAGTGACCATTCAAAGTTACAATGGCACTGAAAAAAGTGATTTATGACCATTTTTCACACTTACAACTGTTGCAGCATCCCTACAGTCATGAGAGGCCAGGTGAGGAGATGTGTGCCTCGTGAGTGATATTGAGTTGGCCACACCCAGCCATATCATGACTACCAAGCCATGTCCACCGAGTCACATGACTACCAAGCCACACCTACAACCTAAGCCACGCTCACAGAACCAGTTGTTAAAAATTTGAATCCCACCCCTGCCCATAATGCTTTAGAGCAGTCTCTGGGTGCTTTGTCAGCACATTGTCCCCAACACTCTGGGTCCTCATATTACCGACCTCAGAAGGAAGGAAGCCTGAGTCAACCTTGAGCCGGTCAGGATCGAACACCTGGCTGTGAGCAGAGTTATAGCCTGCAAGACTGCATTCTAACCCACTGAGCCACCACAGGTCATGGATACACCAGCAACTATCTCACTTAGCCAAATGGTTGGGAAGAATCTATCTGAGTGTCATTTCAGTAAGGGGTTTATAAGGTGAAAAAAGACCACAGGAAGGCCGAGGGGAGAATGCAAAGATGGCCAGGATCTGGAAAGGTAAGAAGGGTGGAGATCTTTGCATCAACAGTTTGGGTTTAACCAGGAGAAAGGAGTCAGCCAGCAATGTAGCAGGGGAAATTTGGAAGTTGGAGTTGTCCTCCTTGTTCAAAGAGTTCAAACACAGGTAACAAACGGGAGTGTAACAGCAGAAGAATCCAACAAGAGGTGGGTGGCTCAGAAAAGTCAAATTGGCAACCACAATTAACAGAGTAACAGAGTTGGAAGCAGTGGCCTGCTGGGGGTTCGCAGGGGTTCAGGAGAGCCCTTAGCTAAGATTCTGTGTAGTTTGGAGAACCCCCAAATGCCCCCCAAATGCCATGCCCACTCCACCCGTCTCCCCCTGGACTCCCCACATGGCCTGTTTTGGATTCAGGTAAGTGCAGGGCACGCACGGAGGCTCGGGGATGGTGAAAAACGGGCCTCCTGGAAGTTCAGCAAGGCCGGAAATCGGCCTGTTTCCAGCTTCCAGAGAGCCCCTGGAGCCCGGGGAGGCCGATTTTGCCCTCCTGGAGGCTCGATAAAAGCTGCCGGAGCCTGGCGAGGGCAAAAACGACCCCCCCTGTGGTGCAGGAGGCTGATTAGGCCACGCCCACCATGGCTACACCCACCCAGGAACCCGGGCAGAGAACCCTTTGCTAAATTTTTTGAAGCCCAACTCCTGTTGGCAGGGACCTTGGAAGGTCTTCTAGTCCAAATCCCTGCTCAAGCAGGTGACACTATCCTATGTCAGGCCAACGGTTGTCCCACCTCAAAAGCCTCCAGTGACGGAGCCCACACAGCTCCTGAAGGCAAGCCGTTCCTTCATCCCTTCTGTGATCAAAGCCCCACATCATCGGATGTGCGTGCAGATGCAGGTAGCAAAATCAAATATGGCTTCCATCGTGCAGCTTGGGTCGCCATTTTGATTTTTCCGATATCCCTTTGGAAGTCCCTGCATGGAGCAGAGGGGAAATTAACAAACTCTGCTGCAATAATCTTCTAAAGGTGCTTTCTTTCAAGAGGTAACTGGACTGTTCAAGAAGAGATTAGACTGCCATTTGTCAGAAACAGTGTAGGGCAGTGGTGGGATTCAATTTTTTTTTTACTACCGGTTCTGTGGTTATAGCTTGGTGGGCATGGCAGGGGAAGGATACTGTAAAATCTCCAGTCAGAGGTGGGATTTGCCGGTTCTCTGAACTACTCAAAATTTCCACTGCAGGTTCTCTAGAACAGGTCAGAACCTGCTGAATACCACCTCTAGTGTAGGGTCTCCTGCTTGGGCAGGGGGTTGGACTAGATGACCTACAAGGTCCCTTACTTTTTTTCCAAAGTTTTTTTTATATATATATATATTTCATAAATTATCTCTTTTAGTGAACAGTTTGGTTCCAGATTTTTACATTTCCACAGAAACATGACTTTAGTTACATCTTCGCCTTTCATCTTCAGTTTCATATCATATCATTGCATGTATTTGCTATTCATATCTTAATTTTCCAATTTTTCTTCAAATATTCTCTTCTTAATACAGATTATACAATATTTAAAGTTATATATTCATTTCATATCATATCATTACATTTATAAATTCTATAAATTTTCTCTAATACTCTTCACATTTATTCCATATATTTCTACAAGGTCCCTTGGGACTCAAATTTTTTTTCTCTAACGGTTCTATGGGTGTGGCTTGGTGGGCGTGGCAGGGGAAGGATACTGCAAAATACCCATTCCCTCCCCACCCCACTAACCTGCTTTCCAGCTCCATTCTCCTATGTAAGAAGATCCAGCCAATCAGCTGGGATTCGGGAGGCAGATAATAGATGGGGGCAGTGCTAGTCACAGGTGGTATTTGCCAGTTCTCCTAACTACTCAAAATTTCCCCTACTGGTTCTCCAGAACTGGTCAGAACCTGCTGAATACCACCTCTGCTTCCAACTCGGTTTATCTGTTATCTGTTATCTGACTTTCTGGCCAGACAGTCCAGTTGCCTCTTGAAAAAAAAAAAAAAAAAAACACCTTTGGGACAACCATGAGTGGGATGACTTAGAGTCTGCAAAGACAATAATCTTCTAGCACCAACCTGTCACTCCATCCTTTCGCAGAGTGCGTCGGAAAACACCTATGAAGCCGATGTGCATTACGCCGAATTACAGAACCTCCCAACCTCCGGCAGGGGCCAATGCGATGGCGGAGCCAACCCAGATGCTCAGAACAGCGACTACGCTACGGTGGCCGTGCTGAAAGAGGATGCCTGCGAGGAAGATTTTGGCAGTCACCAGCAAACGGAGGACAGTGGGGTAGAGGATGGGATGAGGGAGGAGCAGGTGTTTATAGAAACGGAGTCAACTTCATGTGACTTGGAATAAGAGAGCCAAATGGTGTTCAAAATGGATGGTAAGTCTCTCGTGCTAACACCTTCCTTATTGCGAAGCCCATTTTCTACAGCTTTACAGGTAGCCCTCCTTCATTTAGTGACCATTCAAGGTTACCATGGCGCTGAAAAAAAAGTGACTTATAACCTTTCCCCCCCGCCCCACACACTTACAACCATTGCAGCCTCTTCATGGTCACGTGATAATCAAAATTCAAATGCTTGGCAACGGACTCACATTTACGACGTGTCCCGGGGGCCACTTTTGCAACTTTCTGACCAGCGAAGGGAACGGGGAAGCCAGATTCACAGAATAAACTGTGTTACTGATTTAACAACTGCAGGGATTCGCTTAATGACTGCAGCAAGAAAGGGCTGTAAAATGGGGCGTAACCCACTTAACCGCTCTCTCGCTTAGCGACTAAAATTTTGGGCTCAATTGTGGTATCTGGCAGAGAGCTCACTTCCCATGTGGACTTCAACTCCCAGAATTCCGGAGCCAGCATAGATCATTTCTGTATATTCTTTGGAGCATTTTGTGCAGAAAAGAAGTAGAAAAGTACTGTATGGAAAGATCCTGTTGGAATTCATTTTGTATTAATGTTGTAATTAGTCATGGCTTTTTCTAGTAGATCACTGATTAAGAAAGGATCAATCTCCAGAATTCAGAACTACCCAATAATAATAATACCTAATACTCTTTTGTCATTCCTTGGACAACAGCTGGCTGTATTTATTTTTATTTCATTAGTGCCTAAAAGGACATTTGGAATTTAAGTGATAGGAGAATCTGAAAAGATAATGCAAGCATCGAGTCCAGCATAAGAGCTGGACTCGATCAGATCAAAGCTCATCTACTTTAGACTTCTTTTCATGGTTTGTGGTTTCCTGGTTCCTACAATGACCAACGTAATGCTTCAGAAGGCCTCACAAACAAGACATCGATGCAGTATTGAGAAATATTCAGCAAGCCTCTAATCTTAAAATATTAGATAGTCCATTGTGATTCATAGGTATTGTTAGCATTACCTTTCTAAATTGGTCCAAGCGCCTTTCTAAACCATTGAAATTGAAAAGTGCTGTTCCAGCTTTCTGACTATTGATATCAAAATGTTGATCTGGTAAGGACACGGGTGGGATTCTACCAGTTTGCATCTATTCGCTAGAACCAGTTGTTAACATTCTAAGTAGTTCGGATAACCCGTTGTTAGAAGAAATTACTGGCCTAATCCTGTAAGGAAGGCAGGAAGGAAACATTCTGGTGTTGCTTACAGAAACTGCTTCTCCGTTAACCCTTATTACATTCTTGGCAGGACTAGACTCCCTGTCTCAGGAACGTCTCTGGAGTTTTTCCCCCCACTCCTTTGCTGGTACTTGTGTGGAGTGACCATTCAAAGTTACAATGGCACTGAAAAAAGTGACTTATGACCATTTTTCACACTTACGACTGTTGCAGCATTCCCACACTCATGAGAGGCCAGGCGAGGAGATGCGTACCTCAATGTGAGTGATGTTGAGTTGGCCACACCCAGCCAATAACATGACCACCAAGCCATGTCCACCCAGTCACATGACCACCAAGCCATGCCCACCACCCAAGCCACGCCCACAGAACCGGTTGTTAAAAAATTTGAATCCCACCCCTGGGTAAGGACCTTTTATCACAAGAAACATCACTGATGAGGTGATTGTGGAATTGTCGAACAAAAATTTAAAAGTAAACTTGACTGCTTATAGGAATTGTGGGTCTTAATTTATGGAAGCAGGGAGAAAGGATTTCCACTCAAGTAGCAGAATCGTTTGGACCAGTTTTACTTCCAATTTCCTCCTAAACATTTATAAAATTAAAGGAATGTCTTCTATTACCTACCAAAGATTAAGTTTATTAAAGTACCAATAAAATGGGCGTAGAATACTATTTCCAGGTTAAAAATATTTTAAAACAGTCCACCCCCAGTAGATACCTCTGAAAACAGTAATCTGAAATCTTGCTAAAGCTCCAAAAGTGCCTATTTCTTGAAGGTTTTCCTAAGAACGTATGTATTTATTTAAAAAATTATAAAATTGGGATGATAGTTAAGCAGAGCCGATGGGAACCACTGTAACTTACACCCAATTTTATGCTGGAAAAGGTTGTGCTGCAATTGAACAGGCAAGCTGTCCTTCATGGTATCAAATTGTTCTTAGAAAAAAAAGTAAAAGGTAAGTTTTGAGGAAAAGAAGCGCAAAACGCATTATATGTGCATCTCTGTAGCAAAGAGTCAAAAAGAAGAAGAAGATTACAACACTATTCAAAGCAACATACTAGCAACAACAAAGGAAACGACACCTCTCACTGGTTTTAGGAAGTTATTCTCCCATTCTTTCTCAGAGAAGACAATAAAAAAAAAAAAGGAAATGGTCACATTTCCTCTCTGATTCTCTGTAAGGTTTTAAAATGCAGAAGGAGAGAAAAAAATTCACCACTTCCCTTTCATTGCGTCCTTCCTACCTACCACCTCTCTTACACAAACACACACGTTTATTCAGAACACAAAGCCAGATCTTCTTCATGAGCTGCTCCAAACAAATCTGCAGCAATAAGAAGTTGATTCCCCACCCTCCAGGTGCTTTTTCAAGAGGCAACTGGGCTTCCTTTGTTTTTCCTCGAAGACGTTTCACTTCTCATCCAAGAAGCTTCTTGTGGTTAGCCGGCAGCAGGTGCAGACGGCTGAGGAGAGCAAGGACTCAGATGAGAGGCCGGGACCATTAGGGAGGAGACTGCTGCCTTCAGAGATTGTGGGGGATGGCAGCAGCGATGAGGAGGTTCCCGAGGAGCCTGTGCCAAGTGCATGTGTGCGCAGGTTTACTCGCAGGAAAGAGCAGTTGCAGCAACATGGGTGACTCAGAAGTAAGGCTGCAAGGTAATGGCCCCTCCTTCAAGCAGGTAAAAGCCAGCTATGAAGCAAATGTTCTTTGTAGGAAGCAAAGACATTTTGAAACTCAGCCTCATGGACATTGCAGTATCTTAAGTTGGTATTTGAAGACGCTTGTGCTGTGAAATATTTCTTATCTGTTATTCTTGGCAGCCTCTCACAGTTTTGGCGAGGCTTGTGCTTATCAAAGTTAATTACACTGCTCAAAAAAATAAAGGGAACACAAAAATAAGACATCCTAGATCTGAATGAATGAAATGTTCTTATTAAATACTTTGTTCATTACATAGTTGAATGTGCTGACAACAAAACCACACAAAAAATATCAATGGCAATCAAATTTAGCAACCCATGGAGGTCTGGATTTGGAGTTACACTCAAAATTAAAGTGGAAAAAAAACACTACAGGTTGATCCAACTTTGATGTAATGTCCTTAAAACAAGTCAAAATGAGGCTCAGCAGTGTGTGTGGCCTCCACATGCCTGTATGATCTCCCTACAACGCCTGGGTATGCTCCTGATGAGGTGGCAGATGGTCTCCTGAGGGATCTCCTCGCACACCTGGACTACAGCATCCCCCAACTCCTGGACAGTCTGTGGTGCAATGTGGCATTGGTGGATGGAGCGAGACATGATATCCCAGATGTGCTCAATTGGATTCAGGTCTGGGGAATGGCTGGGCTAGTCCATAGCATCAATGCCTTCGTCTTGCAGGAACTGCTGACACGCTCCAGCCACATGAGGTCTAGCATTATCTTGCATTAGAAGGAGCCCAGGGCCAACCGCACCAGCATATAGTTTCACAAGGGGTCTGAGGAATTCATCTCAGTACCTAATGGCAGTCAGGCTACCTCTGGCGAGCACATGGAGAGCTGTGCGGCCCCCTAAAGAAATGCCACCCCACACCATTACTGACTTACTGCTAAACTGGTCATGCTGGAGGATGCTGCAGGCAGCAGAACATTCTCCATGGCGTCTCCAGACCCTGTCACATCTGTCACATGTGCTCAGTGTGAACCTGCTTTCATCTGTGAAGAGCACAGGGCACCAGTGGCAAATTTGCCAATCTTGGTGTTCTCTGGCAAATGCCAAACGTCCTGCACAGTCTTGGGCTGTCAGCACAACCCCCACCTGTGGATGTTGGGCCCTCATACCACCCTCATGGAGTCTGTTTCTGACCGTTTGAGCAGCCACATGCACATTTGTGGCCCTCTGGAGATCATTTTGCAGGGCTCTGGCAGTGCTCCTCCTGTCCCTCCTTGCACAAAGGCGGAGGTAGCGGTCCTGATGCTGGGTTGTTGCCTTCCTACGGCCTCCTCCACGTCTCCAGATGTACTGGCCTGTCTCCTGGTAGCGCCTCCATGCTCTGGACACTACGCTGACAGACACAGCAAACCTTCTTGCCACAGCTCGCATTGATGTGCCATCCTGGATGAGCTGCACTACCTGAGCCACTTGTGTGGGTTGTAGACTCCGTCTCATGCTATCACTAGACTGAAAGCACCGCCAGCATTCAAAAGTGACCAAACCATCAGCCAGAAAGCATAGGAACTGAGAAGTGGTCTGTGGTCACCACCTGCAGAACCTCTCCTTTATTGGGGATGTCTTGCTAACTGCCTATGCTTTCCACCTGTTGTCTATTCCATTTGCACAACAGCATGTGAAATTGATTGTCAATCAGTGTTGCTACCTAAGTGGACAGTTTGATTTCACAGAAGTGTGACTGACATGGAGTTACATTGTGTTGTTTAAGTGTTCCCTTTATTTTTTTGAGCAGTGTAGTTTGCAGCAGCCATTTAACCTGGGATTCATAAGAATCATTAAAAGGTTTCCGTTCCCTTTGGTTCGTGTTTGTTTTATTGGAAAGGGGTTTGGCTCAGAATACTTCTTCAGTTTGAACTGAACGTGAATGAACTGAAGAAGCTTTTTGGATGAGAAGTGAAATGTCTTTGAGGAAAAAAACAAAGGAAGTCCAGTTGCTTCTTGAAAAAGGGCCTTTGGGACAATCACAACCTGGGTGACTGGGAATCTCCACAGACATTTAGTGAAAACATTTCTTCAGCTTGATCCACAATGTCCACATATTATCTACGGACACTTGGAAGATGCAGTTAAGCACACATCTAATGCTTTGAGCTAACCTTTTTGCATCTAGGGATTGTAATCACACATTGTAGAAAGCCATGATTTTTTTTTTTTAAAAAACCCTACTTGGTTTAATTTTTGTTTATAAAATTTCTAAGTAACCTTAGGCAGCTTACAATCATCATAATAAAGATCAGTTGGTGACATTTGCATATTAAAATCTAAATCATGATTCACGGGCATAGGAAGGCCAGCTTCACACAACAGGCTTAGCCAAGATCAAGGGAAGCCATACTTGGTTGTACGCATTGATCATCTCAAGAAGAATGCAGAGCAAGCTACCTGATGCTACCTACCGGTAGGTAGTTTGAACTGCAACAGACGTGGAGTCCAGGTGTGATGGAGCTTAAAAATATCGACTGAGCATCAAATTGCATAATTGTCTGGAGGAACTTTTATTTATTTAAATAAATAAATAAATAAAGGTCAAAAACAGCTTCCCCAGGCTCTGGAGGCCCACCGGAAGCCAGAAACAGGCCCATTTTGCAATTTACGATTTTTCCGGGAGGGCCATTTTTCACCTTCTCAAGGGTCCTGAGGCCTCCCCTGGGCTTCTGGGAGGGTGAAAACGGCCTCCCCTGGGATCTGGAGGCCCACCAGAAGCCGGAAACACGCCTGTTTCCGGACTTCCGGGAGTTCCATTAGGCCACGCCCACCCAGCAACCAGGCAGCGAACCGGTTGCTGGGATTTTTGAATCTCACTCCTGATCATAATCCTTAGGCAGACCAGAAAGGACCCACCTGATTAGCAGGGGTGTTGGACTAGAAGACCTCCAAGGTCCCTTCTGACTCTGACCTTGGATGACTGGATGATTGAGACAGTAAAGAGGATAGATATTCTGACTCGGCCTTCACAGATGCAAGAAACAGACTCCCCACAAAGAAAAAACCCTCTTTATTTACACATTGGGAATTAACTGCATTCACCAACAGAAAGTCCAGGCAAGAGTCCTGCAAGGAATTAACTGAAGCAATAGTCCTTATTAGCTCATTAGGCTAAATGGAAGGCTGTGAGCTCCCAGCCGGGAAGCTGCAAATTACGTTAGTTCAACCAGAGAAATAGACAAACCTCAGTTCTGGCAAGGCAGAAAACAAACAAGGAGCAAACTTTCCTGAAATGAGAACGGTTGTCTGTGACAACCCAACCACTCCCCTTTCCTCCTATTTTATTCCCCAGACAGGGAAGGAGCTATTCAGCGTCCATGTTTGTTTTGCTTCCCGAACTGGCTCACTGTCCTCCGTTGTTCACCTCTCCTATCTGCTCATATGTGCATCTGGAACAGGCTCCAGCTGTTCCTCCTCCTCACTCCTCACTGACTCCAATGCAGCTGCCCCTCTGATGTCTGGGAAATGCCACACGGCCCTGGATCTATCTCTGTGTCTGACACTGAGCATCCATCAGAGCCTTCCTCAGGCTCCAGAACTGGCCCAAGTTCTTCCCCAGTCTCCTCATTGTCCGAGTCTACCGCCAGTTGCCCTGGCAGCTGGTGGGCCACAACAATAGACACACACTTCCATCATGTCCAGTTTTATTGTGAGGAGGAACAAACATACAATCGATTGCTATTCAGTCAATGCAAACTTTTCATTGAGCTGTGGACATAAGAAGGCCCTCCTTTTGACATAGAATAGTACCCGGATCAGATCGCCTAGGATAGAAAATTGTTTGGTTTGTCTAGCTCTTAAAATAAAATTAAAAATATACCCTGCTCTGCAATTATTCTCTTTTAGGAAGTTCAGTTGCACTGAAGAGCGTGGGTTTCGACAAGAGCTTAATACCAAACAACGTGTTACAGGTAGACCTCAACTTACAACCATAAATGAGCCCAAAATTTATGTTGTTTTGCTCCATTTTACAACTATTCTTGCCCCTTCACTTTGTTAAGTGAATCACTTAAGTTGTTAAAGTAGTAACACGGTTGTTCAATGACTCTGGTTTCCCCATTGACTTCACTTGTCAGGAGGTCACAAAAGGGGATCATATGACCTCCAAATAACTGGTGGTGTTCAGCAGGTTCTGACCGATTCTGGAGAACCAGTAGTGGAAATTTTGAGTAGTTCGGAGAACCGGCAAATCCCACCTCTGACTGGCTCCACCCCCATCTATTCTCTGCCTCCCGAGTCCCAGCTGATTGGCTGGGTCTTCTTTTGTTGCCCTGCACAGGAGAACAGAGCTGGAAAGCAGGTGAGTGAGGTGGGGAGGGAATGGGGATTTTGCAGTAACCTTCCCCTGCCACGCCCATAGAACCAGTAGTAAAAAAATTTGAATCACACCACTGCTCCGAACATGTCACAAATGTGAGTCAGTTGCCAAGCATCCGAATGTAAATCACATGACCATGGGGATGCTACAGCAGCCATAAGTGTGAAAAATGGTCATGTCATGTTTTTTTAGTGCCGTTGTAACTTTGAATGGTCACTAAATGAACTGCTGTAAGTCAAGGACTACCTGTATTGTATACAGGAACCGAAAACCACAGCCATTGGAGCAAAGTCTGAATAGTTTTGTTGCTGTCCATGGTCCTGCAGCACCTCCAAATATTTCCATTTCTTATTCCAACATGGATTATTTGTGTATCTATGGCAGAAGGAACCTACTTTTCAAGAAGGGTGGAATTAACTTCTTCAAAGATTATTTGACTTACTTTTTTTTCTTTTTAATGTAGGTACACTCATTTCTAACAACCACAACTTTGATGTGACACTTTCTGAGGTCTTTACATGGACCTGCATGTATAGTACTAACCCTCAGGAAATAACTGGCATAATTTCCTCACAAAGGCCATGTTCCCACAAAGGCCATGTTCCCACAAAGGCCATGTTCCCACAACTTGAACCTAGCCAAAATGAATAGTATAGGTGTCCATGCATTGTGCGAATTAATGCATTTAATTAGATCAACCATAATGACCCATAGAGCTGTATATAGGATAGCTGTCACATAATCTAGAGTTAAATACAAAAATGAATACAGTAATAAAGTTGCTGTCCAAATAAGTTATTAGGAACATCATCCCAATAAGAGTGCCAAGGATGGATTAATAGACATGTTTCATCGTAAACATTTTTAATTGACTGTTTCCATTTGGAGAACGAAGATTCGTTATAAAATGAGTTTTAAGAGAAAGTGTTCTTTTCTTTCTTTTACCTTTACTCTGATGCCAACTAGTTCTCCAAAGTTGTAGACTCCAGAACTCCATAGAGATTCTGCCCACCCCAAATTCCTACTCTATTATTTTCTTTGTAAGACTATTATTGCCCTGAGTCAGTTTTAATCAGCTTGGGGTAAAAGACCTTTTGCAATTATGACTATGAACTCAGCAGACTTTGACAGATATAAGCCAAGCAAGGAAGCTAGAATTTACTTAAAGAAAGGAAAACACTAAAACATTTCCATCCCAAAATGACTATCATTATGCAAATTATACATTTTTGATGCCAAAAGTAGAGGGAGAAACTTCTCAACCTAAAAAAATAAAATAAAATAACTGTAATTATTCAAATTATATACATATTTAAAGCTGACTAACTAATCAAAACCATTTGAACTCAGCAAGAAATTTGTAGACATTTCTATCAGCTATGAAATAACCAGGTTTGCATTAATTTATAGGAATGGGAAAAGGGTCAGATCCTTGGATGAAGTTGACTGCATTAGACCCAGGAGATCTCCAAGTGCTTTTATGCACAACATCTCAAGATCTATGAAACATACTCTTGAATTGATAGAAACCCCCATCCTTAAGCAAGTATCTATTTTCATGGTTTATGAAAATAGCTAGCCAAACTAGCCAAAACAATGCTAAATCATTGTTTTGGGTAGTTTGTTGGACAAGCTAGATTCTCACAGCTCAATTGCTATCCTAAGTTCTATTGTGGCAATGGCTTGGCATGACACCTGGAAAAGGAACATGGTCAAGCAGACTGCTACAATTACCATGTGTAATTATGGCTTTGAGTTTGATCAGCTCACCTTAACCACAGCCCACATATCATTCAAATCTAAACTAAGGGTTACTTTATAATTCTTAAGCTTCCAGGAATGTGACGTGGGATACAGGAATAGCTGCTCCTCTACCAACAACATCTCCACTGCCCCTACTTTGTTCTTACTCCCAAGGAGTATATGAAATGCTCAAAAGACATTTACCCTTCTTACTGAACATCATGGGCTCCTGTTCTTGTGTAGAAACAAACAAGCAAGCAAACAGGAAACACTGCAAATGCTTCTGAGATATTGCCCAAAGAGAAGGGAATTGATCCATATGCGTGGGTTGAATCTTTTTTAGCATTAGGAAGGATCCCCCCAACACACCCACAGAGCATTTGTGGCTTGTTGGATTAATTCCAGATTAGTTTCCCTGATATTTAATAATAGCAATAGCAATATTTAGCAATAGCAATAGCAGTTGGACTTATACACCGCTTCACAGTGTTCTACAGCCCTCATTAAGCAGTTTACAGATCTTCACCCAAATGAACTAATTGTCTCCTGCAAAACCCCACTCCCCTTTCGCTCCTCTTTTATTCCCTACGGGAGGGGCCATTCACTGTCCACTTGTGGCTTTACTCCCAAGTCAACCCTTGTTCCTCAGCTGTTCCCTTCTTCTAGCAGCTCTGTGCATGCACACACTGGGAACAGGCTCTAGCTGTTCTTCTGCCTCACTGATGTCCAACTCTGAAGGCAGCTGATAGCTGTCAGATGGCCCTGGCCCCATCTCTGCCTCCGATGCAGAGCAGTTGTCAGAGCCTTGCCCAGACCCTAGACTCCAGGACTGGCCCATGTGTTTCCCCAACCTCCTCACTGTCAGAATCTGCTGCCAGCTCCACTGGCCACTAGCAGGACACAACAGCTCAATATATCTGGCAGGCAGGTTGGGGAATAGGCTACTAGGTTGGGAATAGGCCACAAGGCATCATCTATGATTGAAAGCAAAATAAGAGGGCACTCATCACCCACTATTGGTTTTCTTGAGTAATGATGCTCACATTAAAATAGCTACTTTAATAAGTATAGCAGCAAGTGACATTTCTAAAAGCCCACCACTTTGGCAAAAATAAACTTTAGCAGAGTTTACTTCTGTAACTGAGTTCATTGCAAACCTGGATGTTGACCATTGCAGGACCGTACTCAAATGTAGATTGGGCTGGAATGGCCCTTATTCAACTGGATCGTGAGGTGGCATTGGAATCGGTTGTATCTGGAGAAAACCAGGCCTTTCCTGGAGTGTCCAATGATTATTTAAGAGGCCGCCGGTTCACTTAGCTTCCTGACTGACTTAACCTTCATGGAATTTTCCCTTCAGCCATCTCTGAGCTCATTTGAGTAAGCTAGCATCTTGGACTTAAAGCCAAAGTGAACATTACCATTGTGTTGGAAAGTAATTTTTAAAGGTCTGTAACGGTGCATGAGAAAGGCCTTGGGAAATGGAGTGGGAGGAAGAGATGCTGCTTAGAGAAAGGGCCAGATAAGAGAGGCCATAACCAGCAGCTGCATAATGGACAGAGAAAGAGGCTCAGGAAGGACCCGTCCTAACTTCTCAGACTGTGAAGGAGAGGGCTAGATATGTGTATTTTCACACTTGCAAGATTCTGTTAATGGAGCTTTGCAATAAATAGCTCATCCAGTTGTTTCCGGTGTGGCCTTATCTGGGAAGGCTGATGACGCACTTTAATCCAATTCTCTACCAATGGATGAGGTTCATCATTACTGTGCTTGCTTATCCTGCTCAAGCTGGCTCAGTAGATTACTAAATTTAGTAGACCTGCTAAATTTGGCCCACCCCAGACTCTAACCTTCCTGCCAATTACTGTGTTTGAACTTATTCATCCGGGTGGCAACGGAATACAGCTCAAAAACTATCATGTTTCTCCAAAAACGAAGACCCACTTTGAAAAGAAGCCCTATCATGTTTTTGAGCGCATGTGATCAAATTAAGCCCCAACCACAAAATTAGCCCTAATTTTGTGGGCATACAGGTAAAAAATAAGCTAGGGTGGGGATGTGGGGGGTGGAACTGCCGTACTTATCAGGCCTTGCACATCTTGATACCTGCCACGCCTTCTTCTGTGGCCACTTCTTGCCTCCACTCGCATGCATCACCCTGGCCTCCATTTTGCCTTCAGATGCCTTCCGGAAAGCCCTCTGCAGCTGATAATAGAGCTCTGGAGCTCTGTTATCGGCTGCAGAGGGCTTTCCGGAAGGCATCTGAAGGCAAAATGGAGGCTGGGGCGATGTGTGTGAATCGCAGTAAGCGGCCGAAGTGGGCCAGCAGTGGGCTCCTGCTGGGTGAGGCTGACAGTGCCAGTGCTGTGAGATGAGTCAATAATTAGAACAGAGGATGATATTCAGCAGGTTCTGACCAGTTCTGGAGAACCGGCAGCGGAAATTTTGAGTAGTTCAGGGAACCGTCAAATACCACCTCTGACTGGAGAGTTTACATTATCCTTGCCTTGCCACGCCCACGAAGCCACTCCCACAGAACCAGTAGTAAAAAAATTTGAACCCCACCACTGAATTAGAACCCTCCAAAAAGAAGGCCTAGCTGTTTTTTTTAATGGGTCAAGAGAAAATAAGACCCGCCCTTCTTTTTGGCGAAACATGGAATTAGTCCTCGGCACGTGGTTAGATGCTACTGGAAGGCAGTAAAGTATTTCAGAGAAGAAATATCACTGCTGTTTCAGCTGTTGCTGCAGTAATTCTTTATGAACAGAGAAGCAAATGTTTTTTTCTGCTTAGCTGAAATGGCGGAACACTATTCATTTATGTCTGACAGGGAAAACGAGGCATGAATTGGTAAACCAGCAAGTGTAGCTCATCTTGGAAAGAGAAGAAGGTGGCCTGACTTGAGGAACCTCAAAAGAAGCGAACGACAATCTCAGATCTTCTTCAAGATAGGTTAAGCTCCCACACTGGAAGGCCTCCATCCTTTTTGTTCCGTTTGGTGCTTCAGGAAGCTTCTGAGGCCCAAATGCATGTAGAAAGACTGACCACAAACCACGGTGAGAGATTGTGTAAAGGCTGAGGAAGCAGTGGAAGATTTTGACGGGTGAGTCAGTTGAAACCTTATCCCATCATTGGGCAACTCAGTCCAGGTGAGGAGAAATGTGAGGAAAAAGCGTCTTCAAAGTGACTGATAATAAACGAGGCTGGAAAATTCCTAACACACTTTCCAAGGTTCTATATCTACTCCAAACAAATAAAGAGACTTTACTGAATCATTTTTAATTCTTTGGTCTCGCCCAGCTACGAGAAACTTGACAGCTACGGAGTCGTGCTTCCAGCTTTTATTCACCTGGAAATTTAAAAGAATCATAAACTGCATTCCTAGGACGTTTTTACAATTTCTCCTTGAAGAAGGGTCGATGGTCAATGCCAGACACCCCGCCGGATTCCACAGGGGCACAGTAGGAACTTGGGGAGGGAACGGAGGCAGAGTTTCCTTGGGAAGATGTTGCCGGCAATGTGTGAAGAGTCGGCATCGTATAGAATGCTGAGGAAATCTATAGAATATATGACGTTTTCAGGCAAACTATGAAATGTCTGTGTTACTTTAAATATTCTATTCGGGCAGTCCTCTACTTGTGACCAAAATGGACCCCAACATTTCTGTTGTCGAGACAATTATGAGGCGAATTTTGCCTCATTTTACGACCTTTCTTGCCACAGCTGTTAAGTGAATCACTGCAGTCATTAAGTTAGTAACATGGTTGTTAAGCAAATCCAGCTTTCCCATTGACTTTGCTTGTCAGAAGGCTGCCAAAGGGGATCGCATGACCCTGGTCATAGATATGAACCAGTTCCCGAGCATCTGAATTTTGATCAACAGTCGTAAGTGTGAATAACTGTCGCAAGTTACTTTTTTCACTGCTGTTGTAACTTCAAACGGCCACTAAATGAACTGTTATAAGTCAAGGACTTACCTGTATAAATTCCCCAGGCATTATATATAATACCTAGGCATTATGCAGAGTGACAAGAACTATTTAGGCAAAGTATGAAAAAAGAGTCACGAAAAGGGTTAGGTTAACCCTTTTCATGGCTCTCTTTTCATACTTAACCTTAAACTAACCCTTTACTGAAAAGACATATATGAAAATGAAAGAAGAAATGCAATGCAAAGTGCAGGACTTTCCTACTGGAAAAAATAAACAAGAAATAAACACCATCACTGACCTACTTGTTGCAATAAGGGGAGGCTAGAATGGCTTTTCAGTGGGAGCATTTTATACTTTGCCTGTTTGCCTTTTGGCATGATGTAGAGCAGGGGTCCCCAACCACCGGGCCGTGGACCGGTACCGGTCCATGGAACATTTCCTACCGGGCCGCCAGTTTGCTGGGCGCCGCCATCTTGTTTGACGAGAAAGTGCTTCCGGGTGAGCTTTTCCGGTTGGAAAGCAGCGTTTGGGTCCTGAAGGAATCCTCGCGCCTTAGTTTCATTGAAGGGGGGTGGGCTTTGAACGAAATTAAGGCGCGAGGATTCTTTCAGCACCCAAGGCAAGGCGAGCCGAGCGACCGTCCCGAAGCCATCCCGAAGTGAAGCCCATCGACAAAGGTACAAAGGAGGAGTTGAAGGTGGCAGGGAGAAGCGGGGGATGGCTGGCTGGCTGGTCGCTCGGCTCGGCTCGGCTCGGCTTGCCTTGTCATGCGTGCTGATGCCGGTACCGGGCCGCGGATCATTTTGTGATGCCGGTACCGGGCCGTGGCACAAAAAAGGTTGGGGGCCACTGGTGTAGAGTGCCTCGGAAATCTGTGAAATATGAAGCGTTTCATGCTTCAACGTCCCATTTTTGGCTTTCTCTACATTTCCTAGGGCAGAGTTCCCCAATGTTTTCGGCTGTGCGGACCGGCAGGAGGGAGGGGAAGGGAGGATGTTTTCCGTGCAAGCTGCCGACAAGTGCGTGTGAGCAGTTCCATTTGTGTGAGCGGTGTGCATGCACACTTGGCACACACTTAAAATGGAGTGTGCGTGTGTTGGCCGTTTCCACAGCCTGGGTACAACCCCCTCACAGCCCATTCGTGGGGCTGCAGCCTACAGGTTGGAGGCCCTGTCCTAGGCTGTCTAGAAAATGCCTAATTTCACACATTGAGGATGACAAATACATGAAGGTCCCAACTTCAATCTCAAAATTATTTCTATCACAAACGGAAAACACACTTCTCTAAGACCTTGGAGAAATTCTGCCCGTCAGAGTAGTCCCAAGCTGAAACAGACTTATAAATAGACTGGGCAAACCAACCATTTCATTTTCCAACCTGAGCAATACCTTCCCAGCAGCCAGCTTTATAAGCCCTGGCATAAAAGTTGCTTTCGTTCGTTTCAAAACAGCACAATTCCGCCTGTCCTTCTAGAATTCTAATATTTGACTGAAGACCCCCAAAAGCTACTTGTACTAGCACTGATGATGTTACCTAGTTTGGGTAATGAAACGTCTGCAAGAAAACGAGCCAGCTCAAGAGAGCACCAAGGATCCCTCTTAACCCTGCCCATTGAGCAAGAATCCAACCCTCTATCATCTCTCTTATCCACCCTAATGTTTAGGAACGGAGCACGTCCGCCATCTTGACAGAATAGGACAAACAGCAGTCCATTTCTCCCAAATAGTCCTTGGGTTTGTCCATCTCCTGAACAGCAAAGCCGCCTCCAGGCGTCTCCTTTGTTAGGTTGGCTTCAAAAGAAGAGGAAGGGCAAACACGGCAGGTTTACAAGGGGCCATTCGGCTGCTCTTTTTCAGGCTGTACCAGATCTTGATAGACAACAGAGCGGAGGAAGCGAGGGTAAGAGTCTTTCTCCATCAACCCGAAGATCCTCTTCTGGGCTTGGTCAAAGCAAGAGCGGGTGGGGAGCAAAATGTTCCGATTGGTGACATCTCTGGTCTGGGAATCAAGGTTCACCTGCAATTAAATGCAAAGGATTATCTACACCATACAAAATGGCTGCAACGGTGATGACGCAGGGTGGGATACAAAACAAACACAGTCACAGAAAACAGGTGAAGCCCCTTTTATTCCTTCACTTTGCTTCCAAGGCTCCAAATATCCTTGACGGAAGACAAAAAACACTCCCACACAAACAGTTACACGAAGAAGGGAAAAAAGAAACACAAACCAGGCAAGATAAGGGCTGGAAGATCTCCACAGATAACACACAAACTCAGAGAGGAACTATAAACTAGAGATATCTACACGCTTTGTTTCCAGAGTTTGCCAGCACGCAGGTCCAATCTTTTATTCAGTTGTCACAGCTGCAGCCCATGAAGAGGATCAAGGCCCTCTCCTCTGAGTAGATCATGTCTCTCCCTTATCCTCTCCTCCCTGCGTGCCCTAGGATGGAGAGGGGATGGGCCTGGGTTCTCCTCTGACTGCCCAGCTGGCCTCTGCCCTTCCCCAGCCTCCTCCACAACCTCCGAAGCCACCCCTATAGATAGATAGATTCATCCTGTCTGGTATTTGGCCTGATACAGACACACCTCTTTCTCTAAAAGAAAAGCACCTTTCTAAGAAAAGAATAAGAAAAAAAATCTGTTCAAATGATGAATGCAAAGATTTGTGACGCCTATATATGAGGTAATACTTATGCGGGCATGCAGAAAGGAGCAGCAAAGATGATTAGGGGACTGGAGGCTAAAACGTGCGAAGAACAGTGGCAGAAACTGGGTTTGTCTAGTCTAGAGAAAAGAAGGACCAGGGGTGACATGATAGCAGTGTTCCAGTATTTGAGAGGCTGCCACAAAGAGGAGGGGGTCAATTTATTTTCCAAAGCATCAGAAGGCAGGACAGGAAACAATGGGTGGAAACCAATCAAGGAGAGAAGCAACTTAGAACGAAGGAGAAACTTACTGACAGTGAGAACAATTAACCAGTGGAATTGCTTCTCTTCAGAAGTTGTGGGCGCTTCATCATTGGAGGTTTTTAAGAAGAGACTGGACAGCCACTTGTCTGGAATGGTATAGGGCAGTAATGGCGAACCTTTTTGTTGTGGTGTGCCAAAAGTGTGCATGAGCCAGCACCCACAATACAATACGCCCCCCCTGCACATGTGCGTGCAACACCCCCTTACCTGCACTGTGCACGCACGCGCCTCCCAGCTGATTTTTTGGCCCGTTTGAGGCTTTTTTTTTTGCTTTCCGGAGGCTCTGCAGCCTTGGGAGGCCCAACTTCCGGAAATACTGGAAGTGCCCATTTTCAGCCTCCAGAGGGCCTCTGGAGCCTGGGGGAGCCCGTTTTTGCCCTCCTGGGGGCTTGAGGGAAGCCTCTGCAGGCTTTGGAGGCCATAAAAACAGGCCCATTACCGGAAGTGCCAAAATGGGTCGATTTTTCAGCCTCCCGAGGCTGCAGAGGCTTCTCTCGAGCCTTTGGGAGGGCAAAAACTGCCTCAAACGGGTCAAAAATCAGCGGGAGTGCCTGCTTGCCACCTATGGCACATGTGCCATAGGTTCGCCATCACGGGTATAGGGTGTCTGCTTGAGGACTAGAAGATCTCCAAAGTTCTTTCCAACTCTGTTGTTCTGTTATGAACTCTGCTGCAACATATGTGTATTGATAAATGCGAGACATGGAATAATGGTTTTCTCTAACAAATCCATCCCATTTCACAAATTCAAAGGAAACTTTAATATTCCCCTACCTCTTTTGGAGCTTGTATGGTGATATATTGGTCAAAAATCTTTTTTGCACTTTCCTGGAGTTTGTCACATCCCCGGAGTTTACGATAATCTTCACAGGCCAACCAGAAGTCCAGGTTCTCTTCACTGAATTCTGATTTCAAAAAAGCATGGAAAGCAGCTCGACCATCTATTAACGTGGAGAGGAACAGAGCAAACAATCTACTGAAAATCTACCCCACTTTTTTTGTTATAGAAAATATTTAGCTATGTAATGTTAATATGGTACTGTCACCAGAAGAGTTGTATATTGTTTAGATGTTTGGTGTATCTTAATTCTAAATTTAGAGAAATAATATTAATGTGAAGGTGAAAAAGTTGTAAATGGTGAAGAACGTAGCACAAAGGAGTCCCAGGTAGAGGCTAATATTATAATATGATAATAATATGTGGGTTTCAGGTCCCAGAATTACTGAGCTAAAGTAACTGGAGGTGGAATTCTGGGAGTTGAAGTCCACAAGTCTTAAAGCTGTCAAGATTGGAGACCTCTGATTTACAACTTCTGGAGGCCAGTTGTTCCACTCATTAATTGTTCTAACTGTCAGGAACAATTAAATGACTTCATTCCCCACTTCCAGGCCCATTCAGATCCCTGAGAACTAAAGATCACCTCACGTCTGAATCCCTGAAAAAACAAGGAATTCATAAAGCCACATATTTGTTGGCCATCTGTCCCTTTTTCCTAGGAATACGGAAGTCTCTGAATCTTGAGCCAAAGAGGATGCCAGGTGGATATCCTGCCAAATAAACTGCTTCGTCAGAATTTAGCCACTCCAATGACTTTCTGCTCTGCTGTATGCTAGAGTCTTCCTCTATTAATTTGGACTTCTGTCCATGTTCCCACAGGATTTTTGAGAAAGCCAGATTCTGAGGAAAACAAGATTAATAAACTCATTTGGCAAGGGCCGGACAATTGTTATGAAAGTGCCTGTTATTTGTGTATTTGCCTATGCTCTCTATATGTTGGAATTCTGGGAATCAGCCTTAATGGTTGTTGTTGTTGTTGTTGTTGTTGTTGTTGTTGTTGTTATTATTATTATTATTATTAAGCGGGCTGCGTTGGTGCCAAGAAGCCAATCTGGAATCAACAAAGCTTCTCCGGATGACTAACCCTCTAATTTTTGAAAAACTAGTCTGTGAAAAAGACACCCAGAAATCTATAAAAACTGTGTGTCAAACAATCCCTTTAAAAAGTCAGCAAATATATAAAGTAATGTAGGTAGATAAGCATTGTATTTTAATAGTAATATAACAAGTAAGGAATTAGTAAATTAGTTATAGACACACTTATGGTAAATAAACTCCATTGTTACTAAAGGATATGTACACTGCTATGACATCGCTGTAAAATGTGAGAACTTGTTTCTCTTTTTTAAACTTTTTAAAACTTTGAATAAATAAACATTAAAAAAAAAAGTGAAGCACTTGTGTAAACTTACATGGGTGTAGTAGCAGTTTTTCCAAAGATTCTGCCCATTCTTGGGCTTCCTCAGGAGTTGGCCTGAAAAGAGAACAAACATGAGTGACTGTAAAACAGAGGTGACAGATGAGAGATCTTTGCCCAAAGAATGTGATTAACATTTATCCTATTACAGGTAGTCCCCAATATACAACAGTTAATTTAGTGACCATTCAAAGTTACCACTTCACCAAAAGAAAGTGACTTATGATGACCATTTTTCACCCTTACGACCGTCACAGCATCCCCGTGGTCATATGATCAAAATTCAGATGCGTAGCCACCGACTCGTATTTATGATGGTTGCAGTGCCCCGGGATCATGGGGATCCCCTTTTGACAAGCAAACTCCCTGGGGAAACCAGATTCACTTAACAACCACATTACTAACTTAGCAACTGCAATGATTTACTTAACAACGGTGGCAAGAAAGGTTGTAAATGGGGCACTTGACAAATGTCTCGCTCAGCAACATATATTTTGGGTGAGATGGAGGTCATGCATTGTTGACTACCTGTCATTTATGTAGAGTATGAAGAGAGTTGGTCCTAGAACACTGCCTGAGGGGACACGACTGTTGACAGGTACAGGATTTGATAGGACGCTCTCAATTTTGACAATTTGTTGTCTGTTTGACAGGAATGCTTCTATCCAGTTATGCAGGTGTCCAGAGATACCGTAAGATTTTAGTTTTAGGAGTAGTTTGTCGTGTACCACTGAATCAAAGGCTTTACAGAAGTCTATGTAGATTGCGTCTATTGCTTTGCCCTGATCGAGTTGTGTAGTCCATATGTCTTTGCAGTGTAAGAGTTGCAGATTACATGATAGTTTTTTCCTGAAACCAAATTGTTTATTAGAGAGTAGGTTGTTTGTTTCTAAGTGGAGTGTAATGGATTGGTTAATAATTGATTCCATGACTTTTACAGGTGATGCAGCATAAAGAGATTGGTCTGTAATTTTCAACTAGGCTGGGGTCTCCCTTTTTGAAGATGGCAATGACTGTGGCTTGTGACCATAGTTTTGGCAAGGAGCTGGTCCTGAAAGATTTTTCAAAGATTATGCTTAGAGGTTGGGCTATGGCTGTGGATAGCATTTTTAAGAAGTAGGCACATATTCCATCTGGTCCAATAGATAGAGATGGCTTTAGATTGCGTAGTACTTTCTCAACATCTGTAAAATCAATATGTATTAGATCATTGTAGTTGGCTGTGGTTCGACTGGGAAATACTGGGCATGATCCATTGCTGTTTACAAATACTGAGCCAAAGAATGTGTTAAAGAGGTTGGCTTTAATAGTGTCGTCGTTGCAGTCTGTACCATTAGGTCCTATCAGGGGTGGGATGGACCTTGAGTCTTTTAGTTTGTTGTTTACAAAATTGTAGAAATCACGGGTGGAATTGGTGCATAGAAGGTTTTCTTCTTGTTTAATGTAATAATTGGTGCATTCAGCTTTTTATCTGGTGGCATAAATTTTTGTATTGGCTTTTGAAGTTGGCAACGTGACCAGATTTATTTTTCTGCCAAAGTGATTTCTTTTTGGATTGAAGTTTCTTTATTGTTATAGATAATTTGTTTTTTCTGGTTTTGGGAGTTGTTAATTGTACATATAATTTGATGACTCTTTTGACTTCAAGTAAAAATATGTTCTAATGGCCTTCTACAGTATTTTATCCAGTGAATAGAAATTGCCAATCAAGGGATGAGAGATCGTTGTTTATAAGATCATAGTTGCCTTTTTTGAAGTTATAATTGGTGATTCTGTTGTGATGATTTTTGTGTGGGCGTATGTTGAGACAAAAGTCAGTCATGTTGTGGTCACTGTTGGAAAAGGGTTCTTTAATTTGTATTCCATAAATTAAATTCAAACTATTGCAGAAGATGAGATCGGGGCAGTTGGTAAGTCTAGTGTTGTTGGTTACTAGTTGTTCTAGTCCCAGGTTTGCTACAGCATTGTAGAAGGTTGCATGTGTGGGTTCAGTTGTACATTCGTTAAGGGTCCAGTTAATATGAGGTAGATTGAAGTCACCAAGAAAGATAAAAGCGTGCGGGCAGGATGCTGCCCAAGTTAGTAGTGTATTTAGCTTGTTTGCATGTTCGATGTCATAATCATCTTCCACCTGCTCACCCGTGGCTGTGGATGATGGGGAGTTTTAGTCCCAGAATCCGGATGCTACTAAAGTGGAGAAGGCTGAGCGTGACAGTACTTATCTCAGACTCTCTCCTCTAAAATGAGATGCATTCAGGAAACCATCTGTAGCCTTTAAAAGGTTCTTTCAACATACCGGACATTCAAACCAGGTAATAAAATTACAGTGAATGTTGGCCCATTAGAATCATAATGTTGCCAGCTCATAACCTATCTAGCTTTCTAAGGGCACTCTCTCTCTCTCCATCTATCTGTTCATCATCTTGCTGCCTTGAGGCTCTATGAGCTCTTGGCTTCCTTTCAACAACACTCTGCAAAAAATCTGGACAAAAAGCAATTTCTCCTAGCCTCTCCTCTCCCTGGATATAAATAAAGGGAGATAGATGGAGGTACAGCTTCTTTCACTCTAAAAACGAAATTCCTCTAAAAAAAAACAACCCCAAAAAACATTTGGTTTGGTATCATATCAGTAGACTGGAGTGTATTTCCAAAATACATTTAACTAAGCCAGTTAATGACCTAGTGACTGCATTTATACAAGTTTGCAAAGTTTTAAATCTTGGCTCATTTGTTTATGAGTGAGTTGTATACAGGCAGCCCCCTCTCCTTAGTTCAATGTACCATATGGTGCGAATGGCGGAGTTCTGCACATTGTGAGAACGTAGTCATTGCCTGGTTCCGTATGCAGATGAAGGAGCCATCTCTTCCTTGGGAGGAAATGGGACCTAGGCCAAATGAGCCCTGCATGACAGGATGATGGGAGATTTAATTTAGTGAATTGCCGTCAATGGTTTGCAAAATAATTTTGGTTTTGAAAAGCGCAGTAGTGGAAATTATCTGAGTAGCGTGTCGGCAGTCCGAGTAATGGACCCATTGAAAACATAACTCTGAGGCAGGTAGATATTTCCTCAAAGGAAATATTTATGGGATGCATCATATTGGCCCACCTGTGAAAGCCAACTCTGACAGTTCCCACAGTTTTCACCTAATTAAAACTCCCCCTTCCCAAGTGTCACCAGTCACATTGTCCAATGAAGATGGAAGGCAGGCTCTGCTCTCCTTTTTCAACAGCCACCTGTTACGATGACCTTGGTTCCCACAGGAAAACTTTTTTGCTTTGACTGCAGCTGGACTATTTACTTCCCCCCTCCCTTCCCCCTCTCAAGCCCACAAAGAAGAGGAAGCCAAGCTACTCTCCAAAGTACCTGAGGGCAGGAAAAGAAGCAACGGGTGGAAACTGATCAAGGAGAGAAGCAACCCAGAACTAAGGAGAAATTTCCTGACAGTTAGAGCAATTAATCAGTGGAACAACTTGCCCTGCAGAAGTTGTGAATGATCCAACACCGGAAGTTTTTAAAAAGATGTAGGATAACCATTTGCCTGAAGTGGTGTAGGGCTTCCTGCCTTGGCAGGGGGGTTGGACTAGAAGACCTCCAAGGTCCCTTCCAACTCTGTTATTCTATTCTATTCAGAATGGCGAAGCTGATGATGCAGCCTCCATGTTAGTATAAAACGGGTGATTGCTCAGGCTTCGTGGCAACTATGAGGCAGCACAAGATGGCTTCATCCAGGTTCGCTTCAGAGTTGACATAGTGGTCAGCAGTGGTCTATTGCTGTGGCCCACAACCTCTGGGGCACCAGGGACTGATTCCATGGAGAGAGGTTTTTCCACAGACTGGAGGGGTTGGGGGTTTCGTGTGCGGCCTTCAACCCACAGATGGGGCTTGGCTTATTTGCCCGGTCCTTTTTCTGGCCCCGTGTTGGTCCATGAACCAGGGACTGAGGACTTCTAGTCTAATGTTTCTAGAAAGCCATTGGTCTGGGGTCACAAAGACAGTGGCTAAAGGTAGTTCTCGACTTACAATGATTTGTTTAAGGACCGTTCAAAGTGACAACAGCACAGAAAAGATTGGCTTACAACTGTTTTTCATACTTAGCAACCATTTGCAAGCATTCCAATGGTCAAAGGAGCGAAATTTGGATGCTTGACAATTGCCTCACAGTTATGATGGTTGTCGTGTCCCGGGGTCAACTTTTGTGACCTTCTGACAAGCAAAGTCCATGGGGAGGCCAGATTCATTCCACAGGCTTGTTACCAACTTAACTGCAGCGATTCGCTTAACCTCTGTGGCAAGAAAGGCTATAAAATGGCACAAATCTCACTTAACAGCTGTCTCGCTTAGCAACAGAAATGTTGGGCCCCATTGTGGTCATAACTCGAGGACACCTGCATAACTATTATACAGTCTCTTGGCACTAATGCCAGCCCTTTCAGAAACACGAAAAGTTTCTGACACAGTTGTCTTTATATCTTTATTGCAGCTTGTTCCCAACCGCGATCTCTTGGTTCCCGTTTCCCAGTTGGAAAATCTGGTTTAAAGTGAGGTTACCTTAGCGACAGGAGGTCCTGATTTCCTGAGCTCCACAACCTCAGGAAGTTTTTTTTGTTCTTCTTTCTAGGAAACAGAAATGAAATACGGGGAATCAGGGAGACAAGTCTGTTAGTGTATGGGGACAAACCCCCAAGCAGGGTGCACAGCTCACCAAGTTAACAGTCCTTTTGTTCAGTAGACACGGTATCTTGCACAGTAGCCAACAAGCAGACGTCTCATACAGGAGTAAAACAGCAGGCAGCAGAGATCAGAGAGACCAGCAGACCAGCGACCAGTAACACCAGGAACCAGACCAGTAACCAGTAACCAGGAAGTGTTACGTCTCTCTCACTGCCTTATTACTGCTGCTTGCAACCGCACCCTTAATTATCAAATTACATTGCAGTTTTTGTGCTTAAAGCTACAAACACTTAAACTTAGGTTTATATATTTATTCACCCAAACTAGTTGGTGTATCCATATACCCAACAAAGTCAGACTACGCACTAATTCAGGCATGAAAGGTAAGCGATGGAGGAAGCCGGGGAGATGAGTATGAAGATATGACCAGCTTGGAAAAAAGGACTCCAAAGTTGGGTTTTGCTGCTGTCCCGATCTATCCCCAGCACCAAGCCCCATTAAAAGAGACCCAAAGGCGCTTTTCAAAAGGCAACTGGACTTTCTTGCATTTTTCCCCACCTTGCAAATGTTTTGCTTCTCATCCAGGAAGCTTCTTCACTTCTTGGATGAGAAGCGGAAACATTTTCAAGGGGGGAAACCCAAGAAAGTCCAGCTGTCTTTTGAAAAGCGCCTTTGGGACAACCATTCCCAGGGATGGGGAACCTTGGCCCGGTGGTGGGATTCAGCCAGTTTGGGAGAATCGGTTGTTAAGTTTCTGAGCAGTTTGGTGAACTGATTCTTGGAAGAAATCATTAGGGCAGAGAACCGGTTGTTAAATTATTTGAATCCCACCACCGCTGCCTTTTATGACTTGTGAACTTCAACTCCCAGAATTCTTGAGCCAGACAAGCTCTGAGAGTTGAAGTCCACAATTCTTGAAGTCCACAAGTCATAGTTCCCAACCTCTGGCCTAGAAGATTCCATCCTTGTGAGATGAATTAAAATTTCTATCCTTGTGGTTTTTCAAGAGGCCATTTGGTCAATATCCGACCCTCCATAGCCATTAAAAAAGAGTTACACATTTGTGGATCAACCTTTAGTTTTTCTCCACAGGCCTGTGAGGTGTAACAAGGATTGGACGAAGATCAGATGACGAGAATGGCATTTCATATCTGTAAGATTTTATTACCTTAGCAATTATTGACTTAGTGATTTATCTACTTCCTCTTTGTTAGCAGCCACTAAGATGATAACCCAAAATACATTTATTTGTTTGAATGTTTGATTTATGTATCATTTATCTACTCCTGGAGCACTCAAGGGCAAGTACAGAGCTTCTGTTATGTATCCAAAGTGCTTTGGTTTTGTTTTTTCTAAAGCGACTTAAGGTATGTAGAGTTTATACTTCAATATCCAGGATCACAGGTCAGATTGGAAAAGCCCAAACACACACGTTTAATATACTTCCACGTTATTGGGATTGTTCTTTTAACACATTGGCAGCAGTGAAAGATTAAGAACTTTTTCTCCCACACCCAGAGCTGTAGATGCATTGTCTGTAACAGGTCTATGCATGCATAATTTTCTGTTTTTAAAAAAGCAGAACTGGGAGGCATTAGGCTTTTCTTAGCAATGGGGAATGGTGGTCCAATGGTGGACAGAGACTGTCGCAATCTCAAATAAAGTAGTGTATGGTGAAATGAATCATTACCGAGAGATCTTCTCTATCAGGAGGATTAACATTAGATATTCCAGAGCTGTTAGGAGATGAGAGATAAACATTCATTTATCAAGCTAAAGGAAAATCTGCACTGAGGCCATTTACAGCAGTAAGAAATGAGATATATTTACATTATCTTTTCTCCCCTGCCCCAAAAAGAACATTCAAACTACTTTATCTAGATCAGCCTTTCCTAGACTGGTTGAAATCCAGGTTGTTTGGACCATAGTTCCCTTCAACCACATTGATGGGTATTTCTGGCATAACCTGGTTGGAGTAGAGACGGTGAGTTTCCCCCCCCCCCCACCCAGGTTTACAATTGGGTATAGCCTGGCCAGAACTGATGATTTCTGTTTTACAGGTACAAAATGTACAACTTGCGGGCTCAGAGATAAGAGGTGTAGGGCAGAGGTGGGTATTCAGCAGGTTCTGACCAGTTCTGGAGAACCAGTAGCAGAAATTTTGAGTAGTTTGGAGAACCGGCAAATCCCACCTCTGACTGGAGATTTTACAGTATTCTTCCCCTGCCACGCCCAGCAAGCCACGCCCACAGAACCGGTAGTAAAAAAAAATTGGAATCCCAGCACTGGTGTAGTTGTTATCTACAGATATTCAGCAGGCTAGGGACTAGGAGACTGGGAGTTCTAGACCTGCCTTTGGCCCCAAGCCAGCTGGGTGACCTTGGGCCAGTCCCTCTCTGTCAGCCCTAGGGCAAAGTAATGTTGAAATTTTGCCAAGAAAATTACAGGATTTTTTCCCAGGTAGTTATGAGAAATGATAAACTTGAAGGGGTACATCTGAGGGGAGAGAGACACAGAGACAGAGAGGAGAGAGAGGGAGAGGGAGGGAGGGGGAGAGGGAGGAGGGAGAGAGGAGAGAGTGGGAGGAAGGAGGAAGGGGGAGGGGGGAAAGGGTGGGAGAGAGAGATAGGGAGAGAGAAGGGGAGAGGGAGGGAGGGAGGGAAAGAGAGGGAGGGAGGAGAGGGAGGCGGGAGGAGAGAGGGGGAGGGGACAGGAGGAGGGAGGGAGCAGGAAGGGGAGGGGGAAAGGGAGGGGAGAGAGAGAGAGAGGAAGGGAGAGGGGGGGGGAGAGAGAGAGTTACTCAACATGCCCAGGAAGAAGGCATAGTTTTAAAGGCTATTTTGAGATTTATAGCTTGAAATCCAGCAATTAATTGCTCCACTGACACTCACCGGGGACGTTTTTGCTTCTGCTGCGCATTCTGATGGCTGCCATCACAGTCTGAGCCTATGTCCGATTCCACACTGGAGGCCAGTGACTGAAACACACACACACACAAAAAAAAACAAGTTTTGAGCCCTAAAGGGCACCTCACAGCCAACTTCCAAGGCTGCAGATACCCAGATGACCAGTAGGTGGGAACTGAGATTGAGTTTCTATACCTTTGCTGCTGCCCTCTAGTGGCCATGCAAAGGCCTACAGTCCAAATCCGCTAGTCTAAAATGCCAACCTCGGAGCTCTAAGGCACCTGCTGAAGTCAGGGTCTGATTTATCCAGACCCAAACCGAGGGCGTGTGTAAGGTGACACCATCTTCAGGCTTTTCCAAGTCTTTTAGAGGAAAATGGCTCTTGGCAATAAATCAGGGAAAGCAAATACTTCCACCACCACGCTCCCCTTGTCTCCTTTTTATGTCATGCCTTTTTAAATAGTTAGTCTAATGGCAGGAACTGCGTCTCTTTATTTATCTTTACTTATCTGGCTGAAGGGCAGGACATGCTTCCTTTAAATAAATAAACCCTGAAAAGAGATAGACACAGTACTACACAATTAATAATAAACTAAGTAGGCTGTCACAGACAAACTTCAGGCTTTGTTCAGATTTTCCAGGCCTTGAAAAGACACAAAGTGGGTTCAGAACAATGGCTGTCCAAGCACAGAGCGAGCTCAAGGACGGAGAAAATCACACGCCTCCCTCCAACTCTGTAGAGACCCATTGAAATAAAATGCTTTCAAACTTTTAAGGGTTAGAAATGGTGGGGGGTTGGAGATGTACACCCAGGATTGGTTGAAGACTGTTAATATTTGGACTGATCAGTAGTCTTGGATATTGAAAGCATGGTGGAAAAATGAGTAATTTTTAAAATATTAAAGATAAGACGGGAGAATGGTGAAAAAAATGTTATTTATGCTTAAATGAACCAATGGGAAAAATAAGAAAGAACAGAAACAGAAATAAGAGGGGAACAACGATATACATACTTTAATGTAACAAGATAAATATAATAACAAGAGGGAGGTCTAGAAATTGAATGGAGGTAGTGTTAGATATGTTTAAATAACATGAAACGATGAAAATGAAATGTAATGAGTAACAACATGACGTTTATCTGTACTAAATGTATGGTACCCAGATACCACACTGTTCACGCACTGATATGCATATAAGAAATATAAAATAAAAAACTTGACAGGAAAGAAAAGAAATGCTTTCAAAATATCCACTGAAAATTCTCTCTAATCAGAGTTTAAAGCTGTGTTTCTCAACCTTGGCCCCTTGTAGATGGGGGGACTTCAACTCCCAGAATTCCTCAGTCAACCATAACTTCCTCAAAAGCTACCTGATTTCAGAGCTACGATGGTGGCACGCAAACTACCTTGCGGTCACGTGATCACATTTTGGACTCTTGGCAACTGGTTTGCCTTTACAGCTATTTGCAACACCCGGCAATTGTGTGACCATGATTTTCAAATGGTTTTTTTTGCTAGTTTAATAGCATTTACTTCTGATTCCCCTCCCCCCAAAAAGTGAATTGGGTAAAATGGAGTCATGGTAACAACCGCAGCATATGCTTAACGGTTGCCACAAAAAAAAGTTATAAAACCTGGTTACATGGTGACTTGCTTAACAACCACAACTGCCATTCCTGGTTTAACTACAGTTGTAAATTGAGGATTATCTACACTGGGAAATCAAATATATTTGCTCACCTATTAAACCAGGGGTCAGCAACCTTAAACACTCAAAGAGCTACAAAGGTCCTAACCAGAAGCCCCCACCCCATTCAATTCTGGAGCCGACCAAAAGTCCGGTTCCCCCTCCCCAATAAAGTCTCCTTCTAGCACGGCATTCTTTTTCCTTTTACTGACTAGCGACAGGGAGCCGCAGCAGAGGGATGAAAGAGCCACATGCGGCTCCAGAGCTGCGGATTGCCGACCCCTACACTAAACCATACAAGAAGTAAGCATTAATATCTTGCTGGTCTCCATTTGAAAAATCCTTGTGGATGAGGTTCTTTTCCAAACATTCTGAACGGGAGCTCTTCCAGCCATTTACCAAAATGTGTATGTTCAGAATTTGTATTTAGTGCTCATTTGTGACAATTCACACATAGCGGGGGCCTCCCCTGAAATTTACTGAGAATCACGTGGCTTATAAGCTTTTCACAGCCCTAAATTTCTTGGGACCTCAAGACCTCCCTACCTTTCATTCCAGAACAGAGACGGGCAACTGCAGGCAGCCTCTTGAATATATTTTGGATCAAAGTTGCAGAAAACTGCATCATTTCCTGCCACTGTCAGGTGAGAAACATGAGCCTTAAAACTCGTAAACATCTATTAGCTTAGGGAATGAAAAACATAGGAAAGTCTTTTCCCCTTGCCCCAAAATTTCCTCTGAGGAAAAGCTTGTCCCCACCCACTTTTTTCATGCACATAATGCCTTGTCCCAAAGGTACTTATTCCAGAAGCAACTGGACGTTCTTGTTTTTCTTCAGAGACGTTTCACTTTTCATCCAAAAAGTTTCAGCTCTGACTGGATGATGGTGGGGAATGGAAGGATTTACAGAGAGGAAGGCCTATGGCATCATCTATCTCCAGTCAACAACGCAGTCCTTTCAGCAATTCAGCTCTACACCCATTTGAACTACTCGGTTGACCCTCAGGACGTAGATAAACCTCCAAGTGGCCTCAACGACTCTCTAAAAAGGATGCAAATGACCAGCTGTCTGCAAGGAGTATAAATTCTTCCATTCCCCACCATCCAGTCAGAGCTGAAGAAGCTTCTTGGATGAGAAGCGAAACGTCTTCAAAAGAAAACAAAACAAGAAAGTCCAGTTGCCTCCCGAAAAAAGCACCTTTGGGACAACCATGGCCTGGATGACTGACTGAGCATCTTCATAGACATACAAAGCATTAATTTTCAGAAAACCACAGCAATCAAGCAATCTCAGTCCTGCTTGGGAGGGGGTGGGATGACCCAGAGTGTACCACAAACGTAACAAAATCCAAAATGTAAATAAATGTCCTTGAATGCCTCCAACTTGGCCCCTCTGTTCAATAATACTCAGTTGGAGATAAAATGTACTCAAAAATCGTCTTCCAAAGAAAGCAAAACAGTCCGAATTTAATGAGCAGGTAGAGGTGAAATAAAAAAAACCAAACAAACTACAATGATGAAATTTCCACAACGGAATAGTAGAAGTATTTACCAAATTCAAGGAGATAACAAGGCACAGTCTGTTGGAAGGATGCCAACCAAGATAACTTCAGACCAAAATAAAACACGCTTTGTTTCCAGTGTTTGTCAGAATGCAGGCCCAAACTCTTATGCAGTTCTCACACCTGCAGCCCATGAAGAGGATCAAGGCCCTCTCCTCCCGAGGAGACCACATCTCTCCCTTATCCTCTCCTCCCTGCGTGCCCTAGGATGGAGAGGGGATGGGCCTGGGTCCTCCTCTGACTGCCCAGCCGGCCTCTGCCCTTCCCCAGCCTCCTCCACCATCTCTGAAGCCACCCTTCCACTCCCTGTCGGCTATTCCTCCTCTCCCTCAGAGTCAGTCTCCACCAGGGGCATGACAGGAGCATAGAAATTTGTGCCAATCCATTCAAGCAGAAATGTTAGTCGCTGCACTCCTCTGCTTTCCCAAACTCTTTAGAGAAACTCAGCTTTCTAAATCTTGCAAAGAATCCCACCTTGGATCGAGATTCTGCAGTTCAAAATTAAAAGCAATATTGCAACGCTTTTCTTCTGGCAAGAAATTATGATCCACATAGGCCAATTTAAGAAAAAAAAAAAAGATAGCAGTGTTCCAATATTTGAGAGGCTGCCATAAAGAGGGTGGAGGTCAACTTTTTTTCCAAAGCACCTGAAGGCAGGACAAGAAGCCGTGGATGGAAACTAATCAAGGAGAGAAGCAACCTAAGGAGAAATTTCCTGACAGTCAGAACAATCAATCAGTGGAACAATTTGCCTCCGGAAGTTGTGAATGCTCCAACACTGGAAGATTTTAAAAAGATGTTGGATAACCATTTGTCTGAAGTGGTGTAGGGTCTCCTGTCTGAGTAGGGGGTTGGATTATAAGACCTCCAAGGTCTCTTTCCAACTCTTATTATCCAGCTGGGAACTTACTTTATAGAACAATGGCTCTACAACTTTTCCTTTAGACTGATCAGTTAGTTAAGGAACCAATTTGGTCTGTGGGTTCATTTAATCTATGAATTGTGTCATGAATGACTTAGTTCTACTCTGTGTAAGATTGAAGCATCTTGTCTTTTATTCTTGCAGTTATGGGAAAATACAATTTGAACTTCGTACCTCTGGCAACACACTGGCTCGAGTCAGCAACAGTGATCGAAAGGAACTTGTATTGCTTCACAAAGGACCGGCCATTGTAGGCCTACAACAAATGCCACTATAAAATGGGGCAGAGAACTATAGAGTCCCAGGGGCAGAATGGCTCCTCCGCTTATATGACACACACACATACACACACTCCGGCTTGTAAACGATGGCTTTTTCAATTAGAGGGTTTTCATTGGGGACCTGAAAGCTCAAAGCTCTGCACGACAGGAAATGATGCAAGTGGAAATCCAATTGTTTTTTTCTTCCTTTCTTTGCTCTGGGACTACACCTGTTTTTCCTTTAGACAATGTTTTTTTTTTTTCCATTGGCATCTCCTGAGGTAGGTGTCCTCAGGAAAGCAAAATGGAAGCCTCCTCCCTTTTGCTGTTAATTTTGCATGCAGGTATAAAGGCAGGGCTACGATCACAAGCATCGTGACTACCATCTTGCCTTTTTGGATCCCCTTCCCCGCAGTGGCTACTTCCCACTGAGATCTCTACTTTGTCTCTCTAAAGAAACCCTGTTTGGGGATAGCTTTGGGATGGTGGCACGACATGAGCATCTCACCAACCCGTTAGACACGGTGCTTTGCCACTCGTCGCATCATTGCCGGTGGCGTGGTGTATATGGCTGGCGCGAAAAGACACATTTGCCCGAAGGTGCACTGTGAAATGGCTTACTGCCACCCTCAACGGCTTCAGGGGCGCTCTCTGCAACCTCCAATTACCTTTCTCTCTTTTCTAGGTCCTTGGTGCTCGCTGAGCTTGGTGGTTTTCTTGCCGGCGTTTCATTACCCAACTAGGTAACATCATCAGTGCTAGCCCGGGACTCCTCCTTTCAACCCTGAATTCTCCTTTATTGGTAGCACATACAAGCATCCAACAAAGGCAGGCAAATGGGAATGCTAGCACCGAAGACGTTACCTAATTTGGGTAATGAAACGTCAGTAAGAAAACAACCAAATTCGGGGAGCACCCACATTTCAGCCCTGAGCTATAAATCCCAAAGGTGCTTTTTTTTTTTTTTTTCTAAGAATCAACTGGACTTTCTGGTTTTTTTTTTTCCATTGAAGACGTTTTGCTTCTCCTCCAAGAAGCTTCTTCAGCTCAAGAGCCAGAAAGTCCAGTTGCCTCTTGAAAAAAAAAAAAAAAAGCACCTTTGGGACAAGGTGAGACTTTCACTTGAGACTTTCAAGAAGAGATTGGACTGGCATTTGTCAGAAATGGTGTAGAGTCTCCCGCTTGGGCAGGGGGTGGGACTAGATGACCTACAAGGTCCCTTCCAACTCTGATTATTTGTTTATCTGTTTAATCTGTTTAACTACGACTTGGATGATTGAGAATCTCCACAGAACTGAGCTATAAATGTTCTCCTTGACCGACACCCATGCCACAAATTTTCTTTGCTATGAATCCTTGAAGGACATGGTCATTTTGGCTGATGAAGATGCTGCTGGAGGAGAATCCTTTGTTCTGCAGCATGTCGGCTTCTTGTTTATTTATTTTTAAAAAAACAACAACAACAATAACAACAACAACTAAAACACTGTTTTGAAACAAAATCAGGTGGGGGAAGGGAGGCTGGAAAATGGCAAGAGTATTTATATAAAATATATATATATATATTTATATGTGTGTGTGTGTGTGTGTGTGTGTGTGTGTGTGTATTTTCTTAAGTTTTCACGGGTACTTACATGTATGGCATTCAGCTTTGTTCAGGTATTTTCCCACGTCATTGCAGTTGTGCTTTTAAAGTTGTAGCAACGTTTCGAGCCTGATGACGGCAGATGAGATTCTGAGATACAACTTTAAAAGCACAATTACAATGACATGGGAAAATACCCGAACAAAGTTGAATGCCACACACACACACACACACACACACACACACATATATATATCTATATATATATAAATTTATATATAAAAAATTTATATATAAAACTTCCCGGTCCCTCTGAGTAATTCACTAGCCTCTGCAGGGGAAAGGGCTCTGTATCCCAGGCCCTTCACCATAACCTTTCCTTGATCATTAATTATGAGCTATTTAATCTTAACCGGATACATTTTTCACAGCAGCAAATTCCAGAGATTAAAACCAGTGGGAATAAAGACACTTGGATGTTTAGACAAGCAAAGTAAAAAAAAAAAAATTAAAAACGGATAGGCAAATTTTTTTAAAAAAGATCCGGGCTTGCATTTTTGGGAAGTGAAAGATGAGAAAGAAAACATTAGTAAGATGTCCCAAAGGTACTTTTTTCAGAAGGCAACTGGACTTTCTTGTTTCTTCTTTGAAGACGTTTCGCTTCTCATCCAAGAAGCTTCTTCAGCTCTGACAGGATGGTGGGGAATGGATGGATTTATATTCCTTGCAGACAGCTGGTCGTCCTGTCAGAGCTGAAGAAACTTCTTGGCTGAGAAGTGAAACATCTTCAAAGAGAAAAAACAAGGAAGTCCACTTGCCTTCCTGAAAAAGCACCTTTGGGACAACCATGGCTGGATGACTGAGAATCTCTACAGACTTTTAGCTATACAATTTGGGATGGACACCCTTTGAATGGTGTGGGAGTAGGAACGGATTTCCAGAGGGAAAGAATGCAGACTGCAGGAACCAGCAGCACTACTTGGATGACGTTGAGGACACAGATCAACCTCCAAGTGGCCTCAGCGACTCTCTACAAAGAATGCAAATAGCCAGCTGTCTGCAAGGAGTATAAATCCTTCCATTCCCCACCATCCAGTCAGAGCTGAAGAAGCTTCTTGGATGAGAAGCGAACCGTCTTCAGAGAACAAACAAGGAAGTCTAGTTGCCTCCTGAAAAAGCACCCTGGGGACAACCATGTCCTGGATGACTGAGAATCTCTACAGACCATTAGTAAGAGGGTTAGTAAGAAAGCATTAAGAAGTTCCACTGACTTTGTTGGATCCTCCAAAGAAATTCCTCAGGTGTTGCTTTGCTGCCGCCACTTTCTCGCACAGCTGCCGCTCTTTCCTCAAAGATTTGGGGGACGGCAAGCTCCACCCACTTCCTGTTTTGTCCCCTTCCTCAGTTCCCCTTTGGCATGGTACCCCTTGTTGATCCAAACGTCCCTCACTTCGAGACCGCCAGAACCCTCCCGGGTCTTGGAGTGGGAGTTGAAGACAGTGGACCACTTCGGTGTCATCTAAACGAATGCTTGGGGTGGAAGGTTTCTCCTGCTTTTCACAGACGTTCCTCCGCTCCGGATCCTCGCAGCTCTGGTGTTGCTTCCGAAGGGTGCTCCGGTGCCATGGCAGGAAGTCACAATCTAGCAGGCAGCCTTCCGAGCCGCACTTCTGGAGGGGACTCAACATCTAGATGGAGGAGAACGACATTTTAATACAGTAACGTATTCCTTGGAGGTACTTGACCGTCCGCAAAGACAGAATAACAGAGTTGGAAGCGACCTTGGAGGTCTTCTAGTCCAACCCCCTGTTCTAACAGGACACTCTGTCTGCAAAGTGGGGTACGCACTTACCAGGGGTGCACAAGATGACCCACCGGGATGTGGGGGAAAATATTAGAATGTCTTCTTCTATTTATCGGGAATGAAAAAATAAACAAGGAATCAGTGAGGTTGCTAAGAGATGACACAGGTTATACAGAATGCACAAAATGTAATACTGTATCTATGGGAGTGTGCTGTAGATTAAAAATAAGTAAGAACTGAAGCTAGATTAATATTTAATGCACAAAATATACAAAAAGTAATGGATTGGAACTGTTTTATAATGTTAAATGATATTAATGTAGCAATAGACGTATATAATAATTTATAAATAACAGAATAACAGAATTGGCAGGGATCCCGGGGCTTTTCTAATCCAATCCCCTGCTCAAGCAGGAAACCCTATATTATTTTTGACAAATAATTTTCCAGTATTTTCTTAAAAGCCTCACGTTGGGGCAGCCACAACTTCTGAAGGCAAGCCTGGTTGATCGTTCTTACTGTCAGAAAATTTCTCCTTAGTTCTAGGTTGCTTCTCTCCTTCCTTAGATTCCAACCATTGCTTCAAGTCCTGCCTTCAGGTGTGTTGGAGAATATGTTGACCCCCTCTTCTTTGTGGCAGCCCCTTTTAGATGTTGGAACCAGGGGTGGGATTCTTCCAGTTCTCACCTATTCGCTAGAACCGGTTGTTAACATTCTAAGCAGTTCGGAGAACCGGGTGTTAGAAGAAATTACTGGCCTAATCCTGTAAGAAAGGCAGGAAGGAAACATTCTGGTGTTGCTTACAGAAACTGCCTCTCTGTTAACCCTTATTACATTCTTGGCAGGACTAGACTTCCTGTCTCTGGAACTTCTCTGGAGTTTTTTTCCCCCTCCTTTGCTGGTACTTTGCTTGTGTGGAATGACCATTTAAAGTTACAATGGCACTGAAAAAAGTGACTTATGACCATTTTTCACACTTACGGCTGTTGCAGCATCCCCACAGTCACGAGAGGCAGGCGAGGAGATGCGTGCCTCAATGTGATATTGAGTTGGCCACACCCAGCCAATAACATGACCACCAAGCCACGTCCACCCAGTCACCTGACCATCAAGCCACATCCACCACCTAAGCCACGACCACAGAACCGTTTGTTAAAATTTTTGAATCCCACCCCTGGTTGGAACACTGCTATCATATCAGGCCCAGTCCTGGTGGAAATGTTCTTGAGACTGTCACATTGCCTCATGATTCACCAAATAAGAATCCAGAACAGCCATTCCTCATATTAGTGCCTGGGTTATGGAACTCCCTGTTCGTTTATTTGTGGCTGGCCCTGAGCCTCAGGAGCTTCCAGTACTTGCTAATGACATATATGTTTACCCAGATCCTTGATATTGGCATTGTGGCTTGTTTTTGTCTGGCTGTGTCCCTGCTTGCACTTAAATCATGCCACAAACACTCCCTGTTTGTAATATCACTGTTCTGCCTTTGGAGGTTGTGCCTTCACCTTTTGATTGACTCGTGAAAGAGGCATCCCATTAGCAGGTATAGGTGCTGAAGTGGCATTTCTCTCCTTATTCCAACACTTACATGCAAGCAGCCTCAAGGTGTATCACATGGGCCAGGCTTCATCTATCATTATTTTGAAGGGAAGTCAGGTGACTGCTAATGACTGAGAACAGAAATAACAGAGGCACGAAAAGGTCTGGCAACAGGGAGAGCCATTTTCGTGGTGGTCTAGTTAGTTCTTCAACAACTCAAAGCTGGACCGGAAAGCCGTAATTCATGGTACTGTTGCCCTTTCTGCAAATTTTTTCCAATGAGCTTTTTTTTTTTAATTGAATGATTCATTTTCATTTTCCCTGTTTTTAAACCTTAATTAAAGATCACGTGAAGTGTTAAAACCACTTTAAAATGCCTTGGTAAGGCCACACTTGGAATATGGCATCCAGTTTTGGTCGCCACGATGTAAAAAAGATGTTGAGACTCTAGAAAGAGTGCAGAGAAGAGCAACAAAGATGATTAGGGGAGTGGAGGCTAAAACATACGAAGAACTGTTGCAGGAATTGGATATGTCTAGTCTGATGAAAAGAAGGACTAGGGAGACATGATAGCAGTCTTCCAATATCTCAGGGTCTGCCACAAAGAAGCGGGAGTCAAGCTATTCTTCAAAGCACCAGAAGGCAGCATAGGAAGCAATGGGTGGAAACTAACCAAGGAGAGAAGCAACTTAGAATTAAGGAGAAATTTCCTGACAGTTAGAACAATTAATCAGTGGAACAACTTGCCCTGCAGAAGCTGTGAATGCACCAACACTGGAAGCTTTTAAGAAGAGATTGGACAACCATTTGTCTGAAGTGGTGTAGGGTTTCCTGCCTAGGCAGGGGGTTGGACTAGACGACCTCCAAGGTCCCTTCCAACACTTCTATTCTATTCTATTCTATTCTATTCTATTCTATTCTACTCTACTCTATTCTAAAGATATTCAGAATTGTTAAAAAGATGAAAAATTCAGGAAAATGTTTTTCAGTACAAATATATCAGTGCGGGGTCCTTGCTGTTCTCTGAGCTTGGTTGTTTTCTTGCTGGCATTTCATGACCCATCAGGACTAGCCCCGATGACGTTACCTAGTTAAAGGTAAATGAAACATCTGCAAGAAAACAACCAAATTCAGAGAGCACTCATGTCAGCTTTGGAATCCTTATTCATCGCTGCCACATAGCTTGAGAAAGTGGGAGGGGGTGATTTTTATTGAGTAGCTCTAAGCAGACAAAATAGAATTCTTTTGTTAGTTCAAGGTCATGGAGTGTGGCGCAGAAACAAAAAGGAACTTACTCTGGGATTGGTTCCTGTGAGGTGATGATGAATGAAAAGGGGATGGTTTGTAGGTAGGGACAAGGTGGGAAGTCTGGGAAACTTTTAGTTTTGAAATTCCACAGATGTGCCAGGTGCTATTCTAATAAAGGTACTTTTGAGATTATGCTTGTCTCGGAGTTGCTGGTTGGAATGGAGGTTCCCTGGAACGCTGACAACCAAAGGACCCCTCATTTCAACCTTGAGCTACAAACATTCTCCTTTAAAACATATCAGTGCCATTTTGCTTAAACAGATGGAGGAAAATTACAACCCTACAGCAGCTATTCTATTCTGCAAGGTCGATAACAAATAATAGGCCACTAGTCTTCTTCTCAACCTCTAGAACCCTTGGGTCAGTTCTACCCCCAAAGGGTCAGCAAGGTAACAGAGCACGTAGTCAATCTTGCCTGATCAGGAAATAATGAGGATTTGTAGAACTGAAGTCTGATGTTATCTAGGTAAATACAATAGAGTATAGTGGATAAAATGGCTGTATAAAATTAGCAATGTACCAGGTTTTATGCTGTAAATATAAATGTACATACTGGATAGAATAATAATATAAATTAGCAATGCATGAGGAGTATAATGTTATTTGTTTTATATTTTAGTGTGTATGGCAGAGACAAAGCCAGGATGGTCACACTGTATCCAATATTTCAATATATAATCAATAATTTACAGACCCCTCACATCCTGGACATAAACTGTTTCAACTCCTTCCCTCAAAACGATGCTATAGAGCACTGCACACCAGAACAACTAGACACAAGAACAGTTTTTCCCCAAACGCCATCACTCTGCTAAACAAATAATTCCCTCAACACTGTCCAACTATGTACAAAATCTGCACTACTATTACTATTAATCTTCTCATCACTCTTTATCACCCATCTCCTCCCACATATGACTGTATGAATGTAACTTTGTAGCTTGTATCCTTACGATTTATAAGGACTGTTTCCTAGTATGATTTGATTGCTTATTGTACCCTATGACTATCACTAAGTGTTGTACCTGATGATTCTTGACAAATGTATCTTTTCTTTTATGTACACCGAGAGCATTTGCACCAAGACAAATTCCTTGCGTGTCCAATCACACTTGGCCAATAAAGAATTCTATTCTATAATATATTTTTTGGGGTGGGGGGAATCTTGCCTGACCTTGAAAAAGCTAAACAAGGTCAGATCTGGTTGGTTGGTACTTCAATGGGACACTGCCAGATATTCCTAGGGCTGGAGGCTACACACAGGAAAACCGAAAAACAATCCACAAATGCAGTGGCAAGTCACTTCCACACAATCATCAAAAAAACTGTACTATAAGTCAAACTCAACTTGAAGATGCTACCTTTCCTCTACTCCAAGACCCAGTATGATTTCTTTTTAAAATAGTTCCTTCCCCTTCCTATTTCATAGAAACATGGAAAATTGATGGCAGAAAAAGACCTAGTGGTCTCTTGAGGGTTTTTTGTTTGTTTTCTTTTTAATTCATTGATTTATTTATTATTTTTAATTATTATTATTAATAAAAGAAAATATTTGTAGCTCAGTGTTGAAATGAAGGGTTTCTTGATACTCTCTTGAGCTTGTTGTTTTCTTGCAGACGTTTCATTACCCAACTAGGTAACGTCATCAGTTTGTTTGGGTAATGACACGTTAGCAAGAAAACAACCAAGCTCAGAGAGCACCGTGGGCCTCTCATTAATTTTTATTTTATTTTATTTTTTGTTGGATGACAAAAAATTATCCCAAGCATGTTTAAACTCAGTTACTGATGACTGGTCCACTACCTGTGCTGGAAGTTGGTTCCAAGCTTCAGCTATTTTTTCTGTGAAGTCCAGATAGTCCTCAACTTACAACCATAATTGAGCCCAAAATTTCTGTTCTTAAGTGATACATTTGTTAAGTGAGTTTTGCTCTATTCTTGCCGCAGTTGTTAACGTTGTGAATCACTATAATTGATGTTAGTAAGCTGGTTGTTAAGTGAATCTATCTTCCTCATTGACTTTGTCAAAAGTTTACAAAAGTGTGGTCTCAGGACCTTGGGACACAGCAAGACTCATAAGTATGAACCAGTTGCCAAGCATCTGAATTTTGATCATGTGATCATGGGGATGCTACAAAGATCGTAAATATGAAAAATGGTCATAACTCACTTTTTCCCGGGCCATTGTAACTTTGTGCGGTCACTAAATGAACTGTTAGAATACCTGTAATACTTTCTAACATTACTTTTGAACATCCCTCATGTCAATTTGGGGTTATGCGGTGGCTTTTTTGGCTTTTTCTTTTGCTTAATATTGAAAATGCTGCCTTCTAGAACCTTCTTCACAGCTTTAATATATTTAAAGATATATCCCCCTTTTCCTTCTGTCCTCCAGTCTATACAAATTCAGTTCTCCCAATCTCTCCTGATATGTTTTGTCCCTCAGACCTTCCACCAATTTTGTTGCTTGTCTCTGGACTCACTCAATCTTATCAATTGTTTCAGATACAATATTATGCTTTATGACTCTTTCGGGGAGGGGAGAGTGACTCAGCTTCTGTTCTCTTCCATCAACATTTTTGCTCCTGAATGACACATAAATCAAAAATGAATTTTGCTTTCTCAACTCTTTTCTTGCATAGACTTTTTTCTGGTTCGCAAATTAAAAGCGATGATGTAGGATAATGAAAGCCTATATTGTACAGTCAGTTCAAAAGCAGTCTCGCTGAATTCAGGGGGGTCTTATTTACTAGCACTCAATGAATAGAATAGAATAGAATAGAATAGAAGAATTTGAAGGGACCTTGGAGGTCTTCTAGTCCAACCCCCTGCTTAGGCAGGAAACCCTACACCACTTCAGACAAATGGTTGCCCAACCTCCTCTTAAAAGCTTCCAGTGTTGGCGCATTCACAGCTTCTGCAGGGCAAGTTGTTCCACTGATTAATTGTTCTAAATCTCCTTAATTCTAAGTTGCTTCTCTCCTTGGTTAGTTTCCATCTGTTGCTTCTTGTCCTGCCCTCAGGGGCTTTGGAGAATAGCTTGACTCCCTCTTCTTTGTGGCAGACCCTGAGATATTGGAAGACTGCCATCATGTCACCTTCTTTTCATCAGACTAGACATACCCAATTCCTGCAACCATTCTTCGTATGTTTTAGCCTCCAGTCCCCTAATCATCTTTGTTGCTCTTCTCTGCACTCTTTCTAGAGTCTCAACATCTTTTTTACATCATGGCGACCAAAACTGGATGCCATATTCCAAGTGTGGCCTTCCCAAGGCATTATAAAGTGGTGTTATTAACACTTCCCTTGATCTTGATTCTATCCCTCTGTTTATGCAGCCTAGAACTGTGTTGGCTTTTTTGGCAGCTGCCGCACACTGCTAACTCACCAGTTGTAAAATATAATATAAAAAGGTAATATAAAACATATTACTGACCAGTAATAACATGGTAAGGCATCCCCCTGGCTATTAATCACTACGAATTAAAGTGGCCTTTACTTCAGGCCTAGGGGGCATATACTAACTAGGGCATATGGGTGAAGTTTACTGATGACCATTATGGGAACAGGATGATGGGCTCTGTGGTTTTTTGGTTTGGTTCAGCAGATTCCTTACATTGCTTTTTTGAACCTCCTGATTTCAGTGGGAATGTGGTTCTGTGGAGATTGGCCATAAAATTATTCCTAATAATATGCCAAGAACACAACTTGATAGCAAAAAAGAAGTGAGCCTTACATGAGGGAGAGTTAAAAATCCAAAAATGGGAATAAGAGGAGAGGAAAGAGAGCGGACAAGGATCCATAAAGAAAGAATGTAAGTGTGCACATTTAAATATAATCCTCTGAAAGATTCCTCCGAGACATTCGTCTCCACAAAGTACAAGTAGCCCTCGACTTTCAACAATTCATTTGGTGACTGTTTGAAATGACTAATGACCATTTTTCACACTTACAACCATAGCAGTATCCACACGGTCACATGAAAAAAAAGTGACTAAGGTCCGTTTTTCACACTTATGACTGTAGCAGTATCCACAAGGTCACATGATCAAAATTCAAATGCTTGGCAACTGGTTCATATTTACAATGGTGGGCAGTGTCCCGGGGGTGTGTGTTCATGAGATCCCCTTTCACGACTTTCTGACGGAGTCAACGGGGAAGCTGGTTTCATTTAACAACCTGCTACTAACTTATTGCAGTGATTCACGTCTTTGCACAACAGTGGAAAAAGGAAAAGCCCCCCTCAGATGAAAGTGTTATTAAAAATAATAATTAGAATGCGCAGAGATGGACAGATTAACGCTAAAAATAAAGGAGAAGGAAGAAACCAAATACTTTTTAACATGGGACCTGTTTTACCAATAGTTAACTAACAGACACAGAGGTTAGAAATTAAAGAGGCTAAGAGAATGATTAATTATATAAAGAAAGCTTTCTAATATGGATAAAAGTCAATATGATTATTATTATGCAATTATTTTTAATGATACATATATTATGATAATCATTATGATTGTCGTTTATTTTTTCCCCCAATTTTTTTTGTTTCATTTTATTTAAAATACATACATTCAATTCATCTTTCATTTAATGGTGTGTCATCTGGATACAAATATCTTGTGTGATAACAGTTAAATTTTACAACCATATTCATTATTTTAATATTAATTCTCTATTCTCATCTCATTCTTATCGTATTGGTATACAAGTTATTTCTATTACTATAACATTCCTCTTCTTAACGTATTCAATTCTATGAACATATTTTCTGTATTTCACAGGCCTCTTAATTATTTCTAGCTTTCATATTTTTTCTCTAGCCATTGATAAAATAATTCCCATATCTGGCTTATTGTTTCTTTTGTTGTTCAAAACCAACTGTATTTGGACAACATGCTGTTCATATAGATACTGAGTTCTTTAGGTTTATTAAAGAAAAATGTGTCAATAAAATACAGACATTAAAAAGAAACCCCAATTGCAGCGATTCACTTAGCAATGGTGGAAAGAAAGATTTGTAAAATGGGGCAAAACGCAGTGAGAACAACAACGGTCTCACTTAGCAACAGGAATTCAGGGCTCAGTTGTGGTCGTATGTCGAGGACTACCTGTCCAGGGAAAGAGTAGGAGAAGGCCTTGCGTTCAAAAGCGGAAAGAAATCCTTGCTTTTTTGGCTGCCTTCCTTAGTGTGGTCACCAGTGGCGATGTAAACTAAACAGTGTCATCCACACGCAAGAGAGGCCTTAGTAGAATATTAGGGAGGATTAATTCAGTTTGTGGACTCTTTTGAGAAAATAACACAAAAACACACCCTCACAAGGAGGGGGAAAGAGGCAGAGTTCCTGGGAAAGGGCAGTGCTGGCTTCAAGCCTAAACAGAGACATTTCACGCTGCACGATGTTTCTCTGGTTTTGCGTGTTGGGTCCCTAAACCCGAATACGAGTAGTCCTCAAGTTACGACCACAGCCAAGCCCAACGTTTATGTCGCTAAGTCAAACAACTGTTAAATGGATTTGCCCCGTTTTTACTTTTTTTTTTTTGTGCCATGGTTAAGCTAATTGCTGCATTTGTTAACTTTAATAACACGATTGTGGAGTGAATCTACATTCCCCTTTTGACTTGGCTTGTCGGTCGTTAAATGTGAAAACTGGTCATAAGCCCCCTTTTGGGGGAGGTGCCGTTGTAACTTTGAACGGTCGCTCAGTGAATGGCTGTTAAGTCAAGGACTACCTGTTCGTGCAGAAAATAAAGGAGCTGAGTGGCACTCTGTAGAAACTCAGAGGCTCTCTTATTTCATCGGCCCGCTGCCGACTTTGTGCAAAGCTTGAAGATGGACAGTTAGAAAGCTGGGACAACTGGACTTGTTCGAGCTTCCAAACTGCATCCAGTTTTGTTCACCACATTATAAAAAAGATGTTGAGACTCTAGAAAAAGTGCAGAGAAGAGCAACCAGGATGATTAGGGGACTGGAGGCTAAAACATATGAAGAACAGTTACAGGAACTGGACTTGGCTAGTCTAGTGAAGAGAAGGACCAGGAGAGACATGATAGCAGTCTTCCAATATTTGAGAGGCTGCCACAGGGAGGAAGGGGTTAATTTCTTTTCTAAAGCGCCTGTAGGCCAGACAAGGAATAATGGATGGAAACTGAACAAGGAGAGATTGAACCTGGAAATAGAGAAACTTTCTGACAGTTGAGAACAATGCTTGTCCTCGGAAGTTGTGGGAGCACCATCACTGGAGGCTTTCAAGAAAAGATTGGGCTGCCATTTGTCAGAAATGCTGTAGGGTCTCCCGCTTGGGTGGTGGGGTTGGACTAGATGACCTACAAGTTCCCTTCCAACTCTGATTATCTGTTATCTGAGCTACCCTCCCCGCCCTGCCTCTAAATGGTCTCTCTTCCGGAGAAGAGTCGTACAAATTTCTGGCCTGCAAGGAGTCCATCCATTTGCTCTTAGGGACCGATGGGAATCGGTCCAAAGCAGCAACTCCTTCCAGAAGCTAATTCAAAAATTATTTGGCGGAGTCTTGGCATCTGAAGTGGAAAAACACTTCGAGCGGAATTATATTCCACTCATTATCAGTATTATTTCTTCTTCTTCTTCTTCTTCTTTTTCTACTGCGCTCTGATACACAATCTGATAGGTGCATGGTGGTGTTGGGAATGATGGGGAAAGTAAAAATAACCGTGTGACTCAAAATCGAAAAGGGGGCGACATGGTAGCAATATTCCGATATCTCGGGGATTGCCACAAAGAAGGGAGAGTCAAGCTGTCCTCCAAAGCACCGGAGGGCCTTTGTATGTACATGATCATAACGACCGTGACGATGTTTATATTTTAGCATTCTGGACACCTAGAAAACACACTGTTCGGTATAGAAATGGAATTTGTGATACGAAACAATAAAAATATTTATTATAAAAAGGGGAAGAAGCAGCAGCAACGGGTGGGAACTCAATCAAGGAGAGAAGCAACTTAGAACTACGGAGAAATTTCCAGACAGAACAATTTACCAGTGGGAGAACTTGCCTCCAGAAGTTGTGTGTGCCCCAACACTGGAAGTTTTTAAGAAGAGATTGTACAACCGTTTGTCTGAAATGGTATAGGGATTCCTGCCTGAGCAGGGGGTTGGACTAGAAGACCTCCAAGGTCCCTTCCAACTCTGCTATTCTGTTATATTTTGTTCCAATTCTCTGCTCTATTCTATTCTATTCTATTCTATTCTATTCTATTCTATTCTATTCTATTCTATTCTATTCTATTCTATTCTATTCCATTCCATTCCATTCCATTCCATTCCAATTTCACAAGAAAGAAAAAAAATATTTATCCAAATCTAGTCCAGGAACACAGTAAGCTGGCTGAGAGGAGAATTGGAACCAACCACTGAGAGTTTTGGAACCGCTACCTTGTCTCCTTGTCAATTACTATGGAATTCTGATGATCTATAATAACCTAAGACAAGGCTGAGCCATGCAAACAAGTCCTCCACCAGCCTTATACACTCCAAGTGTGGGGTATGTCGAGGCCCACAAGTACTATTGTCACAAAGGCTTCTAGAAGTTGAACGACTACTTCCTCAGAGGGCCCTTGGTGGAGGACAGCTGTGGTTGACCATTGTCGACTGTCAACACTAACACCTGCATAGCTGGGCTCAATATTGTACGGAGATCTATTTTTGTTTTTTTGTGATCCGTGCAAATCCATCGCTTTTCCGTGTTGGTTTATCAATAAAGGAGAATATTTGTAGCTCAGGGTTGAAACGAGATGTCCTCGGTGCCCTCTGTGCTTGCTTTTGTTTTCTTGCAAACGTTTCGTTACGCAGGTTAGGCAACGTTGTCGGTGCTAGTAGCTTCATTACCTCATCGGGGTAATGAAACGTCTGCAAGAAAACAAGCAAGCTCAGAGAGCACCAAGAACCCCATCACTGTGTGGTTCATTCAAGGAATCGTAGTTAAGCTAATGCGTGTTTAGTGCAATGTCTGAACCAGATCATTTGTCTCTTTCTGTGAGAAGGAGAGAAGCTCCTTTTGATCGGCCAGAACAGTGTTTCTCCATCCTGACCATCCCAAAGGCACTTCTTTTCAAGAGGCAACTGGACTTTCTGGTTTTTCTTTTGAAGACGTTTCACTTCACACCCAAGAATCTTCTTCAGCTCTGACTGGATGGTAGGGGATAGAAGGATTGATACTCCTTGCCGACCGCTGGTCATTTGCATTGTTTTAGTTTAAACCTCCAAGTGGCCTCGGCGACTCTCTACAAAGAATGCGAATGACCAGCGGTCTGCAAGGAGTATAAATCCTTCCATTCCCCACCATCCAGTCAGAGCTGAAGAAGCTTCTTGGATGACAAGTGAAAGATCTTCAAAGAAAAACCAGAAAGGTCAGTTGCCTCTTGAAAAAGCACCTTTAGGACAACCATGTCCTGGATCAGGGGTCGCCAACCTTTTGGACCTCAGGGACCACCAAACTCATAATTTTAAATCCTGCGGACCAGAGATCCTGGAAAAATGCCCCCCAAAACAGTCTGCAGGAAAATTCCCCACCCCGTTTTCCTACCGATCGATCATTCTTTAATTTGGGATCGCAGGATGTGGTCTCCAGCTCCGTTCTCAGGGGGAGATAGAGAGAGACTTTTGGCTTCATGCAAGGAAAGCAGCAGAAGCAGCAAGAGTCTTTCTTTCTCTCCTCCAAACTCCGTCAAAATAGTGCAGCCTTGGAGCAGGATGCCTTGCAGGTTCCCAAAGACTCATTTCTGGCGGAGTTTGGGGGAGAGAAAGAAAAACTTTTGCTGCTTTCCTTGCGTGCAGCCAAAAGCAGAAAAAGAAAGAAGCGGAAAGAAGCAGCCCGATGGCCAGGCCAGGCCAGGCGCATGGGGCATGTGGGGCAAGTTCCCTCCTCTGCCCTTTCCCCCACTCCCCTACCTTGTGTTATTCGCAATTCAAGCAACGTAAGCCTTGTGTTCCCATGCAACCTGGATTAGTTGCTTTGGGAGGTGCTTTGGAAGGGAGATTTCTCTGCAGACCACCCAAATTTTCTCATGGACCACCAGTGGTCCCCATCCTACTGGTTGGCGACCACTGGCCTGGATGACTGAGAATCTCCACAGATACTCAGTCTTGGCTATTCACAGGTGTTTGAAATTCAAATCCCAGAATTCCATAGCCGGCATGGCTGCTGATGGGAATTCTGGGAACTGAAGCCCACATATATGGAAGTTGACAATACTGGGAGACATTGGGCTAGAGACCAAATGAGAGAAGCGACCGGCCTCGGATTCCTGAGTTCCATGTCTGAATGGAGATCTGGATTCTAGTCCTTAAGCCCCATCCACAAGCACAACACATCAGGTCTCAATTACACACGTGTTGCGGATACGAGTTTAGTATCGTTGGTTAAAAATCGGGCAGATTCTCCAAAAGACTGCAGGATATGAATGTCCCACATTGAGTATCTGTCAGTTGACCGGGCTTTAAAATACAGCTTGGCTGGCTTGTTTGAGTCACTTAATAAACTATTTCTTTGTGGTGCACTTGTTGTCTGCTGGTTTTTTTTAATTATGTACACCACGAGGAGGAAATGGAACAAGCTGGAAAGGAATGTAAATGGAATGTATTTAGTTATTGTTCTGGGCCACCCACTGCTTTTTAGAGGGCAGCTCTTGGCATGCCACAGTCTTGGATCCACAGAACAAAACAAAAGTACACCCCAGATTTAATCAGCGCCTCTAAACCGAAACTACCAAGTCTTTCAGCTGTTGCACCATCTTTCCTTCCAGAAATCAAACAAGCGAGGAAGTCCTGGAAGTTGGAAAAATGGTCTTCTGGGCCTCTTGTTTTGTTTTTTTAAATACTAAAGCAGGGAGCACAATTATACTGTTAAAATTTCACGGGGGAGGCCCAGAAGTTAGCAGTCCCTGTCTGAGCTTATCCTGCCAGCTGAAGCCACCAGGCAGGGAAAGAAGAGTTAAATCTCCAAACTGTGTTTGCACCCCAAGGGAGAGCCAAAGGTCAGGGATGCGTTTCTGGCTTATGTCTCTGTGGAGATGTAAATCGAGTGAGCGGGCGCTTGCAGAAAAATAGGGAAGGGAAAAAGACCTGGCTCTTAAGCCCTTCCAAAGCCGTCCTTCTTCGGTCTCTCTCTTTCTCAAAATACACTTTGTGCCAAACGCCATCGCTTTTCCTTGTCGTCCTGGCACTGCCAGCAGTTGCTAAGCCATCCATCTGGATAGCTTCCCCTTGCAGCCCCTCCATCCAGCCCAAAATCAGAGGAATGCCCGGCGTGTAAACAGCTGAAGACCAGGGGCCAGGAGATCTGCTCCTGGGAATCTCCAGCAAAGCTGCAGGCAAGGGCATACGAACTAACCAGCCTCCTAAACTGGGAAAAAAATCCCAAAGGGGACATCTAAGTATTTTTCTTCTTTTTTGCTTCTTCTCATTGTGTGGAGAAAAGACCACAAGCCTCAAGCGGGCAGGAAAGTGTCTCTTTGGCTCTGGGGAAGCTATAATTCACCTGCTCTCTCTCTGCCTTTGAGAGGAGAAAAGAGCCAAATACTGTATAGTGACAGGGAGACAATTAAAATAAAAGATAGCAAATAAAGCCAGAAAAATGGAAAGGACCGGGAAAGCAATATGAGCTTGTGGAGAATAGGGGCTGTAATCCAACACATCTAACACCAGCAAGCCCCCACCCACCCCATGAGAACATGTAATGTTGTGTATTTGTGGGTTTTTTTTTTTGTCATTTGCGGCCTCACTGCCTTAAAATACAAATTGAGGAGGGAGGGCTGTCTTGGGATCCCTTCAATGGGGCTAATTGGAGCGCCAAAGTCCATGGGTAACGACTTTGTAAAGCGCTTTGCTGAACCGGTCCGAAACCGGCAGGAAAGAGGGCGCGCGGGGGGGACCAGCCGATTAAAAAGACAGAAGAAAGTACCCCTGGAACCCCCTCAACGAGAGAGAGAGAGAGAGAGAGAGAGAGAGAGACAGACAGACAGACAGACAGAGACAGAAAGAGGGAGGGAGGAGATGGGGGGGAGAAGGAGAGAGGGGAGGGGAAGGGAGAGAGAAGGAAGGAGAGAGAGAAAGAAGGAACAAAGGAGAGAGAGAGAAAGAAGGAAGGAAGGAGAGAGAGAGAGAAGAAAGGAGAGAGAGAGATGGAAGGAGAAAAGAGAGAAAGAAAAGAGAGAGAGAAGGAAGGAGAGAGAGGGAGAGAGATGGAAGGGGAGAGAGAGAGAAGGAAGGAGAGAGAGAGAGATGGAAGGAGAAAGGGAGAGAAAGAAGAAAAGGGAGAGAGAGAAAGAAGGAAGGAGAGAGAAGGAGAGAGATGGAAGGGGAGAGAGAGAGAAGGAAGGAGAGAGAGAGATGGAAGGAGAAAGAGAGAAAGAAGGAAGGAGAGAGAGAGATGGAAGGAGAAAGAGAGAGAAAGAAGGAGAGAGAGAAAGAAGGAAGGAGAGAGAGATGGAAGGAGAAAGAGAGAAAGAAGGAAGGAGAGAGAGAAGGAAGGAAGGAGAGAGAGGGAGAGAGATGGGAAGGGGAGAGAGAAAAAGGAAGGAGAGAGAGAGAGATGGAAGGAGAAAGAGAGAGAAAGAAGGAAGGAGAGAGAGATGGAAGGAGAAAGAGAGAAAGAAGGAAGGAGAGAGAGAGAGAAGGAAAGAAAGAGAGAGAGATGGAAGGAGAGAGAAAGATGGAAGGAGAGAGGGAGAGATGGAAGGAGAAAGAGAGAGAAAGAAGGAAGGAGAGAGAGAAGGAAGGAAGGAGAAAGAGAGAGATGGAAGGAGAGAGAGAGAGATGGAAGGAGAGAGGGAGAGATGGAAGGAGAAAGAGAGAGAGAAGGAAGGAAGGAGAGAGAGAGATGGAAGGAGAAAGAGAGAGAGAAGGAAGGAAGGAGAGAGATGGAAGGAGAAAGAGAGAGAAAGAAGGAAGGAGAGAGAGAGATGAAAGGAGAAAGAGAGAGAAAGAAGGAAGGAGAGAGAGAAGGAAGGAAGGAGAGAGAGAGATGGAAGGAGAGAGGGAGAGATGGAAAGAGAAAGAGAGAGAGAAGGAAGGAAGGAGAGAGAGAGAGATAGAGAGAGAAAATCAACTCCTTTGCTCGAGAAGATCAAGGAAGAGACGGAAAAGAAAGCAAGCCACGACCCGGGGCACCGCTGCCCTTCGGCCCTCGCTCACCTTCCCCTGGCCAGTTCTCGCGGGCTGCCGGCAACACTCCCGCCCCGCTGCCTCCCAGCAAGAGCGCCCGAGTGCCAGGCGGGCGGCTCCTCCGGCGCAACCCGTCCGCAGCCGCCGCCGCCGCCGCAGCTCCCAAGGCAAAGCCGGTCCCTCCTCCGTCGAAGGGAGCGGCAGAAAGCCCCGCGGGCCAAGCGCGAGGCGTGGGCAGCTACGGGTGGCCCGGTCCTTGGAGAGCGAGCGAGCGCGTAAGAGCCGAGAGGGAGGGAGAGAGAGAAAGCGTGAGTGAATGAGAGAAAGAAGGAAGGAGAGAGAGGGAGGGAGGGAAAGAAGGAGAGAGAGAGAGAGAGAGAGATCCGAGGCGGCGGCGAGCGCAGCGATCCCTCGATCTTCGTGAGGGGAAGTGAGGGAGAAAGGTGGGAGACTCACGGGAGGGAGTTCAGCCGAGGAGCGCCTCTCTCGTGCCCCCCTCCAATGACTAGATAACATAATAAGGCTTTAAAAAAAAAGTACAGGTAGTCCTCAACTTACAACACTTCATTTAGTGACCGTTAGACGTGACAACAGCACTAAAAAAAACGCCACACCACCGTTTTTCACACCAGTTGCAGCACCCCCAGGGCCACATGATTCAAATTCGGAAAGTTGGCAATTGACTCCTTATTTAGCAGCCTTGCAGTGTCCCGGGGTCACTGTCTCACGTTTATGATGGCTGCATAAATGAGAGGGGTCACTTTTTGCTACCTTCCTGGCCAGCCAAGTCAATGGGGAAGCCAGATTCACTTTAATGGCCAGCCGTCTTTTGGCCTGAACCATTGTGGCAAGAGAGATTGCAAAATGGGGCTAAATTCGCTTAACAACTGCCTCGTTGTTAGCCACAGAAATGTGGGGCTCGGTTGTGGTCATAAGTCGAGGAGCACTGGTACCTAAACAAAATCTCTAAAATGACCCAATAAATCAGGAGTCCCCAAACTTGGCCAACTTTAAGACTTGTGGACTTCAACTCCCAGAATTCTCCAGCCACCATAGCTGCAGCATAGCTAGCTGGAGAATACTGGGAGTTGAAGTCCACAAGTCTTAAAGTTGGCCAAGTTTGGAGACCTCTGCAATAAATGGATGCCCCTTAACAGAGCATTCAAGAGCAGTAAATCAAAGCAGCTAATGGGTCATTTCTGAATCTGCAGGGCTAACACACATGCATTAACCATGACATTCAGCGTGCAGCAAGAAAAAGCATGGGAAAATGCATTAAGATTGTTATAATGATAAGATGTATAAGGTTGAGAGTAGTTTTTAATATGAATGTAATCATAGCAAGAAATGTATATTAATTATAAATATTTGCACAAGATATCTGTACCCAGTTGACACACTGTTTAACTGAAAGATGGATTTGTTGTAAAATAAAATAAAAAATGTTTAAAAAAAGAAAAAACATGGGGTGGGGGAGTTTTAAGAGATTCTACTGCTCCCCTATTTTAAGCACTTTAAAATAAACCTTTTTTCCCATTATTTTAAAGCCACTGCCTTCCGTGCTATCTGTGTATGCACGATACCTAATATTTTATTTCTAATGCTCCCGCCGCTATGGACATGGCCCCAATACATTAAAAATAAAATAAAATACAGGTAATCCTCAACTTACAATAGTTCATTTAGCGACCGCTCAAAGTTACAACAGAACTGACACAAGCAACATGACTGTTTTTCATACTTTAGGACCATTTTCCCATGGTCACTGGATCAAAAGTCAAAACAATTGGCAACGGGTTTCATATTTATGACGGTGGCAGCATCCCAGGGTCATGGGGTTCTCTTTTTGTGACCTTCTGACAAGTGAAGTCAATGGGGAAGCCAGATTTCACTTAACAACTGAACAACGGCAGTGATTCACTTAACAACAGCAGCAAGAAAGGTCGTAAAATGGGACAAAATTAACTTAACAATGGTCTCGCTTAGCAACAGAAATTTTGAGGCTCGATTGTGGTTGTAAGTTGAGGATTACCTGTGAAAACCGAAGATCAGGTAGCAATTAAAAGTTACCTGAAAAGGATACAATCAGTATCTACCACGCTACTTTTACAATTGCAATGAAAACAACAAGGTGTGGATATGAAAATCTAGATCTACTTTCTCTTTACTGATAAACAGAGAAACAATGCCAACATATTTGCAATCCTGCCACACACTTGTTGACAAAACACAGGTAGTCCTTGACTTACGACCAGCATTGAGGCCCAGGTTTACCTTGCCAAGTGAGACATCTGTTCGGGGAATTGTACCCCATTTTATGACTTTTCTGGCCACTGTTTGTTAAGTGAATCTCTGTACTTGTTAAGTTAGTAAGCTGGTTGTTAAGTGAATCTGGCTTCCCCATTGACTTTGCTGGTTGGAAGATCCACAAATTGGGGATCACTTGAAGGGGGGGTGTCAAGTGATCCCCAATTTGCAGATCTTCCAGCCAGCAAAGGGGCGTGGCAGGAGACTGTGACCGTCATAACTATGAGTCGGGTGTCAAGCATCTGAATGTTGATCACGTAACCATGGGGAAGCTACGACGGTCATAAGTGTGAAGAATAGCAATAGCACTTAGACTTATGCACCACTTCACAGTGCTTTACAGCCCTCTCTAAAATGGTTTACAAAGTCCCAACAATCTGGGCCCTCATTTTACCTCAGAAGGATGGAAGACTGAGTCAACCTTGAGCCGCTAAGAATTGACCTCCTGGCAGTGGGCAGAGTCAGCGTGCAATACTGCATTCTGACCACTGCACCACCCCGACTCTTAAAAATAGCAATAGCACTTAGACTTCTGTACCGCTTTACAGTGCTTCACAGCCCTCTCTAAGTGCTTTACAGAGTCAGTATTGCCCCCAGCAATCTGGTTATAAGTAGCTTTTTTCAGTGCCATTGTAACTTCGAACAGTTATAAGTCGAGGACTATCTGTAATGTGCAGCTTTAGTGGTGCCCTTGCCAGATTCTTAAACTCTGTCGACAAACCCCCAGATTATAAAGAAATGGAAACAAATGTGACTGGGCATGCGAGGCCTGCCACGGTGCTGAAGCCAACCTCGCACCCTCCTTTTGAGATTTTTATTGATTTACTTATTTACTTATTTAGTCAAGCATGTATTAGATAACAGATATAAGTATAAACATGATTATTAATACATGAAATGGATACGAATAAAAAGGGAACATTGGGACAGGGACGGTAGGCACGTTGGTGCGCTTATGCACGTCCCTTACAGATCTCTTAGGAAAGAGGTAAAGTCAATAGTAGACAATCTAAGGTTAAAGTTTTTGGGGTTTGGGGAAGAAACCACAGAGTCAGGTAGAGTATTCCAGACATTGACCACTTTGTTGCTGAAGTCGTATTTCCTGCAATCAAGTTTGATGCGGTTAACCTTGAGTTTGTATCTATTGTGTGCTCTTGTATTGTTATGGTTGAAGCTGAAGGAGTCATTGACAGGTAGGACATTGCAATAGATAATTTTATGTACTATGCTTAGATCAGACCGAAGGCAGCATAGTTCTAAGTTGTCTAAGCCTAAAATTTCAAGTCTGTGGGCATAAGGTTTTCTGTTGCGAGTAGCGGAGTGGAGGACTCTTCCCGTGAAATATCTCTGGAGTCTCTCGATTGTATTAATGTCCTATATGCAATGTTGGTCTAGCAAATGTTTTGTATGTTTTAATTAGCAGTACAATATTACCGGAGAAAAAGCTACACAGGATTAAGTTAACAACTCTTAATGCCTTTTTGGCTATGTAGTTACAGTGGGCTCTAGATGTCACCTGCAGGAACCCTGGCGTGCAACCCTCAGGGGTACCTGCCTGTTCCAGTCCTACCTGTGCTACCTGGGGTGCTCCTTTTCTCCTGTGTGTTTTGAATGCTGGAAAGAGGGAGGGACTGAAGGAAAAGAACAGATCTCTTAACGTTCTGCCTCTTGCGTCCGTCTCCAAAACACACATTTCCATCTACTGGGAAAATACAGCACAGGCTAGAAGCTGGAAATTTACCAAGCTGAGTTAAAGATTAGTGTAAGAGCTGCTCGCATGCAAAATTTATCCTGCCCAAGGACTGTTTAAAATGGTGTATAACAGAATAACGGAGTTGGAAGGGACCTTGGAGGTCTTCTAGTCCAACCCCGTTCCAGCAGGAAACTCTGTCTGCAAAGTGGGGTACGCACTTACTAGGGGTGCACAAGATGACCCACTGGGACGTGGAGGGAAACATTAGACTGTCTGCTGCTATTTATCAGGGGTGCAAAAATACACAAGAAATCGGTGAGGTTGCTAAGAGCTGACGCAAGTTATACAGAATGCACATAATGTCATACTGTATCTATGGGAGCGTGCTTTAGATTAAAAATAAATAAGAATTTAAGCTAGATTAATATTTAATGTGCAAAATATACAAAACGTAATGGATTGGAACTGTTTTATAATGCAAATGATATTAATGTAGCAATAGACATGTATAATAATTTATAAATAACAGAATAACAGAGTTGGCAGGGATCCCGGAGCTCTTCTAATCCAAACCATATATTATTTTCCACAAATGATTGTCCAGACCTTTCTTAAAAGCTACCAGTGTTCGAACACCCACAACTTCTAAAGGCAAGTCGTTCTACTGGTTGCTTTTTCATACTGACGGGGAATTTCTCCTTAGTTCTAGGTTGCTTCTCTCCTTCCTTAGTTTCCAAACATTGCTTCAAGTCCTGACTTCAGGTGTGTTGGAGAATATGTTGACTCCCTCTCCTTTGTGGCAGCCCCTCAAATATTGGAACACTGCTATCCTGTCACCCCCCTAGTCCTTCTTTTCACTTGTTTAGTGAGAAGAAACGAACAAGCGTGCATTGTGGAAGGCACGCTGAAAATAGCTTTACTGATCAAGGCATTGGATCATCGGAGGAAAACGGTTGTGAGTTAATCTTAACAATCACTGATAATAACCCTCTTTTGTGAGTGAAAACCCCTTCAAGGCAGCTTGGCAAAAAAAAAAAAAACAAAAAAAAAAACACCTTATCATAAAAGGGAGATATCCATTGAAGCCACTCACCTTTGAGGAAGCTCGGCATACGGAGTTGATAGCTGTGAAGTCTTCGGTTCCCTCCAGGAAGAGAAGCAAAAAATAAAAAAAAATAAAAATATGTCAGGACACTGGGACTGTTTCATGCAAATGGTACAGAGAGAAAGAGAGAAAGAGAGAGAGGCGAACTCCCCAACTGAAGGGAGTAACACCTGACTCAGGATGTGACGTGTGACAGGGGTGTATCAGATGTGTGAGAGACAGAGGAGTATAGCCCGAGGCGGTCACATCCCCGCTTGTGTGGAATAAACACAACGGGTGTGGGGAAAGGAAAGGTCACACGCATTCGCCTTCAAGCCCTCCGGAGGGAAAAGTGCAAGAGAGGCTTTACTTTCTCTCTGCCAGAGAGTTTTTTTGAACACTCACATTTTCCAGTCTCTCGGGTGGCAAAAAACAACAACAAGAGGAATGCCACAAAATTCAGTGGGGAAACGGGAGTGGGGGGAGGTTTGTTATGGGCGGGCTTGCTATGCGCAACGACGTCCAGGCTTCCCACCGCTTCAAACTGTTCATGTTAGGAAGGCTGAACATGAAAGAATTTCCTCAGGAGCGCCTGTGTGAATCACAACGGACAGGCTGTTGGTATTGCGCTGACGAGCATTTGGCTTAACGGGGGTTTTAGTTTAATTTACAATAGTTTATAAACTAAAGTTTATATGCCACCCTTGGCTGGGGGAGTGCCACACATAGCTTACAGGTTCTCTTCAACAGTTCGTATAGTGACCGTTCGAACCTTACAACGGCACTGAAAAAAAGTGACTTATGAGTGTGTTACACACTTACGACCGTCGCAGCAAATCCCCACAAGCCACGGGATCAAAATTCAGAGGCTTGGCAACTGATTTATACAGATAGTCCTCAACCTTTCATTTAGTGACGGTTCAAAATTATAATGGCGCTGAATGCATTATGACTGTGTTTCACACTTACAACCGTCATGGTCCTGTTATCAAAATTCAGGGGCTTGGAGGCTGATTTATATAAATAGTCCTCGACTTACAACATTTCATTTAGTGACCGTTCAAAGCAGAGGTGGTATTCAGCTGGTTCCGACCAGATCTGGAGAACCGGCAGCGGAAATTTTGAGTAGTTAGGAGAACCAGCAAATATCACCTCTGACTGGAGATTATCCTGCCACGCCCACAGAACCAGTAGTAAAAATTTTTTTAATTCCAACACTTGTTCAAAGTTACAGCGGCAGTGAAACGATGAGCTATGACCGGGTTTCACACTTATGACTGTTGCAGCAATCCCCATGGTCACGTGATCAAAATTCAGATGCTTGGCGACGGTTTTATATGGGTAGTTCTCGACTTACAACATTTCATTTAGTGACCATTCAAAGTTACAACGACACTGAAAAAAATGAATGATGACTGTGTTTCACACTTATGACCGTTGCAGCTTCCCCATGGTCACATGATCAAAATTTAAATGCTTGGCAACTAACTCATATTTGTGAGGGTTGCAGTGTCCCAGGGACATGTGACTTTCTGACAAGCAAAGACAGATTCACTTAGCAACTATGTTACTAACTTAAATGCTACAGTGATTTGCTTAACAACCATGGCAAGAAAGGTCATAAAATGGGGCAAAATTCCCTTAATGACTGTCTCACTTGGCAACAGGCTCAATTGTGGTCGTAAACCAAGGACTACCTATAATCATGGTTAGGGCAAAAGAGTTCTCAATGAAGAAACCAAAGCTTTTAGTCCCAATCGCTCTGCCATTTTGCGGTGGGGCAAAGAATTCAGAAAAGAGGTTATTACAGGTAGTCCTCAACTTATGACCACAATTGAAGCCAACATTTCTATTGTTAAGTTAGACATTTGTTAAGGGGCTTTTGCCCCATTTTACGACCTACCCACATTTATTAAGTGAACCACTGCAGTTGATAAGTTAGTAAACCCGGTTGTTAAGTGAAGCTGGCTTCCCCATTTGACTTGGCTTGTCAGAAGGTCACAAAAGGGGATCACATGACCTCCCGGGACACAAACATGAATCAGTTTCCAAGCGTGTTAATTTGGATCACATGATCTTGGGGATATAAGCAGGGGTGGGCTTCAAAAAGTTTAGCAACTGGTTCTCTGGCCGGTTGTTGGGTGGGCGTGGCCATGGTGGGTGTGGCCTAGTCGGCCTTCTGCACCACGGGAAGGGGGTGTTTTCACCCTTCCCGGGCTCCAAAGGCTTTCCTTCAGCCTCCTGGAGGGTGAAAATGGCCTCCCCGGGCTCCGGAGGCTCTCTGGAAGCTGGAAACGGGCCCATTTCTGCCCTTCCCAAACTTCTGCGAGGCCCATTTTTCTCCCTCCCTGAGCCTCCATGCGAGCCCTGCATTTACCTGGGATCCCAAATGGGCCACGTGGGGACTCCTGGGAAGGGCCGGTAGGGCAGCCAGTCATTGGAACCACTGGTTCAGCGAACCAGATGTAAAATTAGCATCCGGTTCACACAAACCGGTGCAAACCAGTAGCCACCCACCCTTGGATGGAAGTGTGAAAAATGGCTCTACGTCACTTTTTGCAAGGATGTTGTAACTTTGAACAGTCACTAAATGAATGGTTGTAAGTCAAGGACTGCCTGTATAAGTAGAAGTTGGGAACGCTGCAAAAAAGGCCTTTGGCTTCTGAAGCTGCCAAGAACCCCCACCCCAACCCTCCACCTCAAGATTGACAGGTGATAAAATAAGAACCAGCCCGTTGCTTGTTCCCCTTTTCTCTAGTGGAATCGATTCCCCAGTTTAACTGGTTTCTCTGGGTTTCACAATTCTCAGGATTGACTAGTTTGTGGTTAAAAACTCGAGGCTAAAAACCCAAGGTCGATAAATGTTTTGCATACTCGTAATACTGCATTCCTATTGGACAGATACTGCCGCCTAGCGATTGGTAGATAACAACAGTTCTAATTGGCCGCCTAAGCGGCGGGAGTTTTAAATAAATGCCATTGGTTGCGAGCCACCAGCAGCCGCTATAAAAAGGGCTGCCGCGGCTTGACTTTAGTTGAAGTTACTGATAGTTTAATAAAGAGCTGAATTCAACTCCGGTCTCGAGTCTGCTTTGTTCTGGCGATAGAACAATAAGAATGAGCACCGGTGGAAAAGGAAGGAGCTGAGCCCCTCTGACCAGCTGCTCAGCCAAGGGATGTAAACAACACCGCAACCAGGCCCAAAACTTTCAAAAATTCTTCCTCCCTTCAGATTCCTCTTGTTTATCACTAGAATGTACAAGAAGAAATCCTTGTTTCTATTATCAGCCAGATAGAAGTAAGACGTTCTCACTAACCGCTTTGAATGGAGCAGACTTCCTTCAACCTTGTACCTTCTAGATACAGGCAGGTCTCAACTTACAACCGTTTGTTTAGGGACTGGAAAAAAAGCGACTCATGGCTGTTTTTCACACTGATAACCCGTTGCAGCATCTCCATGGCCACGCAATGGAAATTTGGATGCTTGGCAACCGGCTAATATTTATGGTGATCGCCGTGTCCCAGGGTCATGTGTGACAAGCATTCTGACAAGCCAAGTCAATGGGGAAGTTTTAACGACCCTATTACTAGCTTAACAACTACAGGGATTCGCTTAGCGACAGTGGCAAGAAAAACGGGGCAAAACTCAATCAACAATTGTCTCCCTGAGTGAGATTTGGGGCTCGACTATGGTCGTAAGCTGAAGACAAGCTGTAATCCTGATCTTCAGTCCACAGAACAACTAATCAGCACCGCTCTATCAGGTAGGACAGGGGTGCAAAACTCAAGGCCCAGGGGCTGGACCTGGTCCATGGGGTGCTTCGATCTGGCTGCCCTGGAAATAGTGAAGGCCCAGCCCACAGTGCTTCTGCCAGCAAAAATGGAGCTCTGTTTTCGCCTGCAGAGTTGTGTCAAGCCCAAAATTGATATGCATGTAGCCATTTTATTTAGTCTTATTATATATTCCTTTTCTTTCTTTCTTTCTCTTTGCTGGTTATGGGGAGAATGGTTTCGGGCTTGCCACATTCCTAAGATGGGAGGAGTGGAGATAGAGAGAGTTGTTTAGGCTAGGTGGTTCTCCTTCCCGTGGGAACGAAAGCTGACCCTGCTGAGACCTGGAGGTGGAGATTGATGACACTAGGCGACGTTGATTTACTTCTATTGGAGAATGTGACTTTGGGGGGCTGTTTCTAACTCCCAATATTATGTGGTGTAATTCTGGGTTGTGTCAGATCTGGAATTACAAGAGACTTTGCCAATTTGATGTTTTCCTAAATAAAATAAATTGTTTTGGAAGGTGGACTTTGCCCTTTTCTTTTTAAATGGATTTCATCACTTGGAAACCTGACGGGTTGCAGGAGGCCGTCGCAGCCGGAAACTGAGCTCAGGAGCCCATTTTCACTGGCAGAGCTTTTGGGTCACCACAGGCTCCCATGACAATGAGCTGACCACGCCCACACTGGCCACACCCACCATGTTCCCCCCCCCCCCAAAGTCAAACACAACCCTGATGTGTCCCTCAATGAAATTCAAGTTTGACACCCCTGAAATGGGAGTTGGTTTCAATGAGCAATGGTTGAACCTTGCCTAAACTTCATTGCTATGAGAGGAAGTTGATTCAACATTCAAATTGCTCCTTTATTTATCTTCCACCCATCTCCATTTGATCACCCATCACAAGAATTATTCACAGCACAATATTTGCTGCAAGTCCCTGACTATACAGTCATAAATTCCAAATGACTTTGTCAATTGCAGCCAAGCAATTCCTATGCCTGCTTTTATTCAAGAAAGTTTTGCTAACTTGATCAGGCAGACTGCACTACGGTTCCAATAATTTGCCCACAATCAGCCGAGCGACTTGTGAGAAGTAGAAGTAACTATCATGGGATGACTTTTAATATTATATCCTACAATAAGCCTTGGCTTTGTGTCCCCAGGACTGTGGAATGAGGAAGTCAGAGGTTGTGTAATAGGACAAGTGAAGGCTTGCTGATTAAATAACCAATTGACAAAGATAGATAATAGGATTGTTCCCTCCCTTATAACCACAGAGACACTTTTTAGTGCATGTGGGCTGTGTTGGTAAAGATTCTCTAGCAACTGTCTAATAGGCAGAAATGCAGGTGGCCCCAAAAGCTATTCCTGACCCAGAAAAGGGTGTTGAATTTCTGCTTTTTTTGATGGTAATGGTATTTGTAGTAATCCCATAAAATGTGTATTTACTTATCTATCTCCCTCTGCTTCCAGATGGTAACCACAGTTCTCCAAGGCCTTGGGTGATAGTTTTTCCCCCACTTTAGCTAGAAAGTCAAATCAGTTGACATATTAAGCCTTGACTTTTTGGAGCCACAGTTAGGATATGCAATGGCTCAGCGGTTAAAGATGCTGAGCTTGTCAGCTGGAAAACTGACAGCCGGGTTCGAGACCCAAGCACTGCACATCAGGGTGAGAGCTCTCATTACTTGCCTCAAGCTTCTGCCCACCTAGCCGTTTGAAGGCATATACATGCAAGTAGATAAATAGGTACCACTTCGGTGGGAATGTCTTCTGGCCACGCTGGCTCCCACAGCTAAGAAACGGAGATGAGCATCAGAAATGAACATTGGTTTGGTTTGTTGACTGAGTCACAGCTATAATTGCACTCAGACAGTATTATTACCAAACACAATCGATAAAACCATCACTGGCTGAGTTGACATCTTGCTCTAAGCTGCACAAATGGTTTTGGATTTACGACCACAACTTGAAACCATAATTTCTGTTGTTAGAAAGAAAGGTGTTACGTGAGCCGCACCCAATAGTTGTTAAATGAATCGTATAGTCCTTAAGTGAATCCAGTTTCCCCCACTGACTTTGCTTGTTGGAAGCTGGCTAGGAGGATCACAAATGGCAACCACCTAACCCCAGGATGTTGCAACCATCGTAAATTCACACAGGTTGAAAAGTGCTTGAGTTTTTGGTCCCATAACCGCAGGGATGTTTACAACAATCATAAATGCAAGGACTGGTTATAAGCCACTTTTTTCAATGCCACAGTTGCTAAATGAATACTTGTAAGTCGAGGACTACCTGTAAATCATTGCAGACTTCAATAGACAAGCTAATAAAAGCCACCAGGTCACCGCATTGGATGAATACAATCCATAGAATCGGGATCAGAATAGAGCTGGAAGGGACCTTGGAGGTCTTCTAGTCTAGCCCCCCTGTTCAAGCAGGAGAGACCCTATACCACTAGTTATCAAACTAGATTTCATTGTGGGCCGCATCAGCGTTGTGGTTGTCCTTGGGTGGCCCTGGCACCAATGGGGATCCTGGCTCCCCAGGGTCATATGATCCAAATTCAGAAACTTGGCAACCGTCTCAGATTTATGACAGTTGCAATGTCATGTGACTTCCTTTTTGCGACCACTTCTGACAAAATCAATGGGGAAGCCGGATTCACTCAACAGCCGTGTTAGGAACTTAACAACTGCAGTGATTCGCTTAACAACTATAGCAAGAAAGATCATAAAATTGGGCAAAAGCAGAGGTGGTATTCAGCAGGTTCTGACCAGTTCTGGAGAACCGGGAGCGGAAATTTGAGTAGTTCAGAGAACCGGCACATACCACCTCTGACTGGCCCCGCCCCCATCTATTCTCCTGAGTGCCAGCTGATTGGCTGGGTCTTCTTTCGTTGCCCTGCACAGGAGAACGGAGCTGGAAAGCAGGTTAGTGGACTGGGGGGGAATGGAGATTTTTCAGTATCCTTCCCCTGCCATGCCCACCAAGCCATGCCCACAGAACTGGTAGTAAAAAATTTGAATCCCACTACTGGGCAAAACTCTCTTCACCAATGTTTCGCTTAGCAACATAAAGGTTGGGCTCAATTGTGGTTGTAAGTCAAGGACTACCTGTAGTTCTGAAAGCACTTAACAAACTGCCCTCAGCATGTTTGCAGAGCATATATTCTCATTTTCCAAACACACAGTCACACTCTCACACACACACAAACGGCTTTGTGTTTGGAACAACTGCCATCTTAAAGCTTCCTTACATGAGTCAGTTTGTTTTTCCCCTCACCCTTCCCCAGCCTTGCATAAACAAGCAAGCCTCCTTCCGTACCCTCGGAAGTAACCTTTTCTAACTTACCATAAGGGTGCAAGTACGAGAACATGAACAGGCAACCTGGGCCTGCAGGACAGATCCTCCACCAACGAGTCCCTGGAACTGGATTCGCACCTCGCGCTGAACCGCAACGTGGCCGGTTGCTTCAGCAAAGTTTTGCAATGTGGATTTGCAAAGCCATCGTTTCTGAGCATGGTGTGTTGAGTGAACCCCGGCCTGCGGATGATTCATTTCACACAGAGGTTGTAGCTTTTTGTCCCTGGTATAAATGCCACCCAAGCCTACAGAGGCAGGATTTTAAGAGTGCTCAGCTCTGAAATGCATCAGAAATACAACAGGCACAGCAGTTCGGTGCAGAAGGACATCAGCGGTCAGCCCTGTGTGACAACCACAGCTGTCCCTTGGATTTAAGAAGGAATGAAGAGAGACAAAGTGTTGACAGACGTAGGATTATAAATCCTTGAGAAGAGGCACACCAGAAATTGGAAGCATTTAACCCTCTGAATTTTTCCCTTGCAAGTCAACAAGATAAGACAAAATCATTCCCTTCTACCCAGCCAAGCTGCTGATCCCTGTTACTCCATTTTGTCCAATTTCATTGGCAGAGACTCCCAGAAGTGCACTTTCACTTTTCCCAGGAAAATTTTCCTCAGAAAAACAGAATATAACAGAATAACAAAGTTGGAAGGGACCTTGGAGGTCTTCTAGTCCAACCCCCTGCTCAGGCAGGAAACCCTATACAATTTCAGGCAAATCGTTGTCCAATCTCTTCATTAAAAATTCCAGTGTTGAGACACTATATACAGGAGTCTCTGTGGTTAAATTGGGAGAAGATTAAAAGACAATGTTATTTGAAAATTCCAGTCTGGCTATCGACTATTGAAGCATTTTCTTATCCTATAATATACAAAAAGGAACAAACAGTTAGATATGGTGAAATACTGAATGAAAACGGTGAACTTAAATCTATACAAAAACTAGAGGAACAAGGTATAAAGATGAATTGGTTTTCATATGCGCAAATACATTCAAGGTATGATAAAGATTCTAAAACAGAAGGTTTCTATGATAAATTGACTGACAGATAAGATTTTGACAGGTACTGATGAAAAGGTGATTAAAAAATTGTATGGATATTTATTAGAAATTAAACTAGAAGAAGAACAAGTTAAAGAAACTGTGATTGCTTGCGGGAAGAATTTTGGATATGGGATTGATCTAGAGACATGGCAAAAATTGTGGTCTCAAAATTATAAAATGACAATGTCAACAGCATATAAAGAAAATTTGTATAAGATGTTTTACAGGTGGCACTTTCCCCCGACAAGAATAGCAAGAATGTTCAAGAATAAATCCAAAAACTGTTGGAAATGGCATCAGACACCTAGCTCATATGTGGTGGACCTGTGCGGATGCTAAAAAATACTGGACTAAAATCCACACGTGGTTGGAAAAAATGACAAAAAAGCATATAGATTTGAAACCAGAAATATTTTTATTGGAAATTTTACCTGAAATATATAGTAAAGACTTGAAATACCTGATTGTAAATGTATTAACAGTGGCCAGGATTGTATTTGCTAAAAACTGGAAAAATGAGAAAATACCATCACAGGAGGAAATCATTAAGAAAATATTGGAATGTGCTGAAATGAGTAGATTGACATTTGAAATTAGAGAACAAGATGATAAACAATTTTATAAAATTTGGAATCTATTCTATCAATCATTAGACAATAAAATATAGTAATGGAATATGTAGACTTTTAGAAAATAATAAAAATGTATTCTTTTCTTATTATATCTACAAAATGATTCTAGGATAGATCTGGGATGATAATATGAATTGTCATAAAACAAATTAAGTAAAATATGATCATTTTGTAAACATGAATGAATAAAAGTATAGTCAAATGATTGATTAATAATGATATTAATGTATTTAATATATTGATTGAAAATACGAGATTATATATAATGTAATTATAATTGAAGACTATGAAATGGAAGCACAAAACAATTTGTAAACCAACCGGCACGCTGTATGTACATATATGGAAGATGGCCTGATGTTTTTATGTTTTGTTTGTTTATGTTTGTTTTAAAAACCAATAAAAATTTATATAAAAAAAAATTCCAGTGCTGGAGCTTTCACAACCTCTGGAGGGAAGTCATTCCACTGGTTAATTGGTCTCACTGTCAGGAAATTTCTCCTTCGTTTTAAGTTGCTTCTCTCCTAGATTAGTTTTCACCCATGGCTTCTTGTCCTGCCTTCAAGTGCTTTGGGCCCTTCTTCTTTGTGGCAACCCCTTAAGACCTATGCAGGGGTGGGATTCAAATTTTTTAACAACCGGTTCTGGCTAAGTTGGTGGGCATGGCTTGTGGTCATGTGACTGGGTGGATGTGGCTTGGTGGTCATGTGACTGGCTGGGCGTGGCCAACTCAACATCACTCACATTGAGGCACGCATTTGCTCGCCTGGCCTCTCATGACTGTGGGGATGCTGCAACAGCCGTAAGTGTGAAAAACAGTCATAAGTCACTTTTTTCAGTGCCATTGTAACTTTGAGTGGTCACTCCACACAAGCAAAGTACCAATAAAGGAAGGGGAAAAAAACTTCAGAGAAGTTCCTAAGACAGGAAGTCTAGTCCTGCCAAGAATGTAATAAGGGTTAACGGAGAGGCAGTTTCTGTAAGCAACACCAGAATGTTTCCTTCCTGCCTTCCTTACAGGACTAGGCCAGTAATTTCTCCTAACAACCGGTTCTCTGAACTGCTTAGAATGTTAGCAACCGGTTCTAGCGAATAGGTGCGAACTGGTAGAATCCCACCCCTGGACCTATGATGGTAAACCTATGGCACAGTTCCAGAAGTGGCATGTAGAGCCAACTTAGTCAGCAAACGAGCCGTCACCCCGGAGCAGGTCCACTGTGCATGTGCGCCCGCCACGCGCCTGCCAGCTGATCATCAGGTAGCTGCTGTGCATGTGTGGAGGGCGAGTGGGAGACACACATGTATGCTCAGAAAAGCACGGGGCACGCAGGGGGGTCACGTGCGCATGCACAGATGTGCATGCACAAACACGTGGCGTGCATGTGGGGGGTTGTGTGCGCATGTGCAGTGGGTGTGGAGGGGCCCATGTGCATTGCCTTATGGGTGTTTGGCACGCAAGGACGGAAAGCTTAGCCATCACTTTCTTAAGGCAACGGGTGTCAAACTTGCGGCATCACGTTGCCATCACGTGATGTTTTTGCAATGTTTTTCCCATTTGCGGGATTGGGGTGGGCATGGCCTGCGTATGATACATCCAGCCCGCAGGGCACCAGTTTGACACACACACCCCCCCTTAGAGAGCTAATTCCTTCCCTTTATAAGCTTTATAGCGTTTTTTTTTTTTTTGCACCCTTACAACCTTTGTAGCATCCCCAGGATCAGGTGATCAAAATTCAGGTGCTTGGCAGTTGGTTCGTATTTATGACCATTGCTGTGTCCCAAGGTCATGTGATCCCCTTTTGCAACTTTCTGACAAACAAAGTCAATAGGGAAGCCAGATTCACTTAACAACCGTGTCAGAGGTGGTATTGAGCAGGTTCTGACCAGTTCTGGAGAACCGGTAGCAGAAATTTTGAGTATTTTGGAGAACCGGCAAATCCCACCTCTGACTGGAGATTTTACAGTCTCCTTCCCCTGTCACGCCCAGCAAGCTACGTCTACAGAACCAATAGTAAAAAAAAATCGAATCCCACCACTGAACCATGTAACTAACTTATCAACTGCAGTGATTCCCTTAACAACTGGCAAGACTTGTTATAAAATGGGGCAAAACTCATTTAACAAATATCTCCCCCTTAACAGCAGAAATTTGGAGCTCGATTGTGGTCGTAAATCAAGGACTACCTATAGTCTGAGCAATTGAGTGCCTGGCTTCCAAATTGGCCTATGATTTCCTGTGGACTTAGATCCCCAAAGAGTCTTGATTTTTTTTTTCCAGTCTTCAGGTATTCAAATGCATTTTGAACCAAATGCTGTGTAGAAGCCCAACCTTTTAAGTTTGTTTTGAAGCAGGGGTGTCAAACTCAAGGCCTTGGGCTGGATCCGGCCCACAATGTGGCTGGATCCGGCCCATGGGATCATCTTGGAAAATATAAGGGGCCAGCTCATGTCGCTTAGGCCTGGTCTACCCAGTGCGAAGAGGAGAAACATCAGGCCTGCATGGCTTCGGCCCGGTCTACGCAGTGCGAAGAGGAGAAACATCAGGCCTGTGTGGCTTCGGCCCGGTCTACCCAGTGCGAAGAGGAATCATGCCAGCAGTTTGGGAAGTGGCATTGTTGGAAATAACTCAGAGCCAGCAAAAAAACCTTGGATCGTTGAAATCAAAGAGGATTTATTTAAAAGAAATATTAGACAGTTTGCAAAGCACTGGTGGTCTTTAGAACCTCAAAAAGCAGGTTCAAAAATCAAAAGCCACACCTTTAGAACCTCAAAACATATTTCATGTACAGTTTCATCTCATCGCCTAAGTTCCCTCCTTCTTTGAGACTCATTCCCTCCCAGCTTCAAACTCATTGGATTTGCTCTCAGGTGTTGCAGCTAATCCTAGGATGTCTCTAGGGTCAATTATCTCCTTCCATTATGTTCTCATCTGTACCACTCCATACCTCTCACTTTGGCTGCCCAAGTGGCATCTTTCCTTAGCGTTAAGGAATGTAGTATCCGCTCATCGGGGCCTCTTTCTAACTTCTGAAGATACAATTTAAAAGCTCATCAGATACTACCATTTTTCCAAAGAGATTATAACAACCCCCCTCAAAACATAATAATAATATAAAAGGCATATACATAAGATAAAAATATAAAAAGGCTTAATGGAGCTTGTCAAAAGAATAAAAGCTAAGCATTGTAGATACAAGGAGATATATTTCATTTGATAACAGATTAACAGAGAGGGAAGGGACCCTACAGGTCATCTAGTCCAACCCACATTTGTGACACTTTTACGCGTCTTAAATACTATTTTGTTTTTGAATTTACTTATTTCTCACAGCATCAAGATGACCACGCCCACCCAGTTGGACACACCTACCCAGTTGGCCATGCCCGTCCCCCTCCCTTCCCCCCCTGAGGTCAACCACAGCCCTGATGTGGCCCTGAATGAAATTGAGTTTGACACGCCTGGTTTATAGTGTTGCCTTTTGCGTGAGTGGATTAATTGCCTAATCTACCATTAACGCAACCTGGCTCAGCCTGTCAGGTGAACCTAGCCAGAGAAAAACTCCTCTTGGCTTTCAGGAGCATTGGGGATAACTCAATCTGATTGTTTGGTTTCCGGAGAGGCTGCTGAAAACTTAAAGCTTGAGAAGCGAGAAGCAGCTGGGTCTCTCGCTGTCTGAGCAGTGAGATTAATGAGAACTAGAAGCACTTATCTGCTCTTTGCAATGCCAGGAGGAGGCACGCCAGAGTGCCCTGCTGGGGATGTTTTGCTTTTCGCCTTTGGCCTTCAAGGACAGTTTTTAATATCGATCGGGGGGAAAAAATGAAGCCACTCTTTTTTGCCTCTCTGGAGGGTTGCTATTGGAAACACAGCTGAGATCCAAGGCTTTGTTCTAAAGTACTGACAGTTTCCCTGGACGGCCGCAGATAAAAGAGGTGGCAATTGAAGCAAGGGTTTTTGATAGCTTTATTATGATGATGATGAGATGTTGGAAGAAATGTCCATCTCAGTTCAGTTCCAAGTGGGAAGATACACACTGGAACCATGGAGACTGCATGGAAAGATGGTTTAATGGTGGACGGGACCAGTGGTGGATTCAATTTTTTTTTACTACTGGTTCTGTGGGCATGGCTTGGTGGACGTGGCAGGGGAAGGAGACTGTAAAATCTCCAGTCAGAGGTGGTATTTGCTGGTTCTCCAGACTACTCAAAATTTCTGCTACCGGTTCTCCAGAACTGGTCAGAACCTGCTCAATAACCACCTCCAGACAGGACCACATTGAGGTCCTGGGCAAAATGGCGCACATGGATGAGAGAGGGGGAAAAATTATACCCTCTGTTGGGCTTTGAACTTGCTTCCTGTTTCTGTGGCAAGAAACGTCTCCTGATTGGTTGTCAGACTCCCACGGGGCCACGCAGCGGGGTAACTTTGCAGGTTGTCTTGAGTCCCAAGCTTGGTTGAATCTTGCTGGGTGATGTAATGAAGGGGCCTTGGGCAATTCCTATTATGGCTTAACGGCTTGGAACTGAGTGAGGGCTAATCCCATCACCCTGGAGCTAAGCATCTTTTGGTGGGAGCTGCTTTCCAAAAGGATGTTACTCCTGTTCTCATCCAGGCAGGTATAATATTCTGCCTTTTTAAATATTTCCTAGAAGATTTCTCTCTTCTAGGAGAAGGATGGGTGCTAACTTTCTACAGTTATTATTAAAGAAAATATCTTCCCGGGCTTTTAACAAGGGACTGGTTTTCAAACATGATGTGGCTGATTTCTTTGTTGGACTAAGTATATGGTATGAAACCCAGATAATTGTGCTTTACTCCATAAACTATGATTCAATAGAGCTCATGCCATCTGTCATGCCATGATCTACAAAAGCCTGGCAGGAGGGTGAGTGGAGAGGTTTGGTTCAATCATACTTACGTCATGCTAAATCTTTACTTTGAAAGAAAAACAGTTGCTTGGATTCACGCCCGTGATTAAGCCAAAACCGAAGCAAATCATGATTAGGGACTGCCCACGAATCCAATTTCCAGATAGAAGTCTGCCTATTTACAATTGCAATGTGTTGAATCACAACTCTAGCAGCTCCTGTCAGCAGGGCGGAAAAGGAAATCCAGACAAGAGTTCTGGATTTAGCAGCCGCTCAAGACGCTACAAACTACACCTTGCTTAACATCCCTAATTGGAAACAGCAACTCTGTCACTAAGGCAAGCAATCATTAAGCGAAACATCACATGATGGCCCTGCCTAGCAATGGCAGTTCCAGCAGTCCCTGTTGAAGTCGTTAAGTGAATCACAGGCCTTAAGGGAGACACCACGGGACCACAACTAGTTGCTTTTTAGTCACTAAGTCATGTGCAACTATTTGTCCCACTTATCTGAAATAGTATAGGTTCTCCTGTTTGAGCAGGAGGCTGGACTAGAAGACCTCCAAGGTCCCTTCCTATTCTATTCTATTCTATTCTATTCTATTCTATTCTATTCTATTCTATTCTATTCTATTCTAAATTCTATTCCATTCTATTCTATTATTTCTATTCTAAATTCTATTCTATTCTATTTGATCTATTCTATTCTAAATTCTATTCCATTCTATTCCATTCTATTCTATTCTATTCTATTCTATTCTATTCTATTCTATTCTATTCTATTCTATTCTATTCTATTCTATTCTATTCTACCCTACCCTACCCTACCCTACCCTACCCTACTCTACTCTACTCTACTCTACTCTATTCTTTGTGACTCCAGGCAAGGCTACTGCCCCTGAACTGCCATTGCCTCCTGGAATCTGCCCAAATTCATGTTCATTGGATCAATAACCATCTCATGCTGTGCCCTCTCTTTCTCTTTTTGCCTTCCATCTTTCTCAATACCAGGGTCTTTTCCGATGGGTCCTCTCTTCTCATTAGGTGGCCAAAGTATTTGCGCTTCAGCTTCAGTATCTGACCTTCCAAAGGACAGTCAGGATCGATACCCTTTAGGGTCGACTGATTTGACCTCCTTGCAGTCCAAGGGGGCACTCAAGCGTCTTCTCCAACACCACAATTCAAGAACATACAGAATAACAGAGTTGGAAGGGACTTTGAAGGTCTTCTAGTCCAACCCTGTGCTCAAGCAGGAGATCCTACACCATTCCAGACAAACGGCTGACCAATCTCTTCTTAAAAACCTCCAGCGTTGAAGCACCTACAACCTCTGAAGGCAAGCCGTTCCATGGATGAATTGTCCATACTGTCAGGAAATTTCTCCTTAGTTCTAGGTTGGATCTCTCCTTTTTAACGTGTGGCCTTCTGATGGCTTTCCCTTTAACTTTGCCTGTCAGAATCCAGCTGGGATGATTGTAAATGGTAATCACATCTCTCTATGTATCGCTGGCAATAGTTGGAAATGTGCAGTGGTTGCCAAGCACTTGAATTGCAACCATGTGAGCATGAGGATAGCAATAGCAATAGCCCTAACACTTATATACTGCTTCACGATGCTTTACAGCCCTCTCTAAGTGGTTTACAGAGTCAGCCTATGGCCCCCCCAACAATCTGGGTCCTCATTTTACCCACCTCGGAAGGATGGAAGGCTGGGTCAACTTTGAGCCGGTCAGGATTGAACTCTTGGCAGTGAGCTGAGTTTGTCTGAAATACTGTATCCTAACCACTATGCCACCATGGTACATTGCAAAAGAAGCTACAATGGTTATGAGGATTAGCTGTAAGTTACTTTATTAGCGCCATTGTAACTTTGAACAGTTGCTGCGTGAACGATGGCTGTGAGGACTTCCTGCATTGTGAAGGTTTGAAGGAGGTTCCCGAATGATGCATAGCTATTTATAAGAAGAGTAGAGTAGAGTAGAGTAGAGTAGAGTAGAGTAGAGTAAAGTAGAGTAGAGTAGAGTAGAGTAGAATAGAACAATACAGAATAGAATTATTTATTTCCAAGTATGTGATGACACACAAGGAAATTGTCTTTGGTGCATAAGCTCTCAGTGTACATTCAAGCAACAAATGATAAACCATGTTCATAATCATACAAAATAACCATCATAAATCATAAGATACAACACTCAGTGATAGCCATAGGATACAAAATGAGCAAGCAGCATAAATCATAATAGGATGCTAAATAAAGGCAATCAACATAAATCATGAGATGCAAACAACAAGGTTATAGTCATAAGACGGAAATAGGCAATAGGAAAAAGGAGAAGGATAATAGCAAAACAGTCCTACTGGGTGATTTGATATCCCAGGAGGATAAGAGGGTGTTGTGGGAATTACCAGTAGTTGTTTAGCAGAGTGATAGCATGAGGGAAAAAACTGTCCTTGAATCTAGTTGTTTTGGCGTGAAATGCTCTTTAGCGTTGTCTTGAGGGAAGAAGTTGAAATATTTAATGTCCAGGATGTGTGAGGTTTGTTGATATTTTTAAGTCTGCTATTGCCCTCTCTCTCTCTCTCTGTCTCTCTTTCTCTCTCTCTGTCTCTGTCTCTCTCTCTGTCTCTCTGTCTCTGTCTCTCTCTCTCTCTCTCTATCAATATGTATGTCTGGGGTTCTGTGGTGCTATTTGTCCATCAATAAGAATCTTAGACTTAGAATAACTTTATTGTCACTTTAAATGTACATGGATTGGCATTCATTAAAATGAAATTTCATTCCATGCAGCTCTCAAAGGGTCACCACCTCCAATATACACTACATAAACATGACAAATAAAAAATAAATAAATATGCATATATTTGCATACATTATATGACACAGCGAAACAACACAGTCTAGTTCGGAAATATACATGTACATGGTGAGAGAATCAAATCTTGCAAGTTTACCAGACGGATGGCTTAGGGAACAAAGCTGTTATAGAATCTGCTAGTCCTGCTAGACATACTTCAAAACTTCCTCCCAGAAGGGAGCAACAGAAGCAGACCATGAAGTAGGTGTGCAGGGTCTCTAACAATGCTTTGAGCTCTAAGCACGTAGCGCCTATAAGCAGTAAACTGAATAACGGGGAGCGAGCTTCCTATAATCTTTTCCGCTGTCCTCACCACTCTCTGTAGGGACTTTCTATCGTAGGCACTGCTGCCATCAAACCAAACAGGGATGCAGTTTGTTAAAACGCTCTCAGTCGTGCCTCTGTAAAAAGTGGCCAGGACAGAAGGAGAAAGAATGGGAATGAATATGGTATGGCAGGAGAATGTAATAAAAGAAAGGTAATGTTCAAAAATGGGGTGGATCTGGCTTGGAGTTGTTGAAAGAAAAAAATATCAGAGAAAATCCCCCCCTCCAATCCACCCCAGATCCCAAAGGGGGAAACAGCTGGGCAGTGGCTTGGAATTTTGCTGACTGGTCATTGTAAGCCCACCCCCTTCCTGGTTATGTGACTCAGAGTAGAGCATTCAACTCACCAAATGTTTCCCAATGTATACATACAAGCAATTGCATACAAACACAACGCAAAGGGAGGCAGGAACACAATTACATCGATGGAATACATTACTTCATTATCGGTCGCCCTCGACGTATAAGCCATTCATTTAGTCACCATTCCAAGTTACAACAGCACTGAAAAAAGTGACTCACAATGATTCACTTAACAACGGTGGCAGAAAAAGGCCGTGAAATGGGCCACAACTCCAACAACTGTCTTGCTTAGCCGTGGAAATACTGGGCTTAATGGCGGATGTAAGTTGAGGACTACCTCTATACAGAAGCAAACACACTTTGTAAAGAATTTCAGAAACTATGCTATGCATGCTTTATTTTGTTAGATGCTAAGATCCATGAACTTTCTTTATTTCAGCAGGACACCTTAGTGGGAAAAGAGTGCATTGTTGTTGCTGAGCTTAATGGAAACCAAAATTCCTTTCAAACTAAACAAAAATGACTACAGACAATTGTGCAGATTCAGGAAGCATTAGCTGTTTTCTGCAATTTCTTCATAACTGCTCTTATCAACCTAACAGCTGCTTATTCAGTTCATGCTTTTATGTAACGTCTTCAAGGGCCATCTAACTCTTTTGAGTAGTGCATATAATTACATTGTATAAAAATGTGTTCTATCTCCTCTCTATTCTATTCTCCAAAGCCCCTGAGGGCAGGACAAGAAGCAATGGGTGGAAACTAATTAATCAGAGAAGCAACCGAGAACTAAGAAGAAATTTCCCGACAGAACAATTAATCAGAGGAACAACTTGCCTCCACAAGCTGTGAATGCTCCAACAGTGGAAGTTTTTAAGAAGAGATTGGAAAACCATTTCTCTGAAATGGTTTAGGGTTTCCTGCCAAAGCAGGAAGACCTCCAAGGTCCCTTCCTATTCTATTCTATTCTATTCTATTCTATTCTATTCTATTCTATTCTATTCTATTCTATTCTATTCTATTCTATTCTATTCTATTCTATTCTATTATTTTCTATTCTATTCTCTATTCTATTCTATTCCATTTTCTATTCTATTCTCTATTCTATTTTCTATTCTATTCTATTCTATTCTATTCTATTCTATTCTATTCTATTTTCTATTCTATTCTATTCTATTCTATTCTATTTTCTATTCTATTCTATTTTCTATTCTATTCTCTATTCTATTCTATTCTATTCTATTCTATTTTCTATTCTATTCTATTCTATTCTATTCTATTCTATTCTATTCTATTCTATTTTATTCTATGGAGCAGCCATAACTTCTGAAGGCAAAGCTGTTCCACTGGTTAATTGTCCTCACTGTTAGGAAGTTTCTCCTGAATTCCAGGTTGCTTCTATCCTTGATTAGTTTTCATTCATTGTTCCTTGTCTGGCCTTCGGGTGCTTTGGACAATAGGTTGACCCCCTCCTCTTTGTGATACCCTCTTAAATACTGGATTACTGCTATCATACCCCCCTTCTTTTGTCTAGACTGTCCATGTCAAGTTCTTGCAACTGTTTTTCAAATGTTTTTGTCGCCAAGCCCTTAATCACCTCAGTTGCTCTTCTTTGCCCTTTTTCCAAAGTCTCAACATCTTTTTTCTTTTTGTAATGTGGTAACCAAAACTGGATTCAGTATTCCAGGTGTGGCCTTACTAAGGCTTTATAAAGTGGTACTGATACTTCAGGTGATCTTGATTCTATGCCTCTGTTTATACAACCAAGGATTGTATTAGCCTTCTTGGCTGCCTCTGCACATGCTGACTTATGTTTAAGTGATCATCCACTAGAACTCCAAATCCCTCTCAAAGTTACTCTTTTTGAGCCATGTTTCATCTAATTTGTATTTGTACCTTTGGTTTTTGTTTATGTATTTATTTATTTGTCAAACATGTACAAGATAACAAGTATAAGTATGAACATAAACAAGAACAAAGGAAGTAAATACAGATCAATGGGGACAGTAAGATAGGGATGGTAGGCAGGCTAGTGCGCTTATGCACACCCCCTTTAAGGACCTCTTAGGAATGGGGTGAGGTCTACGGTAGACAGTTTGAGGTTGAAGCTGTGAGGGGTTGAGGCTGTAACAATGGAGTCAGGTAGGGCATTCCAGGCGTTGACCACTCTGTTGCTGAAGTCGTACTTTCTGCAATCGAGTTTGGAGCCGTTTACTTTGAATTTGTATCGTTTTTTTGCCTGTGTAATATTGTGGTTGAAGCTGAAGAAGTTGTTGACAGGCAAGATGCTATAGCAGACAATTTTGTGAACTATGCTTAGATCAGACAGCAGGCGCTGCAGTTCCAGATTGTCCAGGCCCAAAATTTTGAGCCTGGAGGCATAAGGGATTTTATTGTGAGTAGAGGAGTGAAGTACTTTTCTCGAGAAATACCTCTGAACCCGCTCAATTGTGTTAACATCCGATATTGCGGATTCCAGGCGGACGAGCTGTATTCAAGAATTGGTGTGGCAAAGTTTTTGTAGGCCCTAATTAACAATTCAATGTTGCTGGAGAAGAAGCTTCGCAAAATAAGGTTAACAATTCCTAAAACCTTTTTGGCAATGCTGTTACAGTGAGCTCTGGGGCTTAGATCATTTGAGATGAGTACTCCTAGGTCCTTTTCCTCTGCCCAGGTGTAAAACCTTGCCTTTCTCCCCATTAAATTTCACTTTGTTGGATAGGGCCCATTGTTCAAGTCTGTCGAGATCTTTTTGGATCCTCAGCTTATCTTCTGAGGTGTTGACTATTCCTTAGCGTCATCTGCAAATTTGATGAGCTCCCCTTCTATTCCCTCATCTAAGTCATTTATGAAGGCCACTGCTGAATGAGAATAAGGATTTCTTTTTTCTCTCTCATGGGTATGAAGAAACAAAGAAAGCCTCTTCCTGAGTAATAAAAACAAACCAAGCATGTCCTCTCGATTTGGAAACAGTGTGATTCTTCTCATTTTGTAATGGGTTCACGAGTCTTTCTGCCAGCTTGAATGAGTCTCTGCTTGCACAATGAGTGCTTGGAAGTGACCGAAAAATGGTCAGTCATTTAACCACCGCAGGAAAAGCAATCAAGAACAGGAAATGCTTCTTAAGTTTCCCATATCTCCGGCTTTTGAACAAAACCCAACTCTGTGCTTTGTCCAGCAAATGGACTATAAAGGAAACTGCTGGAAATTACCGAGGTAGTTTTCTTGCGTTGCCCAACTTGAACAAAAACAACCCTCCAGCAGATCTGACATTAAAAAAAGAAAACAACTTGTGTATTTATTATGCTATTTAATTCGTAAGGGCTTAATAACTGACAGTAATCTATCGCAGCAGGTTCCATCCTTGCAAATTGTACAAGCCTGGCTTGGACACGTTCATAAAATGGCTGCCATGACTGAGCATGTATTACCTACAAAACAATATTTCACACCTATTCACCACTTAGATGTACTACTGGGATCTATGTGTATGGTAGGAGAAGATCCATAAATGGTAGTCCAGAATAAGAAGGAACATCTGGAAGCTTTTGAGAAGAATACATTTTATTAAAAGGCATACTGGGTTCTCTACGACTTCTAGAATCTGTGTGAGCTCCAAAGGCATTCTTGGTTTTAAAACTTTTTAATTTGAAATGTTTTTAAAATGACTTCGGTGGAGTAATTTTTGTACTCTGCTTTTTTCTGGATTTTTTAAAAATCTTGTAAGACTCCAAGGTCATAGTAGTCAGATGGTTAAATAAACTTAATAAGGGAATAAAATTTAAAGTAATTATTGGAAAGGCTGGGAGCTCACTTTGCAGCTCACTAGGTTCCCTTTTAATTAAAATATAATCTATCGCCTCCAAATCAGGTGGAACACAGAACAATAGTAAGATTTGGAAAAGACCCAAATACCTTGCTGAACACTGTGTGTGTGTGTGTGTGTGTCTGTGTGTGTCTGTGTGTCTCTCTGTGTGTGTATGTCTGACTGAAAGCTGTTTCTTTCTCTTTGGTTGTTTAAGAATATAGAATTAGAGATGGAAGGACCCTTGGAGATCTTCTAGTCTTCTACGTAACCCACTGCATAAGCACCCACAACTTCTGGAGGCAAGCCGCTACAGAATAATTATTGAGTCTATCAACAGCACCTGTATAACTCATCTGGTTTGGCTCTACAACCAAACAAGACAGACACAGACTTCAATGGATAATTAGAACTGCAGAAAAAACAATTGCTACCAACCTGCCTTCCACTGAGGACCTGTATACTGCACAAGTCAAAAAGAGGGCTGTGAAAATACTTACAGACCCCTCACATCCTGGATAAAAATTGTTTCAACTTCTATGACATTATAGGGCACTGCACACCAGAACAACTAGACACAAGAACAGTTTTCCCCCCGAAAGCTATCACTCTGCTAAACAACTAATTCCCACATCACTGTCAAATTATTTACTAAAACTGTATTCTTCTCATCCTTCCTATTACCTATCCCTTCCTACTTATGACTATAACCACGTTGCTTGTATCGTTACAATTTATATTGTTTTATTTGTTTCCTAGTATGATTTGATTGCTTATTAGTAACCTATGACTATCATTAAGTGTAGTATCTTATGATTCTTGATGAATGTTTTTTTTTATGTACACTGAGAGCATACGCACCATAAATTTCTTGTGTGTTCAACCACACCTGGCCAATAAAGAATTCTATTCTATTCTATTCTATTCTATTCTATTCTATTCTATTCTATTCTATTCTATTCTATTCTATTCTATTCTACTCTACTCTACTCTACTCTATACTACACTACACTATACTATTCTAATTTCTATTCTATTCTATTCTATTCTACTCTACTCTACTCTACTCTACTCTACTCTACTCTACACTATACTATTCTAATTTCTATTCTATTCTATTCTATTCTATTCTATTCTATTCTATTCTATTCTATTCTATTCCATTCCATTCCATTCCATTCCATTCCACTCCACTCCACTCCACTCTATTCTCGCTGTCAGGAAATTTCTCCTTAATTCTAGGCTGGATCTCTCCTTGGTAAATTTCCATCCATTGCTTCTTATCCTGATGCTTTGGAGAATAGCTTGACTCCCACTCTTCTTTGTGGCAGCCCTGCTATCATGTCATCAATAGTCCTTCTTTTTATTAGCGATGCGGGGGGGGCGGGGGGGCACAATAATCGAAGTCCTGTGGTGTTTCTGAATGATTAAATGAGTGAGCTACACAAAAACAGAGCTTCACAGCTGCAGGGGAATAATAGCATTGCGTAGGTGTCACACTTAGACAGACCAGATCTCCAAGCCACAAATGTGGTTTTCCCTGGCGATTTTCCCCAGTTAGCATGAGACGGCATTGAGAAATAATGATAGCCAAAACTTCCGTTTGCTGAAACAGGAGATGAATGGTGATGGGGCCTCTAAAGCGCTACCCTCTTCTTCTACAGGGGTGTTTCTCAACCTTGGCAGTTTGAAGAAGTGTGTGGACTTCAATTCTCAGAATTCCCTAGCCATCTAGGGAGTTGACGTCCACACTGTCAGCGTTCCTGAAAACCTCCCCTCCAACCAATAATTCCGAGGCAGACATCTTCTCAAAAGTTCTTTTTATTTGGTAGTAAACTGGCACAAACTGGGGAATCCCGAATCTGATAATTCCTTACAATAAGTAAAAACTACAAATCCATCCCCTGTGCCCATCATCACATCACATGCCCCGATCACTAACCGTCCCAACTTGAGGCTCCCCCTCACTTATGTGCAAAATAACATGACCTCCAATTAGAAAAAGAATGTTATTCTGTCTAACCACATGCACTCCAAGAAATCCCCTACTCCCATTTCCCAGGCTCAAAATGTGGCAGCGTGGGAGCATCTGGACTCAATATGGCTTCCAAAGCTGATACACATAACTGCAAGCTAGATCTGAAGACTCTCATGAAATTTCGGAGACAGAAGAAGAGCAGAATAACAGAGTTGGAAGGGACCTTGCAGGTCTTCTAGTCCAGGCGTCAGCAACCCGTGGCTCTGGAGCCGCATATGGCTCTTTCATCCGTCTGCTGCAGCTCCCTGTCACTCAAAACATGCGTCACAACCACCAATGTGCATCACAACCACCGGCACACAATTTATTAAGCTTTTTGGGTCCTGGTAGGCTAACCATCCAAGAAAAGAAAAGTTTCAGAAAACAGAATGTTTAATTCAACTACATATGCTAGTTTTGTGGCAGCTTAGGAAATAGTCAGGCACTGGAAGGGTTTTGTGGCTCCCAGTGTTTTCTTTTCTGTGGGAAATGGGTCCAAATGGCACTTTGGGTGTTTAAGGTTGCCGACCCCCATTCTAGTTTGGGATACTTACTATTCTAGTTCAGGATACTTACTATCACAGGGTACTTACTATCACATATGGTGGACCTGTACGAAAGCGCAGGATTTCTGGCGTAGAACTTGGTCATGGTTAGAGGAAATGACAGGGCTCAAAATTCAGTATACACCAGAGATGCTTTTATTAGGAACAATGGAGAAAAATGTAAACAAAGTTGATACCTACTTAATTATATATGTAATTACTGCCAGCAAGAATAACATTCGCCCAAAACTGGAAAGCAAGAGAGATTACAATTGAGGATGCCTTGATTGGGAAAATATCACATTGCACCAAAATGGATAGGCTAAGACTAGAATTGAAAGAGTGAGATGAACTGGAATATTACAAAATACGGAACAAATTTTATAAATGGAGGGACATGAAAGGGTGTTCATAGAACGTAAATAAGTAGAGAAAGTGACAAAAAGGAACAAAAGACAAATGGAAAAAAATGATGCATAAAAATGTATATATCTATACAAATGTATAAATTTCTTTTTCTTTCTAACTGTAAAGGGATTAGACAGAAATGTATGTCAAAGAAGAGACACCACGTTCACTGTTTTTAATGTTTATATTTAATGCCATTTATTATTTTTTAAAAACCTTGCCGTCCCCGTTATAGTCCAACCCTCCGCTAAAGCAGAAGACTATATACCATTCTAGACATACAGTTGTCCAATTTATTCTTAAAAACTTCCAGTGATGGAGTATCCATAACTTCTGAAGGCAAGCCATTCCACTGATTAATTCTTCTCTCAGGAAATTTCTCCTTTCTGTAATTCTAGGTTGTTTCCCTCCTTTGATTCATTTCCACCCATAGCTTCTTGTCCTGTCTTCAAATGCTTTGGAGAATAGTTTGAGCCCCTCTTTTTATGGTAGCCCCTCAAATACTGGAACACTGCTATCATGTCACCTCTGGTCCGTCTTTTCATACCCAATTCCTGCAACTGTTTTTCATATATTTTAGCCTCCGTTCCCCTAATCATCTTCATTGCCCTTCTCAACACTCTTTTCTAGAGTCTCAATATCTATTTTATATCATAGTGACCAAAACTGGATGCAGCATTCTAAGTGTTGTCTTACGAAGTCTTTGTAAAGTGGTATGAACACGTCACGTGACTTTGATTCCATCCCTCTGTTAATGCAGCCTAGAACTATGTTGGCTTTTTTGGCAGCTGCAGCACATTGCTGGCTCATATTTCAATAGGACTCCAGGATCCCTTTTGCAGTTGCTGTTACTGAGCCAGGTACCACCCATTCTATACCTGTGCATTTGGTTTTTCTTGCCTAAGTGTAAAATGTTACCTTTCTCATCACTGAATTTCATTTTGTTAACTAGGGCCTAGTGTTCAAGTCCATTGAGATCCTTCTGTATCTGGAGCCTATTTTCTGGAGTGGGTAAAGGCAATGTTCCTGCTCAAACAGTTCAAAATCAATGGTAGAATAGAATAGAATAACAGAGTTGGAAGGGACCTTGGAGGTCTTCTAGTCTAACCCCCTGCCTAGGCAGGAAACCCTACACCATGTCAGACAAATGGTTATCCAATCTCTTCTTAGAAACTTCCAGTGTTGGGGCATTCATAGCTTCTGGAGGCCAGTTGTTCCACTGATTAATTGTTATAACGGTCAGAAAATTTCTCCTTAGTTCTAGGTTGCTTCTCTCCTTGATAAGTTTCCACCGATTGCTTCTTGTCCTGCCCTCAGGGGCTTCGGAGAATAGCTTGACTCCCTCTTCTCTGACCCTTATTCACCCACTCCTGTTTCCTAACCTGTTGTAAAATACTCTGGGGGTTACGGATGCTTTTCCAAAGCTTTTCACATTTATGACCAACTAAGTAGTTAGGCAGCAGCCTTGTTTCTTAGTTGTGGGTTTCTTAATGTCTTGTTTCAAACAGGGCCGGAAAGGGGAAAGATTAATCAAGGTGTCTCTTCTAATCCTATATTTTCGTGATAGACCTGGAGATAGCCTTCACTTTTTTCCTTAAGCACAACGTCTATTTTGCTTAATAGGGCCCCATACTGCGTTGGCCTTTATCCAATACCTGAACCAATTTGCTGGTATCTAATTTCTGTTCAAGGCTGGATTGCTTTCTTTCTTCCTTTCAGGGAAGCCGACAGGGAGTGTTAAAAAAAAAAGATAAATTTGTGATTGTAACTCTGCAATCAAAGCTCTGCATCATGCATAATAACAACATAATAACAAGCTAAATTTACTACTAACATGGGCAGCATCCTGCCCATACCCTTTTATCTTTCTTGGTGACTTCAATCTACCTCATACTGACTGGACCCTAAATGAATGTACAACTGAACCCATACACGCAACCTTCTACAATGCTGTTACAAATCTGGGACTGGAACAGCTAGTATCCAACAACACTAGACTAAACAACTGCCTCGATCTCATCTTCTGCAATAGTTTGAATTTAATTTATGGAATACAAACTAAAGAACCCTTTTCCAGCAGTGACCACAATATGATTGACTTTTGTCTCAACATACGCCCACACAAAAATCATCACAATGACGTAATCCCCAATTATAACTTTAAAAAAGGCAACTATGATCTTATAAACAACTATCTCTCATCCCTTGATTGGCAATTTCTATTAACTGGATGCAATACTGTACAAGACCATTACAACATATTTTTACTTGAAGTCAAAAGAGTCATCAAACTATATGTACCAACAACAACTCCCAAAACAAAACAAAAAAACAGATTACCCATAACAATAAGGAATGGATGAGAAGTGAAACATTTTTGAAGAAAAATCAGACAGTCCAGTTGTTTCTAGGGAAAAAAAAAACCCTTTGGGAAATCCATTTGTTTGTGTCTAAGGTTTGAATCAGAGGTGGTATTCAGCCGGTTCAGACCAGTTCTGGTGTACTGGTAGTGGAAATTTTGAGTAGTTCAGAGAACTGTCAAAATACCACCTCCAGCTGCCCCCCCATCCTGTCCTATATTCCCTTGTTTTTTTTACCTCAGCTGATTTGTGTGCTCTCATAGAACCGGTAGGAAAAAATTTGCAATCCCACTACTGGTTTGAAGACGTTCCCAGTTAGCCTGGAATCAGCCATTCCTCTGCCCCACGTTGGGATTCAAGCTGAGGAGAACTTTTGAATCCTAACTGATACAACAAGAACATGAGCTGATTTATTTTTTGGTTAGGAAAATGTTTATGTCAAATTCCCCCGCAATACCTCCCATTCCTGATCTGAATTGAGCCATTTAGGTTATCATGACCTGCAAGTGGACTAGAACAGTACAATTAAGAAGACGGAAAAAGAAGAATACGCCATTCAACTCAAAAAAGAGAATGAAACTGGAATTAGCAGTGAGTTGGCACACTGATTTCAAATAAGATAAAAAGAGTTCAAAGAGTCTGTGATGACCCAGGGCCTGGCACAAAAGCAACAGTCACAAAAATAGGTAAAGTCCCGTTAACACGTCCAACTTGGCCCCCAATCAGGGGTGGGATTCTACAGATTCGCACCTATTTGCTAGAACCGGTTGTTAACATTCTAAGCAGTTTGGAGAACCATTGTTAGAAGAAATTACTGGCCTAATCCTGTAAGGAAGGCAGGAAGGAAACATTCTGGTGTTGCTTACAGAAACTGCCTCTCCATTAACCCTCATTACATTCTTGGCAGGACTAGACTTCCTGTCTCAGGAACTTCTCTGGAGTTTTTTTTTCCCTCCTTTGCTGGTACTTTGCTTGTGTGGAGTGACCATTCAAAGTTACAATGGCACTGGAAAAAGTGACTTATGACCATTTTTCACACTTATGACTGTTGCAGCATCCCCACAGTCATGAGAGGCCAGGGGAGGAGATGCATGCCTCAATGTGAGTGATATTGAGTTGGCCATGCCCAGCCAATAACACGACCACCAAGCCATGCCCACCACCTTAGCCAGGCCCACAGAACTGGTTGTTTAAAAAAATTGAATCCTATCCCTGCCCCAATGTCCAGTTATCATCGGCTGGAACAAAAACTCTCCCAAGAACAGTTTTTAAAGGGAAGAAATTCCATCCGAACCCAAAGTACGTATAAATTATAAATAAAAGCCAACACAAGCCATGCTGCAGCAATTAACGAGACAGGGCAGGATAAGGAATAGAAGACTTCAAAAGAAAAGAAAACACACACAGTTGGGAGGATGCCAGAACTCAGATAAGACTTGACAAATCAAAATAATTTACACTTTGCTTCCAGCAAGGTGCTGTGTACAAACACCCTCTTTATCCTGTTTTCCCAGCTGCAGCTAATGAAGGAAATCAGGGCCTTTTTCTCCCCCGTAACCCACATTGCTCCCTTATCCATTCCTCCCTGCGTGCCGTAGGATGAAGAAGGGGTGGGCCTGCGTCTTCCTCTGAATGTCCAGCCAGACTGTGCCCTTCCCCAGTTTCCTCCACAGCCACCGGAGCCACATTCTCACTCCCTGTCAGCTGCTCAACTTCCCTCTCGGAATCAGATTCCATCAGGGGCATGACAGAATCAGAGAGAAATGGGGGAAATTTAAGCCACAAGTAATCCTCAACTTACAACCACAATTGAATCCAAAATTCCCTTTTGCTATTGGAGACAGTTGTTAAGCAGGTTTTGCCCCATTTTATGACCTTTTTTGCCACCGTTGTTAAGCGAGTCACTGCACTTGTTAAGTGAATCTGGCTTACCAGTTGAATTTGCTTGTCAGAACTTCACAAAAGGTGAACACATGACCCCAGAATACTGCAACCATCATAAATATAGCTCCAGTGGCCTAGAGTTGGAGCTCTCACCCTACAATCAGGAGGCTGTGAGTTCGATCCGAGGTAGAGGCTAATATTTGGAATAGACACTCCTGCTCAAGCAGGGGGTTGGAATAGATGACCTCCAAGGTCCCTTCAAACGCTGTTATTCTATGAAATAAATAGGAGTCAATGGCCAATTTTGATCACGGGATCACAGAATTGCTCCAATGATCCTGAGAATGAAAGTCAATTTTTTTCAGTGCCATTGTTACAACTTTGAGCAGATACTAAATGAATGGTTGTAAGTTGAGGACTACCTGTATAGAAGAAAGCAGAAAATGAAACGTAGAAACTCTTGTTGAAAAAAAAAAGAAAACAATCCAGAATTTCTAAAGCTTCTTGCCTTTAGTACAAAGGGAGAGAGATTTTCAAGATGTAGCATACACAGAGACCAGAATTGGGGAACGATGGCCCCTTTATGACTGTTGGACTTCAACTCCCAGGATTCCTCAGCATGGCTGGCTCAGGAATTCTGGGAGCTGAAGTCCACCAGTCATAAAAAGACAGCATATGCCAGCCCTGAGAAAGGGTAGCCATTTTTTTAAAACACAGGTAGCATATTAATTGCTAATAGGAAATACATCACCCAGCCTTTCCTCCCTCAATTGCACAGTGAACCTCTCCTCCCACCTTTTTTGGTTAACCAACATATTTCAAGGAAGAGTAGATACGTCATGGGCAAGTTTATGCCTATTGCCCTGATTTTAAAAAAAGGAAGACCGAGAATGGCTCTGCAAACTTTTTCCAAGGCAAACCACAATACTAAGTGCGAATGCACACAGCTGAGGGACATATTTGTGCAACCTTAGTTTGGGGCCCCTTAATATAATTCAACTTCTATGTTTCTACTTGTAATGGGCTATAACTGTTATATATTTGAATACTTGAAATACTGCCTTTTGATTGGTCCGTCTGACGGCGGGAAATTCAAGGAGCCGTCATTGGCCGTGAGCCGCGAGCAGCCTCTATAAAAGAGGCTCCGTGGTAGTTCAGTTTTCTGAGAGACTAATAAAAAGAGCTGAAGTCTGACTGGTCTCGAGTCGATCCTTCCCGGGACTTAACAATAACAATAATCTTGAACAACAGGAGGAAGAGCCACAACCAAGACAGCAGTCAGATAAGAGAAATCCAAGTCCAAAGCAGAAATGTAATTTGAAAAAGTACTTGACTTAAAACCAGTTGCTTACCACTTGCTCCAAAGGCTACTTAGGACCCAGTTTTGAAATTATGACGACTGAACCGTGGTGGCACAGTGGTTAGAGTACAGTATTGCAGGCTGACTCTGCCCACAGCCAGGAGTTTGATTCTGTCTGGCTCAAAGTTGACTCAGCCTTCCATCCTTCCGAGATCAGTAAAATTGTTAGGACCCAGATTGTTGGAGGAAATGTGCTGATATTTGTAAACCACTCAGAGAGTGCTGTAAGGCAATATGGGGCAATATGTGGCCAAGTCACATAATTGCATTTTGACAACCAACTCACCATTATGGTCATTCTCAGTGCCAAAAAATCAGGCCCAATCATGTGATGCTTCAACTTATAACCATAATGTCTTACGATGGGCTTAATTACAGTCATAAATCAAGGCCTAGCTGTATCTTTCTGCCTCCTCTTACATGAAACAGAATCAAAGTAAGGTTATCTTAGTACCCATCCCCAATTGTGATGTCTTATGTCTTCCCAGGATTGAGTTGTATTTTCCCCTTCCTGGTTTCTTCCACATTACAACCCATGCTGGACAAGGAAATTATTTCCTCAAGCCTTACTTGCATTCAGACAACCTCCTAACCCAAAAGTAAAGGTAAAGGTAAAAGTATAAATTTCCCTGTGAGTTGTGTGTGATTCTAGGGCACAGTTTTTTGGGCTGAAGGAGCCAGTGTTGTCTGTACCCAATTTCTATGGTAAGGTGGCCAGTATGGTTATACTCCAAAGGTATATGGAACATTGTTAACTTCCCACCAAAGTGGTACCTATTTATCTACTCACATTTGCATGATTTCAAACTGCTAGGTGGGTAGGAGCTGGAGCAAGTTCACCCATCACACAGCACTTAGGTCTTGAATCCAGGCTGTCCGCTCAGAGTAAAGCTGGAAGGGACCTTGGAGGTCTTCTAGTCCAGCCCCCTGCTCAAGAAGGAGAGACCCTATACCATTTCAGACAAGTGGCTGTCCAGTCCTTTCTTAAAAACTTCCAGTGATGAAGCAGCCACAATTTCTGAAGGCAAAGCTGTTCCACTGGTTAATTGTCCTCCCTCTAAGGAAGTTACTGGAATATTGCTATCATTTGCCCACCTAGTCCTTCTTTTCTCTAGATTGGCCATATCCAATTCCTGCAACTATTTTTCGTATGTTTTAGTCTCCAGGCCTTTAATCATCTTAGTTGCTCTTCTTTGCCCTTTTTCCAAAGTCTCCATCTTTTTTGTAAAGTGTTGACCAAAACTGGATGCGGTATTCCAGGTGTGGCCTTAGTAAATCTTTATAAAGCGGTACTAATACTTCATGTGATTTTGATTCTATGCCTCTCTTTATAGCAGGGGTCTCCAACCACCGGTCCCCGAACTGGTACCAGTCCGTGGATCATTTTTTTACCAGGCCGCAAAGCTTGGGCACCGCCATCTTGTTTCGACGGCGCTTCCGGGTTTTCGGTTGGAAAATTCTTCTGGGTTTTCAGTTGGAAAGCGGCGTTTGGGTGCTCGTGCCTTAGTTTCATTGAAGGGGGGGGGCGGCTTCGAACGAAGAGCTGTCCCGATGGCGGTGGAGTCTCACGTTACTCAGGTACCGGTCCGTGGAAGAATAAATAATCGTGAAACTGGTCCCTGGTTCAAAAAATGTTGGGGGCCACTGCTTTATACAACCGAGGATCGTATTGGCTTTTCAGGCTGTTGCTGCACACTGCTGACTCATGTTTAAGTGATCCTCTGCTGTTCTTTAACCACTGAGCCATCGCAGCCCCATCAACCTGTAAGAGGTTTCCACAAACATCAACAGAACAATGATGCTGCCATGTGTTGGAAATGACTCCAAATAACAAAAAGTTGGACCGGTTAAAACACAGAGATTTTATTTGTTAAGCTGTTTGCAAAGAGCGTTAGGATCTCAGCTGACCTCAACATGAAGTTTGAGCCAAGAACCACACCTTAAGATTTCAATACATTACATTTTATAGTTTTTCTATCTCAATGCCCCATGCCCATCCTACATCGATCCAGTGACCGAAAACAGCTAATCCGAAACGCCTTATGGAGACAGCATCATTTCTTCAATACCTCCCAACGCCACCCATCTAACATCTTATCTTAGTTGGCATTAAGGAATGTCCGTTCAGCAGGGCCTCTTTCTAACGGTCTGAGAACAAAGAAATATCTATTCCTAACACCACACTTGTTACATATTAATGTTACATTCAGCACATCTTCGTAGAACAACATAATGATTATACGCATCTCTAACATATTCACCTGTGCAAAGTAAAAGTCTGGTAAAATTAAGCAGATGCTTTGAAAAACAAACTCTAACTTCAATTGATTAAAGAAAGTTAGGGCAATGGTTTATCTCTTTTCCTATTGTCCTCCTAATTGAGCACTAGTCTTTTGTTATGTCAAATGTGTATGTGAATTGCCTTGACAGTTTGAGATACGTACCAATTCCTGGAGGAGATAGGGGTGGCATTACTTGATACAGAAGATGTAATTGATTGCAGGTACGTGTTTAACAATGAGTAAATGCATAGAAAATATATTTACAGAAGGATTACATCAAGATAGAAAATGTCTATAGAGCAACTGTCTTCTTAATGCTCTACTATATTATTCTCCTCACCTACATTTTATTTTTGAATTTTCTTACTTCTAACACATGGGACCCAGTTCCTGCAGCAAACTCAGATGTCTCCATGGCCAACATCATGTAAATCACCATTCAGGATGCTAACAACTGCACACTACAAGATCAGAAGCTCTTCCACATGTTTTTTCCCCTTTAATATGATATATGATATATATCCTACCGTTGTCCCTCCAGAAACTACAGCACATTAGACAAATGGAACACACATCAGCCTTGGAACAAAAGAGTTAATGGAAACAAATTGGACAACAGGAAAGAAATTTAACATCAGAGCATTTTAATCTCCAGAACACTTGATTTCAAAGCCGCTGCTTGAGAACAACAAAGCCACACTAAGTGTCAGATAGCAAGCTCACATCAAAAGACTTCAGGCTCCCTCAGAAGGGTTTCACAAACACAATAGGGTTTTTGTACATCACAATTGCCAATTGATGAAGTGCTTGTAATCCAACTCATGTGTAGATTGCATCTGCACAACCACCCTTTCTTCCCTCCTTCCCTCTTATTTAAATCTTACGTCAATTCCATGCCTTTGATGAAGTGAGCTACAGCTCACAATAGAATAGAATAGAATTCTTTATTGGCCAAGTGTGATTGGACACACAAGGAATTTGTCTTGATACAAATGCTCTCAGTGTACATATAAGAAAAGATACATTCGTCAAGAATCATCAGGTATAACACTTAATGATAGTCATAGAGTACAATAAGCAATCAAATCATGCTAGGAAACAGTCAATATAAATCATTAGGATACAAGCAACAAGGTTACAGTCATACAGTCATAAGTGGGAGGAGATGGATGAAAGGAAGGGTGGGAGGATTAATAGTAACAGTAATAGTAATGCAGACTTAGTAAATAGTTTGAGAGTATTGAGGGAATTATTTGTTTAGCAGAGTGATGCATTTGGGGGAAAAACTGTCCTTGTGTCTAGTTGTTCTGGTGTGCAGTGCTCTATAGCATCGTTTTGAGGGTAGGAGTTGAAACAGTTTATATCCAGGATGTGAGGGGTCTGTAAATATTTTCACAGCCTTCTTTTTGACTCGTGCAGTATATAGGTCCTCGATGGAAGGCAGGTTGGTAGTAATTGTTTTTTTCTGCAGTCCAAAAAGCTTTAATCAAATTTGTTGCTTGGAAAAGGTGCTCCAAACGCTTTTCAGTTTCTGCCCCAGTCAAAATTTATAGATTGCAACCCAAAGGAGCCTTCCCATATCCTCCACTTCGATGCTTTTCAACCTCAACAACTTTGAACTTCAGTTCCCAGAGTTCCCTAGGCAGCATGAGGAATTCTGGGAGCTGAAGTCCACAGAAGTAGCCATTTTCTCCACTACCACAATGATGGGATGATTCCAATGATTCCAGCACATTTTTAATCCTAAATGATACAGCTTGTACTTTTCTGGAATGTTTTCTGGAAAATTTCCTCCCACCATATTGGTCAGTGGCTTCATTCATTCATCAGGTTAAGGAAGCTGTGTGAATTTCACCCAGAGTCTGGTCTTCCAAATTATTGACATCTTTTGAGTAGTGATATTGGCCTTTATTTTCTGGCTAAGAGGGGGACTTTTGCTTTTCAAAATGGACTTAGTTAATCAAGAATGTTTCCTGCCTGGGGGGCGGGGTTGGACTAGAAGACCTCCAAGGTGCAAGGTCCCGTCCGTTATTCTGTCAAGAGGTGAAAACAGGCACAGCACACCATGAATTACTGTCACTAAAACCTGATGAATTATGCTGGGAAGACTCCTTGACTGCAAAGGAAACCGAACCAGTAATTCTACTTTGTCAGTTTCTACCACTCATTAAGCAATCTTCCGGAATTTAGTAACATGGCTACTTTCCTTCCACAGAAGAAAAGTTGCTGAGTCAAGCAAGAGCAATGCAAACATTTGACGTTTCGAACTGGTTCCACTTTGGAGTGTGGAAACCAGCGCAGTAGAACTTCCCAAAGCTGAAAATTGAAAATCTTGATAAAAATTGATAAAACTCGCTGATGGACCAAAACCTCCATTGTGGCTTGCTTTGGTAACTTTAATAACAGAAAACAGAGTTGGAAGTAGTCTGTTGGAAGAAATATCCACCTGGGTTTAGTTCCAAGTGGGAAGAAAGACACTGGAAACATGGAGACTGCTTATGATGGTTTAATGGTGGACAGGAGCAGTGGTGGGATTTTTTTTTTTTACTATCAGTTCTGTGGGCGTGGCTTGGTGGGCATGACATAGCTTGGTGGGTGTGGCTTGGTGGGCGTGGCTTGGTGTGCGTGCAGGGGAAGGATACTGCAAAATCGCCATTCCCTCCCCAGCCCACTAACCTGCTTTCCAGCTCCATCCTCCTGTGCAGGGCAACAAAAGAAGACCCAGCCGATCAGCTGGGACTCGGGGGGCAGAGAATAGATGGGGGCAGGGCCAGTCAGAGATGGTATTTGCCGGTTCTCCGAACTACTCAAAATTTCCACTACCGGTACTCCAGAACTGGTCAGAACCTGCTGAATACCACCTCTGAACAGGATGGGGTTTGAGGTCCTGGGCAAAACGGAGCACGTGGGTGAGAGAAGGGGAGAGATTTATACCCTCTCTTGGCCTTTGAACTTTCTTCCTGTTCCTATGGCAAGAAGTGTATCCTTTTTTAAAAATAATTTTATTAATGAACAACAAACAGAAAAAAACATTAAAAACAATGAACGTGGTGCATACATAACAAAAAATACGAATTTACATATGTACCTAAATATTAATCATCTTTGCTAGAGTTACTCCTTTCTTTTTTTAAACCAGTGGTAAAACTTCTCCCAAATTCTGTAATAATCAGATTCAGTCTTATCTTTTAATTCTTGAGTTATTCTATCCATTTCAGCGCATGCACCAAATTTTTCTAATTATTTCCATCTCTTCTGGCATATCATTTCCTTTCCATCCTTGGGCAAGATCTAGTCTCGCGGTAGTGGTGACATGGATTATTAAATATATTATCTCTTTATTATATTTGCCCACATTAATTCCCAATAAGAAAATTGCAGGTCTGAACTCTATTTTAATTTTACACATCTCTTCTAACCAGTTCTGATTTTCAGCCAATATAGTTGGGCTTTTTCACATTTCCACCATACATGGTAATAGGTTCCAATTTCTTTATTGCATTCCCAGCATTTAAGAGATAGCTATCTCCTAAACGCAAGAAGTGTATCCTGATTGGTTGTCAGACTTCCATGGGGCCACGCAGGGGGTAACTTGGTAGGTTGTCTTGAGTCCCTGGCTTGGCTGAATCTTGCTGGGCGATGTAATGTCCCCAGGCGATTTTGCAATGTTGTGAGCCCTGCTGTTAGATGGGTAGTAGAGGACTAATCCTATCATGTATCCCATCATCCTGGACCTGAAGGGGCAGGCAGGGAGCTGCAGGGAGCTGCCCTGTCTTTAAAAAAGATGTTTCTCCTTTTCTCATCCAGGGAAATTCTGCCTTTTTAATATATTGGGTCAGTGCTAACTTCCTACAAGTCCAGCCCCATGCTCAATCGGGAAACTCTGTACCACTCAAAGCCTCTTTCGTTTGTTTGTTTATTGCCTACTGTTTGTTCATTATTGCAATTAACTCCCTGCACAGAGTCAAAAATAAAACATAGATATATAGAAATAAAAGACAGATATAGATAGAAGGCTGGTTTTGGATAATGATGAAGGTGCTGGCCTAGAAACCAGGAGACTCCAAGTTCAAGTTCTGCCTTAGGCGTTAAAAACCGACTGGGTGACTTTGAACTCGTCACTTTCTCTCAGCCAAGCTCACTTCATAAGATTATTCTTGTGGAGAAAATAGGAGGAGGAAGGAGTTCAGTAAGTCCTCAACTTACAACCACGATTGAGCCCAAAATTTCTGTTGCTAAGCAAGACCATTGTTAAGTGAGTTGAGACTCTAGAAAAAGTACAGAGAAGAGCAACCAGGATGATTAGGGGACTAAAGACTAAAACATATGAAGAACGGTTACAGGAACTGGGCATGGCTAATCTAGTGAAGAGAAGGACTAGGGGAGACAGGATAGCAGTCTTCCAATATTTGAGGGGCTGCCATAGAGAAGAGGGAGGGTCAACCTGTTTTCCAAAACATCTGAAGGCCAGACAAGGAACAATGGATGGAAACTGAACAAAGGGAGATTTAACCTGGAAATAAGGATAAACTTTCTGACAGTGAGAACAATCAACCAATGGAATTTGGTTTGCCTTTGGAAGTTGAGGGATCGCCATCACTTGAGACTTTCAAGAAGAGATTGGACTGCCATTTGTCAGAAATGGTGTAAGGTCTCTTGCTTGGGTGGGCGGTTGGACTAGATGACCTACAAGGTCCCTTCCAACTCTGATTATCTGTTAATTTAACAGAGCTGGATGAAGAGTAAATCCTTAAGCTTTCTGAAGATGGAAAAAGTGCAGGCAAGGGATGGATTGTTGTTAAAAGTATAGGATGAGGGAGTTTGTTCAGTTTGCAATAAATGTTCTTTGCTCTGGAGCTTTCTGATTTCTGGTCTGGATGAATGAAATGCTTCATCCTTTTAGAAGTCAACTCTCAAAGAAGAAGACTTTGAGATTACAAGTTTGTGGTGGCATCTTGGCTGTTGTTGCTAGTCCTAGCTGAACTTTCCCCCCGCAGCCTTGGAGGTTGGTTTTTATGGTGTATTTGATTCTTGACAACTTCCTTGTAGCTCTGAATAGGGTCTGGAAAGAAGCCAGAAATCTGTGCTGCTCCTACTCTGTTTATTGATTAGATCAGATCAAACGTTTGCATGACTACAAATGATACTGCTTGGGCAAACAAGACAGTTTTATGAGCGTCAAGAGACAATTTAAAAAAAAAAGATTATTCTGCTTCCTAGATTTTGTTTTGTCCAGGATTTTGTTTCGGCATTTGGACTGGTTAGCTTTCAGTGGACTTCCTTCTCTGCATACAGATAGTCCTTGATTTTCAACCTTTCATTTTAGTGACCATTCAAAGTCATAGCTGTACTGGAAAAAGTGAGGATCGTTTTTCACACTTACAATCGTTGCAGCATCCCTGAGGTCATGTGATCAAAATTCAGCGCTTGGGAAAAACTCAGGAGTTTTGGCAGAGAATCCAGAGGTGGCTTGAGGAGATGGCAGGGCAGTGGTGGCTAACCTTTTTGGCTTCCTGCGCCAAAAATTGTGTGCATGCTTGCAGGCTCGCGCTCGCATGCCAGCACCCAGAAGGCAATGCGAGCCCCCCATGCCCCCTATACATGTGTGCGCAATCCCTACCCACTCACCCCCCACCGCCCCCTTACCTGCACTGTACCTCACAGCTGATTTTTGGCTGGTTTGAGGCCTTTTTCGGCCTCCCAAAAACTTGAGGAAGGCTTCTGCAAGCTTTGCAGGCCAAAAACTAGCCCCGTTTTGTCACTTCTGGTATTTTTGGAAAAACAGGAAGTGATGAAACGTGGCTAGTTTTCAGCCTGCAAAGCCTGCAGAAGCCTGCAGAAGCCTCCCTCAAGCCTTTGGGAGACCGAAAATGGCCTCAAACCGGCTGAAAATCAGCTGTGACGTGCACGCATGCGCAGTGAGGTAGGTTTGCTTGCAGTTCGCGTGTCAGCACAAATGGCTCTGCGTGCCACCCGTGGCACGTGTACCATACGTTCTCCATCACGGTGGTAGGGCATAAAGTGGAACATATATCACAATTTTTTCCTACTTGGAATTATAACAAAAAAGAAATACAACAAAGAGGAGACCTATTTCATAATTCATGCGATCACGGCACCAAGGTTAACCTTTGCTCAAAAGTGGAAAGATAAAGAAATTCCTGATTAAAATGATGTAATAAAAAAGATACGGACATGCGCTGAGATGGACAAACTAACCTTGGAAAGGAAAGACAAAGATGAGATAGAATACTATAAAATACGGGATAAATTCTATCAATGGTGGGGAAAAAGGAAGGATCTAGAATCAAAAGAGAATAAGGTTGGCAGAACGGATGACTAGAATTGGAAAATGTTGTATAGATGTATAAATTTGCTCGCATAAGCACAAAGCCGAAAGCACTAGCCTGAAGATGGTGAGTGAGACCTCATTAAAATGTTGCCAAGATGCTCTCAATCTTACATGGGAAAAGACCCGAACATGCCAAGACCTGCATAGATGTATAAATGTATATAAAATATGTACTCTATGTCATAATATGTATGACAAATAGAATTGTCAGAACGATTACACCATGTCCAATGTTTTTAATGATATACTTAATAAAACTTTAATT